>NW_024884697.1:23170102-23283352 GCF_019232065.1 Centrocercus urophasianus | reverse complement strand
GAAGGAAGGAAGGAAGGAAGGAAGGAAGGAAGGAAGGAAGGAAGGAAATGGACAGCACTTGGGCAATCAGCTTTAAAGCCTTTGCAAAGAAAATCCTTCTGTAGTACTGTTTTCATTGTAGAAGTATCCCATATGTGGTAGTGCAGCCACATTAAAACAATGCCAAACAGTATATATACCAGCCCAGTTCCAAGGAATAAAAATCGGATGTATCTGAGAATAACACTGGAGTCCTAAGTAGCCTCTTCTTCGTCCTATCGAAACTGTCTTCAAATCGCCTCTCTTTTCAGGATTATGTTGGATAAGAGTAAGATGGAATTTCAAGGACTGGGTTGATGCGTGCAAAAGTGGCACAGTTATATAGAACAGAAAGAGCTTTTCTGCACTGTGAGTCTGTTGCTACAAAACTATAGGCTGGCAAATTAGTTCTAGGAAAACAGCAAACTTCTACTCCACAGTCCTGAATGAATTAGGAAGTGTAATTTGAGCTCCTTGTGTGTCGTGAGGTCAAAGTCTACTCACTTGGGCTCTGTGCAGGTGATTTCATTATCAACCCAGCACAGCAAATATTTGATGTTTAATGTACCAAATAATTTTCCAAGATTGTAGAGATAAGGGATCTAAATTTACATGTATCGTTATGAAGTTGCCACACAGATGTCTTTAAAGGGTTAACACTGTGGCTCAATAAGAAAGAATGCTTGGCAATAAGAGGAAGCCTGGATTAATGATAGAAAAGAATTCTTAGCATTTTATAGCAGTGGGTATTCGAGATGAGACATGGCTAATGATCAACTAAAAAGGTATTTGCAGCTGTGGTGATACCTCTCCCCATAATGCCAACATTAATCAAGCTTTTCCATGCAGCTTTGCAGTCTGTTCTATTTTTCATTGTCCTGAATATAAAAACAGAGCTTATGCCCTAATACACTGAGTCAGAGACCATACTTCTGTGTCACTGAAAATGATCAGACCATATCGATTTCTAAAAGTACTTTCTGTACTGTGAAACAAACCTATAGCAAATTCTTCAACAATGCCAGTTTCATTTTAAGGGCAAAAAAAACTTATTGTAACTGCAAACTGTAAGTACCCCTGGGATGTGAAGCTTTTATCGCCAAAAATTAACTGCTCATATATTTTATTTAAGTCTTGAATTACAACAAAATATCAGCTGTAATTACAGCATCTCTAAGTCGAGTTTTGGAGTCAGCCATCTTGTTGAAAGACTTTGGCAATGGGAAATGCCGGTGAAATCGTGTAAGTCAATGTCCTGGCTGTTTTGATGCTGCCTTGAGAGTCAGGAGAAAAGCTTCATTACAGGAAAAATGAAACATTCGACATACAAGTTATTTTCAGAATAGTTTCGATATTGTTAAATAATGAACTCCATTGAATCTCAACTTCTCAACAAATGCTGATATTCTAAATTCCTTAAGTAAACTGCACGTGATGCAGATTTTGAAATATGAACATGATCTTCCCTTATGTAAACAATCCTCTGCCTTTGTTGTCTGCTTCTATCACACTGGGTGCACATCCTTCTGGATTGCAGACCCAAGCCTATAAAGTCTTGCTATCAAATATCCTCCCCAATCTGCAGATGCTTTATGCCTGTGCTTAACAACCATGACTCATCCCATTAAAGTCAACAAAGTTACAGTAGTAAAGTCAAGCATGTGTTTGTAGGAATAGGCCCAATTTCTCAGAAGTATGTAGGTAACTTAAGATGAAGAGAGATGACTAGTGGGGGAATTTCATACTGGTGTGACTAATCTCCTTAAGATCTCCTGAAATTGAGAGGGCCCTTAGAAAAGAGCTTCAGGACAACTAAATTAGGCTCCTGTTTTGGAACATCTTCTAGAGAAGCCTCCAATACTCACTGCTGTTTAAGAGGTGCTGAAGATTGTTCTGGACACCCGCCTCATACAGAAGTCAGCAGGACATAGAACTTGAGGTTCCCAGTCTCATCTTGCCAAGGGCCTTTCTGCAGCAACAACCAGTTCAGCAGCTCTGGGAATCGAGCTCTGTCTGCCGAGCTGCTCTCCATCATATTTGGAAAGTCGTGGCTGTCAGGTGAGGTCCCAGATGACTGGAGGAAGGGTCACATCACTCCCATTTTTAAGAAAGGGAGCAAGGAGGACCCGGGGAACTACAAGCTGGTGAGTCTCACCTCTGTGCCTGGGAAGATCATCCTGGATGACATGCTTGATCACATGAGGAATGAGCGTGTGAACTGAGACAGCCAGCATGGCTTCACCAGGGGCAGGTCATGTTTAATTAATCTGGTGGCCTCTTATGATGGAGTGATGGCATTGGTGGACAAGGGGAAGGTGACCGATGTCATTTACCTGGACTTCAGCAAGGCCTTTGACATGGTCTCCCACCACATTCTTATATCCAAATTGGAGGGATGTGGATTTGATGGGTGGACCACTCGATGGATAAGAAACTGGTTAAAAGGCCACAGACAAAGGGTGGTCATCAGTGGCTCTATGTCCAGGTGGAGGCCGGTAATAAGTGGCGTCCCCCAGGGTCTGTCTTGGGACCAGTGCTCTTTAACATCTTTATCAATGACATCGGTGATGGAATCAAGTGCACCCTCAGCAAGTTTGCTGATGACACTAAGCTGAGTGGAAGGAAGGGATGCCATTCAGAGGAACCTCAACAGACTTCAAAGGTGGGCCTGGGTGAACCTAATGAGGTTCTACACAGCAAAGTGCAAGGTTTTGCACTTGGGCTGGAGGAATCCCAGACATCCATACAGACTGGAAGGAGAAGTCCTTGAGAACAGCCCTGCAGAGAAGAACCTGGGGATCCTGATGGATGAAAAGCTTAACATGAGCCAGCAGTGTGCTCCTGCAGCTCAGAAAGCATCCTGGGCTCCATCAGAAGAGGGTGGCCAGCAGGGACAGGGAGGTGATTGTCCCCCTCTACTCTGCTCTTGTGAGGCCCCATCTGGAGCACTGCATCCAGGTCTGGAGCTCCCAGTACAAGAAAGAAAGGGAGCTGTTGGAGAGATTCCAGAGGAGGGCCACAAAGATGATCAGGGGACTGGAGCACCTCCCCTGTGAAGACAGGCTGAGGGAGCTGGGCTTGTTCAGCCTGGAGAAAAGAAGGCTGTGTGGTGACCTCATTACAGCCTTTCAGTACCTAAAGGGAGCCTACAAACAGAAAGGAAGTAAACTCTTTGAAAGGGTAGATAACTGCAGGACAAGAGGAAATGGTTTTAAGTTGAGGGAGGGAAGATTGAGGTTGGATGTCAGGGGGAAGTTCTTTACTATGAGAGTGGTGAGGTGCTGGAACGGGCTGCCCAGAGAGGTTGTGGATGCCCCATCCCTAGAGGTGTTCAAGGCCAGGTTGGATGAGGCCTTGGGCAACTTGGTCTAATATTAAATGTGGAGGATGGTTGGCCCTGCCTGTGGCAGGGGGGTTGGAGATTCACAATCCTTGAAGTCCCTTCCAACCATTCTGTAACTGTGATTCTGTGATTCCGCGATTCTGCTTGTGGCTTCATAGCACTGCTCATGGCCACCACAATCTGCTCCTGCCATAGCTTTGCACTCCAACAGCACCAAGGCCAGATAGTAATGACACATGGTATAGTCTATTTTTCAAGCTGAAGGACAAAGGTGAAAATAAATGAAAATACATTTGACCTTCAATGGTCTGAAGTCTCCTTTAACTAGACATTGTAGCTACAGTTCTTTTTTTTCTTATGTACTCTTAAATCTACAAGACTGGCTAAGTGACCCATCTTCATCTTTTATGGTTGATTTTTAAATACTTGAAATTACAGGAACTGAAAGCATGCACTTCTTCATATTTTAATAAACACGATGCATTTTGAGGATCCCTCAACAACCATGATTTTGCTGTGTTAAATAAAGTGGATTTTATAGAGGCTTAATCAGATCATGATGAAACATTATGCAAAACATTATGCAATGTAATGCGAAGTAATTAATGCAAACAGAAAAGTGGCAGCGATGTGAGAAAGCCAAGCAGGATGCATTTGTGTCACACGTCGCCTGCTGATTTTCTGAATTTCTGTCTTTCTTAGATAGTGGTTTCCCGCTCCGAGTCCACAGCTCCACACGTCAGCTTTCAGCTGGACTCCCACCCCGTCTCTCCCCAGGTTGTTGTTGAGCAGTCAGCAGCAGCAGATGGCTATACTCTGGTAGTGACTGGAAAAAAGGTGGGTGGTTCATAATCTCATCATTCCACACCCCGTGTAAACCTGCACCCAGAGCAGCGATTTTTGGTAAGGGCAACTATTTACACTGTGGTTTTATATCCTGCATCCTCCCAACCTTACTATTCCCCTGGGAACACAGAAAGAGCAAGTTTCCTCCAAGACTGTTTTCCCTCCTTAACAAACTATCAGACTAAGATTGGGAAATATTAAGTAATGTAAGAACTGTGATATAAACCAACAAAAGTCAGGAGATGCAAATCTCAGGCTGAATGTCTGTCCTTAATTCAAGTGCTTGCAAAGAAAAGAATGACACAATGGCCTAAGAAAAGAAGGCATGCAGAATTTCCCTGACTGTTGTTCATTTGTGTCATAACATCATAACTTTTTGAAGGGAGGTGTGTGTGCAGGTCTTAGGTGGGTGTGTTTAAAATTGGAGATGCTGCTCATGGTGAGGTTTGAGGAATATTTTCACAGGCAGATTACAAGGGGTTAACAAAACATGAAGAGTTGTCATAAATATGCTATTGTCATTAGTAGGATATGCATTGTAGAATGAGCTTAAAACATTGTTGCATTAGCAGATAATATTACAGATAATCCTAAACCCTAATCGTAAGCAATAATTTGACTCCTTGAGTTCTATAAGAATTTAAAGAAATAAATCAGCCATTACTAAAGATGGTTATTAATCATTCACTAGAAATGTATTAGATATTTATAAAAGTCATTTTCAAAGAGAATGTACCTAAGAAAAGTACTGAAGTATGAAGTATGCTTATCTAACGATGCAAATATATGCTAATATTAATATTTTGAGCACAGATAACATATATTTAGAACTACCATTATCATACCTATTGTGATATTTTGAAATATAACATCATTTTCAATTTATGTTTTAGATATAGGGTAAGTTTTCTGATAATAACTGTTAAATACTGTATTTGGGCCATTGTGTGACCAGTGTGTCACGGCTGCCAGTGTAGCCTCACCAGAGCCAAAACAGCTACCATGACTGGTTTTGCAAACATATGAACTAAGGCATACTGAGACACACTGCTTTTTCCAAGAATTGCTACAGAACTGGGAGGAGCACACTGCTGTTTCCATCAGCAAAAAAAAATGCTATCTTGCTGTAAACACCAGATGCTGGTAGTAACTGTATATAACATTAAGATGCCTTTAGGGTTTCTCCCAAGTGAATTTAAAATCATGTCAGTTAAATTACTTATAAGATCGTATAATTATCGAGCTAAAGAGAAGTCGAACCACAACTTGCACAGCTGAAATCTGAGTAGCACCACAACACAGCGCATAAATTGAGGCTCCTTGCCAGCAAGCGTACACATTTGAAGGCTCTGTGTGCCATCTCTTTCCATCGACAGATAACCAAGGTGCCGCTGAACGGGCCGGGCTGCCACCACTTCCAGTCCTGCAGCCAGTGCCTGCTGGCACCTGCCTTCATGCGCTGCGGCTGGTGTGGCCAGCGGTGCCTGAGGGCTCCCGAATGTGGCGGAGGGACCTGGACCCAGGAGACCTGCTTGCCAAGAGTTTATGAGGTAAAACCGCCTGCTCCTGGTGTTTACATACCACAGGTAGTGCACAGGGGCCGCTGGCCAGCCCACAGGGTGAAGGGCAGCCTGCCCACCGTCCTTCACAGCCCATCGTACCCAACAGTGCCCACGCCATGATCATTTGCAACACTGCTTTAACGCTGCCTCACAAGCCTGAAGGATTGGATGAGCCTTTAGGGTAGGTATATAGGAGGAGGTGCCCCCTGATGCTCAGTTGGTGAATATGAGAAGCAAAGGAGAGAAGTTTCCTTGCTCATTACAGCAGCTGGGTTCTCAGGGGCGGGGACAGCCGGAGGCTGCTCTCCATGGGCTATGAGGGGTGTTCAGGGACAAGGCAGATGAGCATAGCTCCACTGTTTGTCCCTGTTTCCAGTTAGCCATGGTCAGTATGAGATTTGCATGGGGTGACTGAACGTTTAACAGAGCTATTTTTAGTGAGGTCTGGCACAACTGTGAAGGCTGAGGTTTTAGGAGCAGCGATGGACCAGTAAGCTGAGGGAGGAGCAAGCATAAAGCTCTCCAGTAGCACTTGCACCCATTTCCTTTTAACACATTTAAACTGTACTCTGCAGCTAAAAAGTACATTTTCCTCTGAGTATACAGCTTATAAATGAAGTTTTGACACTTGAAACTCCCAGAGGGAAAGGGACCAAATGTTTTCTTCTTTCAACCAGACTGATAATTTCATGGACAACATTTTAAAGAGGCAAAACTACTGTAAAACTTTATATTTGCTGGTAATCTGGAAACACATTCATACAGATAGGATTTTTTCATATTTCAGATGCAAAATTTAAAGCTAAACCAGGAGAAAACTCAGTGATCAGGCAGTGAGGCGTTCTAGGAATCAAACTCAAAATGTATGGAGAGCTGTGTGCATGTGGGCACACCTGTATGTGAGTTTGTCTTGCCTTCTACCTTTGGATAAAGGAGATGTAAAAAATTGCTAACTCCAAAGGTGAATCATTCACTTTCACTTTATACAAGATCACAGCCATCTCAGAAAAGCTGTGGTAGATGATCAAATAGTCCTTTCTGGTCCTCACTTTTAAGAAACGATGAGTCACCAGTGCAAAGACATACACTGAGAATTAGTCCTGGCCTATTTTTATATACTTCCTCAGGACCAAACCATCTTTCTTAGCTTGTTTTGGCTTTCCTGGAGCTCAAGCACAAGTAGTAACCCTCAACATTTTTTCTCAGCAAAACTTTTCAGCATTAGCAGTGTATTTCCATGCATCCGAAAGGACTTCTAATGCTTGGAATTGTTTTGTTTCTGAATTTCAAAGGTGCTGAGCTACAACAATCCTCTCTGATTTCAACCAACATGTGCTCAGCAACTTTAAGAAGCAAGTGTCCATGCACAGATACTTAGACCAAGAAGTGTATCCCCAAAGCCACCTCTCGTGTCCCCCTGAAGCTGCTGGGAAGATTCATTTGGTGGAGTGTGCCTTAGATGTGGGCAGCAGGCAGGCATGGTGCCAGCCACATGCTCCCCTTCCCCGTGCACTGCTCTCAGCCCTACCCACTCAGCACAAGTCCAGCCTGCCCCTGTAATGGATATGGATCTGTGACACTGTTAGATCTTGAAGGCAATCTTGAATTACAGTGTGCTAACACTGGTGGAAGTCTTCTAGAAGGTCTGTAAGGAAAAAAAAAACCCTGAGTACTCAAATCCCTTTGGATTGCTAGCTGTTAAGACAGATTTCATGCTCCGCTGGACCATGACATTTAACATTATTACTGAAAAAAATGTAAAACAGATTATTCATCATCTTCTGATCTGTATTTAAACCCATATGCATAAAATATGAGAAACAAGCTTGTTTTGTTCCTAACAAACAGAGGATGACCTGCTTTGCATAGTATTTGAAATTCAGTCCTACTTCTCGAATATTTTGCAGATTTAGTGAGGCAGATTGCTTAGGATATGTCACATGAGCGCTTTAACCTGAGGGGAGCACGGAGGGTCTGATGCAAAGAATGTTAGATGAGTCTTCAAATAAGTTTTCTCTCATTATTGGACAGAGCAATGTGCAGTGGAAAGAAAAAGAAAAAAAAAAAAAAGATTAAAAAAAAAAGATGAGATTTTCATCTCAGGAAAAATGGCAGAGAGGAAGCACGAGGTTCTCCCATTGGAGTCCTGCTGACATGTTGGCCCTCTGCCCTGCTCTAAGCGTTTTTCTTTGGAGCCATTGGGCTCTGCCCGACAGCAGCACAGTCCACAGATGTCCCTCCACCAACCGCCCCGCCTGCAACCAGAGCATGATTTGTCAGCCTGAGTGACAGCACTAGGGGAGCTCTTGGGGACTTGAAGGATTCTCATTTGGGATAACTCCATAATGAAACAAATTATAGGCATCTGCATGCAGAGTTCAGGTCACTCTGAGAGGTGAAGTGCGTGAAAGGAAAAATAAACTGGTCTCCCTTTGGATTCTTTGTTGTGGCTAAAAGCCTGGGATGGTGTGTTGTTGTTTTGAAAGTGAGTCATTTATTTAGCTTTTGTTGCAGAAGTATCAGGAATATCAGACCTTCTGCTGCCTGCTTAGATTGGAGGTTTTGCTGGAAACTTCAGATGTGGCCTCTGCATGTTCTTCACTCTTAATTAAAATGAATGGGCTGTTGAACCTTTAATAAATAGCTATTTTAGCTAATGGTGTATAAAGTACATGAGTGGATATTAGAAGAACTCAAGGAAAAGAAAAACAGAATCTTTTACATTTTGGAAAAAGCTTTCTGCCCTACAGCCCAAAGCCAGGGAGTGGCAGCGACATGCAGAACTGCAGCCTCATGGCAGGATGTGCTGCAGGCTCTCAATGGGTTTCCTGGCTACAGAGAATTGCCAACAATTTTCAAGTCCTGAATTTCATAGCATTTTTTTGCACTTTGCTTATTTTCTGTTGCTACCTGCATAATGTAAGCACACACAAGATGCCTGAGTGCCTCAGTTCAAAGTCCGGTAGGTTCTCTGCTCATTCCTGTCCTCTCTCCCAAGAAAAGATCTGGGAAACCACATTTGACTTTCATTGGCTTCATCATAAAGGCCATCTGAAATAAAGGAATGAGTGAAAACATTGTAGAGGAATTTTTGTAAAGGTTAAGTAAAAAAGTGTAAGTTTTGGTGTGTTTATTTGCTATCTACTTCAAAATCTCACCTCTTACAGAACGTAGTAAATACTTTCATTCTTCCTCAGTCAAGGCATATGGGCTGCTATCACATGTCCCTTTTGGCTAATATCTCTCAAAACGAGCTAAGTGCCTTAGGTTTCAATTTTGTATGGCTTTGTGAAGCTTGATTTTAATGCCTTTTATTGCTAACTTAATGGATTATGGGCAACAAGGCTTGTGAAGGGCTTGGAGAATATGCCCTACGAGGAGAAACTGAAGAATCTGAGGCTGTTTAGTCTGGGGAGAAGGAGCCTGAGGGGGGACATTATTGCTCTCTTCCAATATCTGAAAGGTGCTTACAGTGAGAGCGGGGTTGGTCTCTTCTCACTGGTGACAGGACGAGGGGAAATGGCCTCAAGTTGCACCAGGGTAAGTTTAGGTTGGATATCAGGAAACACTTCTTTACAGAAAGGGTTGCTAAGCACTGGAATGGGCTCCCCAGGGAGGTGGTTGAGTCACCATCCCTGGATGTGTTTAAAAGCCATTTGGATGTGGTGCTCAGGGACATGATTTAGTGGAGGACTGTTAGAGTAAGGGTAGTAAGGTTAGGTTGTGGTTGGACTGATGATCTTTAAAGTCTTTTCCAACCTGAGGAATTCTATGATTCTGCGATTAATTTCAGATTCTTCAAATGCCAGAAGTCTGTGCGTTACTGTGCAAAACAACTTGTACCCCCACAGAGCAATTTCAGTTCTTGGTGGGGTTTTTGTTACTCCTAAAAATAGTGTGCTGAGATACTGAGTGGAAAACTATGATCTGAAGTCAATCCAGATTTTGAAGGAATTTTTTTTTAAAAAGGAAGGGACACTGAAACTTGGGAATGGCACGGGCTCCACAGGGTGCAGTGCTGCTCCCCACATTAAACTGCAGCACTGGGCAATGGAAGGCTGTAGAGCATATCTGCTTTTTATGGGATTTGTGCAGAAGCACTGTTCCTGCACGGGTTCCCTCTTCTGTGCTTGCTGAGAGCTGATCCAAAGCTCATTAAAGCAGGAAAGCTGCCTCCTGACTTCAGTGCATTTTTGATCAGACTCTTTGTCTGCTTTCTAATGGTGGCAATAAATTTCCCCGTATAGAATATAGGGTATAATTCTTTTGAAGTATTCTTCAGCTTCCTTTCTATCTACAGTAGTTCATTTATGATAGTCCTGAAGAAAGTTGAAAAGAAATGTGTGTCTTACTGGATTTCCAGATGAAATAATAGCCAAGTATCTCTCAAACACTTGCCTTTCAGCTTGAAAATGAAGTCAAGTCCTTTGAAAGGCACAGCTGTATTGCATTTTAGGGGCAAAACTACTCTTACTAAAGCATTAAGTTTAAGACATTCAGGCAGTACAACCACAAATATAAACTCAATCCTCCATGCTCTGTTTTTTGCCCAGCAGCACTAGCAGTTTTGCACAATTTTGCAGTATTGTTAAAAGTCCCCATAAACCCTAAACCAATATTTCTTTTATATTTGTTGCTGGCAGTACTGACCAGCACTTTTACTGAGTTCTGCAAGACTTCTATAGTGTTTCTACCTTTTTCCCACCATTGTTATATTTTACAGGACAATTTACAATATACAGAAGGGGGAAAAAAAAAAAAAAAAAAAAAAAAAGCATTTCCTTTGTAGATTGTCTCTGTGTTTCTGAGAGGTAGTTTATTTTTAACTCGGAATTAGAGGTGACCAAATGTAAAAGACTGAAGGAAAGAATAGCAGAAGTCACGTTAACTTTATCACAGCCAATCCAATTTCGGATTTAGGTGTCTTTGAAGCTACTTCACTATGAACCTGACTTTCATTAAGCTGACAAAAAATGGTCATTTGGGGGCTCTTTTGTGTTCAGCATTCAGCTTCTAACAAAATAAGTACATTGTATGTTTAACATGCCAGAAATAAGATGTGAAAGACAAGAACGACAGGACTTAAAAGACTATTACAATGCACAGCTTGTTCAGTGCCCCTAAACACCATCCTTCAAAGCTTTCTAGTATAGGTTTTGTTATTTATTGCTACTGTCAGAGAAAGCTCATAATGTGACGAATGAAAGGTGAAGAGCAATTAAGATGAATGGTAGGACATAAACCGCCAGAAGAAATGCTTTCCTAAAATTATTCCTTTGCACATTCTTTGACTCCGTTTGAAGTTCAAGAAAACCTGATGCAAGTGACAAAATATTTTTTAACAGATTCTCCCAAGCAGTGCTCCTTTAGAAGGCGGGACAAAACTGACACTGTGTGGATGGGACTTCGGATTCAGCAAAAGTAATAGGTTTGAATTAAGAAATACAGTCGTCCATATCGGAGGACAAATCTGTGTTCTGGAAGCAAAATCTAGCAACAAAAACAAGTAAGAAACCTAAAGTAAAAAATTTCCTTTATAAAGATGTTCTTTGTGTGGAATGGGTTTACTAATGGTACAAACATTCGGCTTATAAATATTATGCTTTCATTCAGATTTTCAAACAGAAGATTTGGGTATTAAACAATCCCCCATTTCGACAAGTTCCCCAGGAAAACTGCTCCAGAGAGCCCATAAAGCTGGTTAATGCCGATAGCCCTTGCAACAGCTTTTTCTAGTTTGACTACAAAATGCTGTTCTACACCCATGGGAGCTGGCACAAAATGAAACTGTTTAAGGGTTTGAAAATATGGCAGGCTCCTTTAGCCAGGGTCCTGCAGGGCTCAGATATGTCATCTCCATCTTCCTCATCTGTGAGGCTGCTGGAGAGGAATGTGAGAAGAGGAAGGTATTTGGTCATCAAGCTGCTCATGGCCCTTTGCAGGCACTCCTCTTCAAAATTACATATTTGAGACAGTGGGATAATGGCTTAAATTCAAGACAGAGGATATTCTGGTTGTTATCGTGAAGAAATAATAAGTTCAATGAATATCCTCTCTCAGATCAGAGCGTATGATTACTCACACAGCAATGTGCAGAGCATGACACGGCTTCCCTACCCGCATTTGTAGTAGCAGAGGTCACCCTCCAGCAGTCTTGAGCTTGTGCCTTTCTGCTGCTCTGAGCAGTCTTAATGCAAGCTAAATGATTTAAAGAGAATGGCTCATGTATGAGACTCAGAGAATGTAATGTAGTTAATGGACACATCATGCCACAAAAGTTCAAGTTTAATTTTTGGCAGTATTTAAATTTAAACAATAAATATATATAGGATGTAGTTTTCCTAATGCTGTTGTCTGCCAAAATTTGACACAAGGGAAAATTCCAAAAACCAAATTAACCAATTGAATGGGAGGCATTTGTTTTCTCCAGCGTGCTTTTTTTTTCAGAAATATATTTGATTTATTAAAATTATTTTCTCTGTCTATGTATAAACACCGTGGCATTTGTAATTAGTATTGAAGAAGACCACAGTACTTCCTACTATTTTTTTTTCTGAAATATACCTGACACGCATAAATTGATGACTAGTTCTGTATGGGTTCAGCATTGTTATGAAGTAGTCGTGGCTTTATTTTAATACAAAATGATCAACCTAGGAAAATAAATGTAATGCAGTTTTTTTCTTTGCTTTCCAAAGGCTGGAATGCACAGCTCCTGCTGCAAAAAATGCAAGTTTTAATATATCCAGTAGTGTTTCTGTTGGACATGGAAAAACACTATTCAATACATTTTCATATGTGGTAAGCACTATGATTAGAATTTTAATGTCTAATTAGTTTCAGTGTGAACTGAAAGAAGACTTTTCATGAGTCTAATTCAGTATGATAATTCTATGTTATTGTTTATTATTACTTCATAGAAGTGCTAATAAATGTGTTGAGATTATTCTTTTTGAAAATACAGAAACATAACTGAACAGTCCTCTTTTCTTATTTTTACCCCCCTCAGAATCCCATAATAACAAGTATCTCCCCCACCTATGGCCCCAAATCTGGAGGAACATTGCTAACAATAGCTGGCAAATACCTAAACAGTGGAAAATCCAGAAGGATTTTTGTTGGTGAGAAACCATGCAGCTTGAAAAGGTAATGTATAAAAAATAATAATAATAATAATTTTTAAAAATGCTTTAATATTGGTTAAAATATCATGGAGTTAAAAATAAATTAAAAAAAACCACACTGCTCTCCATCTCACATATCAGGGAACAGAGACTGCAGTAAGCATTCATTTCTGGCTTAAGTCCTGAGTGTCTAGAAGCTTCCTAGAAAGGACTGCAGTTCACTAGAAGTCTCATTGCGTGATGCATCACAGCATCATTTCAGCACTCTTCCTGATATGTATAAAATAGTTCTAAGGATTAAGCCAGAATTTCTTCATGGCTCTTTACTGGATCCAGTAGGAACTCAGCCAAGAACATTTGACATGTGAAAATGCTTTGAATCATATCTGAATGTCAGTGTTATTAAAATGATAAGTACAGATTCTCTGTAATAGGCAACCAAGCATTCCGAATTCAGTAGCCGTTTGGCAACAGTGTAAACCTTGTTTGGTCCTCTTTTGGGTAGAGCAGGTTGGCTCCCATTGGTGTGAACAGAATTGTCACCTCCACTACCAAGGGCAGAATCAGGCCAACTGTGTTTCAGGAACAAGGTGTTCTGCAATTTGTATACATTTTAGGTCTCTCCTAAAGATTTTGGAAAGTTATAGTGATGAAAAGTCATACTTGCAGAGGATGCAAAGAAGGAATAGTTTATTAGTTGATGTCAGACTTGAAGTCAGGAGAGCTGAATTTTATTCTTTGCTGGTAAATGATTTATGTTATGTTCTTGATCAGAACAGCTAAGTTTCCTGACTAAATCAACAAAGGGATTTTGGTATTCAAACTCAATATTTAATCACTATCAAGATCTTCAGCTGCTACTTAATACTTCAGGGTAGGCTTTATTGATATTATCTGATCAGCTGTTGGACAAATACATGGAACATTTAGGAATAATTAATTTAATCCATTTGAGATGCCTATTGTGGGGGTGAGATGACTGCCCCCTCAGAGGCAGATCTAGGCTTCAGGCTTATCCAGTAGACTCTCCCAGCACTTGTCTTCTTACAAGCAAAGTTGTATAGATTCAAATACGAAGGTCTTAGCCAGTTTTTCAGATTAGATATTTCTCAGCCCAAAGTGTGATGTTCCCTCTTGGGAGTAATGCCCGGTTCTGAGTATAGCTGGATCAAGGGTGAATTTTATTTTATTTTTTTCTTTCCTTTAAAAGATGGTAAACATTTCTAGACATTTATGAATGAATCACCAACACCTTACTGCACACTGCAAACACTACCTTCCTGGAAAGCTCTAGAACTAGTAGAAAATCCCTGTTTGTCTGATTTGGAAACATCTTTTGAGAATGGTCTCACCTAGAGGGCAATTGAATGTGGTTTGGCCCAAATCATTGAAACCACCTGCTGGAATATTATTTTGCTTTTCCAATCAATTTTTACACTTGCCTCTGTTGTGCCCTTGTGGTCACAATTTACGTGCTTCAACCTTCAGGATCCTTCACCTCACCCAATGATCTCAGCACAGGAAGACTTCCAGGGCCAAGCATGAGAGAAAGAGGGAAAGGTGAATATCTCCAAGACTGCTGCTGTGCCGGGTTTGGCCAGCTCTTTATGAATTTTTGCCTACTCCTCCTTTCTCCTTGCCCTCTCCTGCCTATCCCTTGTTAGTACATGAAGCCAATAGATTCCCCCAGTGCAGGACATCTCTGAAAAGATGGTGCATATCCTGCCACCCCCTTTTTTATTTTTTTTTTGAGTTTTTTAACACAGGCCAAGTCCTGTGCATTAGAAAGAGAAATATGTTGTTGCCTAGTCACGGCAGAAAAAGTCATTCTCCTTGAACTTGGTGTCATTTTCCAGGCTGGAAGCTGCCTTTGCACAGGGCAACATGCATTCACAGGGCTGTCATTGGCACTGAGAAATGCTTTTCACCAGACACGGTGCAAGGCAGTCAAATTAAGGTGAATCTGGAGCCTGAGAAGCGTTGTTGCTTTTTCTACATAGTGCTGTGCTTATTTTCTGCAACATGAGCCTTCTTTGGTGATTATCAGTAACATTTCTTTTTCACACGTGGATCTTTAGGTGGGTTTGGGGCTTACTGAAGAATAAGATTTTAAACAGACTATGTGTTTTATAACACTAACAAGCAAGCCTTTCTCTGTTTCCAGCACATCGGAAAGCACTGTGGAGTGCTACACTCCAGCACAAGGAATCCCACAGGAATACCGTGTGAGGGTGGGAATCGACGGAGCTATCAGAGATGCAAAAGGTTATTTCACCTACAGGGAAGACCCCGTTGTTTTAAAAATTCATCCAGCTAAATCTTTTCTTAGGTGAGTAAAAATTACTCATAGAAATAAGAGAAGAAATGAATGAAAGAAGCGTGGCTGTGCCGTGCAGCAATCTATCAAAAGAAATTGCATTTTTATCTCTATCTGCCATGCCAATTGCTTCTATTATGGTGCAGTTGCAGAGGGCAGATCATTTCCTTTCAGAGGTGAAGGAGAAGGGGGAAGGGCACCTCTGTTCTTTGTGTGATTTAACTCCTAACTGCTGCTGAGTGTACCTGTGATGTCCTGCTGAGATACCTACTGTACAGCTAAGTGGGTTTCCTATGCTGTGTCTGGACATTACACTGATTAGTGAGGAAAATCATTTAATGTGACAAGTCAGCGGTACTAAAGAGAGCAAATGGATTTTAAAACCGTCTAAATCCAGAGAATAATAAATATGAATATATACGTATGGTAGTACGTGTGTATTTTTACGTGACATATTTATTGTATCAGTAGCTCTAATCCAAGCCATCTGCCTTTGCCAAAAAAATGTCAGCAGTAAAAAAGACACCTTTTTCAGCACCACTGAAAGCAGCAAGTTAGAAAACGTTAAATTTGCTCTCCTTTAAAATTCACACATTTGTTTTACATCCTGGCACACCACAATATTTAAAATTAATTTTCTTTTCTTGTATATGGTTAGTTGTTATAACAAGTGTAAAATTTGTTTCCCAGAAAAATAATCTTGCTGCTCAGAGCTATGTATTTGCATTCACCCTGTATATCCCTAGTTCTGGCTTTATGTTGTCATTTAGTTTAAAATATAATTTGTAATTAAGGTTATCATAGCAGATGCATCATTATCCTACTTACATTTTTTTCTTCTTCTTTTTTTCATTTTCCCTAGTGGTGGAAGTACAATTACAGCTCAGGGAATCAACTTGAATTCAGTGTGCTTTCCTCGGATGGTGATTACTGTACCTAAACTGGGAATGAACTTCTCTGTGGTGAGTCTGTCTTGAAGAAAGCAATCTACTGTCTTGCATTGTACATGTGGTGAATGGCACAGAATTTTCAGCAAAAGTCAGTTTCAAAACACTGACTTCTGCCATAAAACTTCAGGGCTTTCACCAATACTTTCTTCAAAGAGTTTTTCAGTGAAAAAAAATAGCTTTACATAGGCAAACTGGAAATTAGAGGAGGAGGAGAATAATAATTTTCAAGAAAACTGTTGCAAAGAGATTAGGCTTTCACAGTGTCCAATAACAAGGTTTTGATATCACAATTTAGCAGTGCAGTTCAATGACTAAGCGCAGAACAACAAAATACTTGTATGCCAGATTTACCAGACAAGGTGAAATGTGTTAAGTAGGGGATATATTTCAGTGGTGACTGTGAATATAAGAGGAAAATGAAAAAAATATCAAAGAAAGAGGAAAAGTATGTATAAAATCGAGAGTAGGTGTTGTTTTAAAAAACAGCTAATTGCCGAATTACCTGTTTGGTAAGTTAGGAAACATTTACCCCAAGCTGAGTAACTCATATTGAGAAAGGTTTGGGCATCTGCAGTTGAAAACCTCTTCATGAACATAAATTCAGAAGTTTCTTTTGTTACTTGAATTGATAATGTACAGTATCTTAATCTAAATATGATCACCAGGTATGGTCATGTGATCGACTTCAATTTTTATGAGGCAAGATGACATTTATGAGCTACTTGGACTGGAACTGTTTCCTGTAACCTTTTGCCTACACATTTGTCTTACATCTCTGACATTTTCTCATCTTCTGTGGTCTGTTTAGCCTAATTGAAGTTAAATTAACCTACACACATTATAACACGCTACACTACTGCTCAAATTCTTAGCTTGTTTCTAATGAACATCATATGCTACTTCCTGTACTGAATTCTGGTATGTTGGCAAATTTTCCATTTTTTATATTTTCAAGGTCATAATATTCTTCATGATCCTGATTTGCAGACTATTTTCAGTGTTGGAACCTGAATTTCAGCTGGATGTAATCATGGCTTGTAATTTAGTGGGTACAGATTTAAATCTGGAAATCAGTGCCCCTGCAATTTAACAGTGTTCAGTGTTATCAAAAATGTACTTCACACGAGTTGGGGAATAAAATATTTTGGTGATATCAACCAAGCTCAGAATTGTTTAATTCTCAGCACTGTGGGCACAATTATTTCTAAGTGCAAAAGATTTGCTGAAATCAGTTCTTTAGATTTTGCTTTGGACATGAGCTTGCTTTCTTTTTCACTCTCTTGCTTTCTCTATTCCCCTGGGAGAATATGCAAAATTCCCCCTCTTCAGGGACAGATTTTGCATACCTTGCTTATCAGATTTCCAGTCAGTAAGCACAGCAATATTTGGAATTTGCTGGAGTTCACAATCTGATTTAGTGTGAGAATTTTAACAATACATGATGTAAAAATATATCGTAACATCATGTTCTTCAAAATCCACGAAGAGAATGTGTCTGGAGACTTTCTCAGGACTCATACAGCTTTAAAAAGATCTGAAGTAAGGAAGTAAATCCATGCTCCAGCAGTGATTGGCAACTCGAGGCAACCAATACTAGAGAAGCAAACAATCCTTTGAGCAGTGATTTCTTCCTGTGCTGCCTTCTAACCTGCTATTTTAAAAAAGGCACAGGCATGGACAGTCACAATTAATCTCCCATATTCTTTTTCTTTCATACCTTTCAGTGTGCATTATATTTGTCAACAGACAAGAGGAGTTAAGTCTAAGCCTCCTTGTCCATGAGGGTATCTGTCCCCTACCACTGTCAATATCAGTATGTAGCTCTAGGAATAGGAGCCAGTGTAAAAGCAGCTGTGCATTAAGTCACATCCCCCTGCATGGAGGGCTGGGCTATAACCTCCATCAGATTATAATCAAGAGTGTATAATGCTTTGACACTGCCCAAGTAATATATTTTGTTCCAATGCAATTAAAGGCCTCTGGAACTCCATGGCTTCCCTCTGTGGCAGCTCAGCTCTGCCACCAATCTCTACCTCAAGTTTATTTCTCCAGGATGGATATTTGTTCTCAGGAGGAAGGGGAACACTTAGAAGGAACAAAAAAAAAGGTTGCACCATGTAAGTGAGGAAACTGCTTGCAAAGGATGCCTATGGCTGCAACCTGTTTCATTCTGTGTGGGAGATTCTGGGCCCTATGCATGAGCAGTATACCAAAAAACAAACTTTCATCCACTCATTACAGAAATAAATAATGATGAAGAACTCTTTCCAGTAGTGATCCAGAGCAATGCAATGGACAGCTATCATGTTAACAAAGGAGAAAATAAGTTGTAGTCCTGAATAGAGCTAGCCCAGACAGGCAGTGCAATGTAAACCAACATAATCAAGTTCTGCAGCTGAGGCAATGTATCTTTTCGCTTCCTTAGCTTGGGAGAGGAGAATGAACTGAGTCATTTTTTAATTGTCCTTTAAGCCCTTTTTCTTTTCAGTTTTCTCATCAGCCTCCAGGAAGCTGCTTTTGTCAGCATTCAGAAACTCTGGCTCTTGGGAAAACTGAAGGCAGCACTGAAACACATCCCAGAGCATCAAAGGAAAGTGCAGCTGGGAGGTACCACAAAGACCTCGCCTGGCCCGCTTCTTTGCAGCAGCAGCAAACGTACTCAGACCACTGCCTGACAGATATTTGTCTAGGCTGTTATTAAAGCTCCTTGAAAAGGAAATTTCACAATCTCACCTAAAGAAGCTTTGGAGAGAGCTGCTCTACCTGCTTACCTAGTGGTTTGGAAGTAATTCTTTCTAACAATTAACTCGAATCCCAGCTGCTAATTAGTTTAACCCTCAGTGGACACAAGCAACAGATTACCAGCCCCTCCTGCTAATTTTACTTATTTGCACTATGTTATGATTCAGCCTTTCTCTTTGTCATTTGAAAAAATCAAACCAAACTCTGACCTTACATGATAAATGTAAGAGCTTAGAGCTCTGTTCCCCCTTTCTTCCATCTCCCAGATGCTCTCTCATTTGCTTAAAACTGATGGTGCCTGACTTAAAAGAGCTCTCTCCTTTTCCTGTCATCTATCTGTCCCCAAGCCATTAATTCATTCTGCCAAGCTTAACTGGGGCCTGGAGCGCCGATGTAGTCAGGGTGTGAGTGGAGGGTCACTTCAGCAAGCAGGAGGAGCTGTTGGGAGTGCTCAGCATCTCAAAACCTCAGGAGACAGAATCAGCTTGTGCTTCTTGGGGCATCTGCTTCTTTCCAGATGAGTAATAGAGCTGGTAATTTCTATGGAAAAGCAGCCCATAAGAATTGCAGTGTCATTGGAACTGAAAAGCTCTGGGAGCAGATGCCAGCCTCCTGTAGAAGAAACATGGAAGTTGCACACATTTTTAGTTCAGTATTCCTGAAAATTTCTCTTCTGTAACATAAAAATAAGTTGCTTCAATTTCATAATTTTCTTTTCGTATTTATTTAAATGTCATTGAAATTATTCAATACTGTGTTCATATTAATTGTGTTTATATTACATTCCACTAACACTGTCAATATGTCTCGCCTTCTTCAAATTCATCATTTCAAGAAGTGGAAAAAATGTTCTAGCTATTGAACCGTATGTTTCAGTATTTGCAACATGTTTCTTTTTAATTGTGGTTTCATGAGTTCTTTTGACCATTTGTTCTTATTAAGTGCAAAAAATATGAATTTGAAGAGTGCTGCATGAATTCCTCTTCCCGAGAGCTCTAGACAGTGCATAAGCATACACCAACCCTCTTACTTCTGCTCACACATTCAGTTCCTCTGTGAGATGCACAAGGAGGATAGCAACTCATTCCTTCCTTTTACTTTGCATTGTTTCTGTGTAAAAGCAGGGCATGGTGGGGGATGGTGTTTGATCAGGAGCCTGTCTACAAAATAAGTACCTTGTGACTTCTGTAAGTCCTGCTTGATGATTCTCTTACACTTGAAGGTCTTGAAGCCAATATTTTCTCTCTGAAAGGCTGTAATAGTAAGTTCTCAATAGTGAGTTGTCATCTGGGGATCCTTTGGAAGAAGAATTAAATTACATTTTAAAATCTTTATTCATAATACCCCTCAAACCAGCTAGAATTCACCCACTAAAGTCTTTCATAGATTTATTTGATAATAATAGATGAAATTCTCTGAGAACTGTGGATGGTGAATGTGGGATTACTGAAGTTATTCCTGATTTTATATCCAGAACCACTTGGGGTCAGATCTTCTAGCTATGTTCACTCTGTGGAACAATGCTGCCACAGAAGCTCAGCAAAGATCTTCCCTCATGAAGGGGAAACATGGCCTTTCTTTCTGTGCTGCATCTGCATCTCATGCACATTTCTCACAGAGAAAGGAATTCAGTGGTGGAAATCAGAAAAGATCCCATGCTGCAAACTGATCAGGTCCCTGGTATTGTTATCACATACATTAATCATCCTGAGCCCAAGGACTCCCAGTTAGTATCAGTCATATTGTGTGAAGAGCTGGCTCTCCGATACAGGAGCAAGAGGCACTTTCTGGCCCAGTAATTTGATGAACTGAAAATATCATCTCCAGTGTTTACATCTAAGAGACAAATGGAATTAAAATGTTGCCAAACCATTAGAACCAACTGAAATGACAGCAAAAGCCCATTGAGCTGCCTGAAAATCTTCAAGATACTCTGTTTGAGTGTCACTGCTGCGTTTCTCACCTACACATAAAAGCCTTCTGAATGGGCTTTCCTCAAGTTTGACCTGAATTCTCATTTCTCTCTTCTAAGAAATCATTCTTGGCAGAGACAGGTGGAGAGCCTCTTGGTCTGTCTTTAACCTCATTCATCTTTCATTTCTCACTGGAACTCCAAAAGTTTAGACTTCTTATGAAAGGACAAATTGGTGTTTTTCTCCCTTCTGACTGCTGCAGATCCTGTAATACACATCCGACTGCCCCTCTCTTATCTGGGTCGACTGCTAAGAGACCTTTGAAGCTCCAAGGTTCTCCCTCATGCTTTTCCCGTAGTTGTGTCAGATGAAAAAAAATTGAATTGGGCATTGAAGTTCAGATTCTGTAGGTCAGGTTTGAATTAATTGCCTCAAGGGTCATATTTTACAAATGAAGCAAGAATACATACCTTTAAGTGATGAGTCATATGCATTGTGCAATGGATTATTATTCCCTTTGGGGCATAGTATTTATTTATGCTTGTGAAATGCTTCATAATTTTTACATCTTTTCTTCCTTATTGTCTTCAGATGTAGATTATAGTCATAGGAAGAACACAGGTTTGGCTTTTAAAGTGAATGTACTCTAAAGCCTAATTAAATAAAAGTTAAAGGTGCTGGGTGATAGGCAGTATCTTAATTGAGTAGGCAATAGATTGAATTTGTTTTTTTCTTATAGATCCTCAATCCAATATTTCTTGAAAACTAAACCATCATATTCTTCAATTGCTAAAACCAATTTCAAGGTAAAAATGTCATGTCAAATCATGTACCAATAAGGGCATTGCAAATAAGATTTTTCTTGACCTTACCAATCAGTCACATTGCATCCCCTCCAAAGAGTATTATTAGATTTTTATCATTCTCTGAAAGCATCCTCTTCAGAGACCAGCCTGATAAAGTAAAGTATCTGATTCTAATAGATAGCCACAAACAAAGTTATGAATACCACTGCTATTCATTTAACAGACATCACTGGTCTACAGTAGATAAAAAGTCTAATGAATTTACATTAATCAAATAAATATAATGATTACCTAGGACATAATTGGTTTTATAATTATATATATATTTCAGTAATCTCTTTCTAAAATTGACACAATATGATATATAACTTTACGAATATTCATATATCATGGAAAATCTGACTCAGTCATGCATTATATTAACGATGCATCCGATTAATACAATCCTGATTCAAATGAATTTCTACATCCATGTGACATAATAAAGCATGAGCTGTGATAAATGGTCTGTAGCAAGGCATTCAAAAGAGAAAGAACAAAAATTCTCTGATCCCATAAGAAAACAAAGGGAAATTCTGCCTTGACTCGTGTCCTGCAGATCACCTTCTTGTTATGGGACAACTATTCCTGAATTAGGAATCCGTATGAGCTGTTAGTTGCATGGGTGCAAGTTCCCCTGGCTTTAATGAGAGCTACTCTGAGTTATCTAACTGAGCATAAAACTCACAGCTCACAGATACACAGGTCTTGTGATAGAGCTCCAAATGTCTAATGCTCAGTTTCAGAACCTTAAACGTGTTTTTCTGGGCAGACTTAAGATTTCATAATATTATGCAAAGAAAGAGAATTGCTATGGTGATAAAAAAAAAAAAAAAAAGCACTGATTTGCAGTTATCTAATTGAATCTTACTTTTCAAGTTAATATGAGTACATAATTGATATAGCTTGAAATGTTATGTCACTGATTGGAAACAAAGCAAAATTACATTGCATTAATTTAGCATATTAGAGAAAAATGTAAACCAATTTCACAGCTTCTTCAGACAGCATTTTATAATGAGAATCAATTTAATTTGCAAGACAAAACAGAAAATATATATGTATATTGGCCCTTCCTCGATGCACAAAGGTATTCAACAGCACTGTTGGTTTTACAGGAAAATATTATGTAGATCAAATGTAAGGTTTATGATGACTAGTATGTAAGTCCCATTTTTACGGGGCCACATGTCAGCCACTCTATTTAAGGCAAAGAGCAACGTAACGTCTGCTCTCAGAACAGGGAACTACTTATACAAGGCTTACACAAAAGTACTGTGGAGCTGAAGCAACTGTGCCAGAAGTCCTTCAACCGTATCCACTGCAGGAGGCATGAAGGGGAGGCACAGCGAAGGGAGAATACAGCACAATCATAAAAGAGCCTCTTTGCAATGTGTGTGATCTGCCCAGCACCCACCACACTTCCCATCGATGCTTGTAGATGCGCTGTTGACAATATAATCCAATTAGTTATCTAGAACACCCTGAAGAGAGAAAAGTTGATCCTTAGAGAATGCTGCTCATCTATTTGAAGTTATTGTATCTAGTCATATCTATTACTATTATATTATTATTGTAAAGTTATATCTATTAAAGTCTAAAACAGATCAAATGAACCCCTCCTCTTCTGACTATCAAGGGAATTCAGAGAACTAACTGCATTCTGGGTGTCTGGATGCAGGCTGGATGAATCTCACCCGCAAGGACTCACATCTTGTCTGTCTCAAGAAACCTGTGTCAAGGTGCTGCTGGATGGTTGGAAGCACCCTGGCCACACATCTTACTCTGATTCACAGCTCCAAAGCACAGTATGTTCCCTAGGAGGTCTTCTGAAGCAAGAGTTTCATCTTTCCCCTGAGAAGCATTGCTTGGACCAGAGCACACCATTAGTGGGAATAAGTGCAAGTGAAGGGAAAGTGGTGCTTCACATGTGACGTCAGGCAGCTTTCACACTGCACTGAGAGGCAAACCTTCATCCCCACTCATCCAGGGATATACAGCATGAAGCAGAACCTTCCATCAGCACATCCCAGAGGAACTTACTTGTGTTATACCTATGCACCAAATGCCATGATTCTGGGGTCCTACACCTGCTGTTGTAGAAAGAAGATACATTTTGCTGAAGTTTCATAGGCCAATTCCCAGCTACACCATGAATAAACATAGCATACTTTTATTTTCTACTGTTTTAGTCAGATGCATTTGCCTTATTTTTAATTTCTCTTCTGATCTCTTGCTATTGCTTTGGTAGTATAAAAGGCAGAGAAATCCATGTTGTGTTTGCTCTGACACAGGCTGGATATTGGAGTTATGGCTGCTTTGTGTCCCCATACAGCCCAGTGAAAGGGTAGCCTGCTGATGGTCTTTGGCATTGGAAATAATTTTCCACTAATTATCTTCAAAATATTTACTTTAAAAATGCTGTGAACAATCAGGCCAGGAAACTTGTTTACTTGAACATTTCCTTAACGAGAGTGCAAACACCACTGAGTTTTTACACCCTTCTCCCCACTTAAACAAACGCTGAGTAGCCTTGATCAGGATTTTGCTTTGGTTAAAGAAGAACAAGACTTCTGGTGTTTATTTTTTCAATATATGTGTATTGTTAAACAACTGCTATGTTTATCAGTTACTTCCTATGCACGTACTTACTCCAATTCTTCCTTTCTTTCCTATAGGCATGTAACCACCGTTCTAGTTCAGAGATAATCTGCTGTACAACTCCTTCCCTAAAAGCCTTCAATCTTCAACCACCCTTTGTAACCAAAGTATTCTTTATTTTTGATGGTGTCAGCTCTCTGTACTTTGATTTTGATTATGTAAATAATCCTGTATTTAAACATTTTGAAAAGCCAGTGTTCATCTCAAGGAGCAACCCAAACGTTCTGGAAATTAAGGTAAGAAATGCTGAAATAAGTTTTTAAGCTCTTCATTTTTCAATGGAACTACTCATACCTGCACTGAAAGTTGTGAAGTGCACATCAGCGCTGTACTGTGGAACAGACCTGTTGATAAATTAGAGGAAGTCCCAAGGAAACAAAGGCAGAGAGGAATGGAGCACAGTGTTTTTGGTAGTGCTTTCTCCCAAACCTCACATTGTCACAACTTAAAAGATAAAGAGGTAAAACCAAAGGCGTTCCAGGGCGGTTGCTGACATCAGGTGGGGAGGGAGAGGGGCTTTCCCCAAGCTCTGAGCTGTGAGTGAGACAAGTGTAACAGAATCTGACTGCTACAGGCTTTGTCACTAGTCTAGGATTAGACATGGCCAGCAGCCCAGAACTTGAAGTGTGTGGTCTGTGTGTGTCCCAGCTCTTACTGTCATACAGTTTTGTGTTCTTCCTCATGGATGATGTGGAGTCACCTTTAAGAAGTGTCCCAGCAGTTTTGTCTTTCTAAAGCTGAGGGAAATTCTGGTCTGTGCACAGTCACTGAAGATCGGCCACCAATGTAGCCTGAATATTTATGGATCCATGAAAAATGCAAAGTTAATACTGACTGCTAGCTAAAAGAGCTCTGAAAATAACCTAGTGGGCACTCAGGACCATCTCTCAGGAATTTGGGGCCCTCAGAGGCACAGTCTTGTTTGTACAAGAGTACTGCAGAGAATGTTAAATTGATTTGGGAATCTGATTTCCTGAAATTTAGTACTTTTCTGATTTAGAGTGTCAAAAAGAAACAGGATAAAAATACAGGGAATTCTAACTTACAGTGAATGAGTATGAAAATTTATTGTGTACATTTCATTTCCATAGAATATTTATAATTTATATGGCACAATGAAACTTGTAGAGAAAAGAATCTCCCTCAGTGGTGTCCCTGCTCCATCGCTCTTTAAGCCAAAACTCTTTTTCCCTGTACAGCCATGAAATCTAGGAGCCCTGAGGTTTTTGACTTCAAGATGGTCCAATGAGCCAACTTCTAACTGCAGAAAAGCAGAAGGGCTTACTTCAGGGACTGTCACGCAGGGTCCCAGTCAAACTCTCTGATGTGACGTGACACCAAAGTGTGGTGGGCAGATTCCAAAGAATAATCAGTCTAGAGTTTTTTGTTATTTTGTTTTTTCTACTTGGAAATCCTGGTCAACCAATCACTCCTTCCTCACTGCACAGTAACTGTTTGCCTTTTCATAGAGACATACTAAAAAGAGTGCTGGTGTGCAGATTAGCAGAGAGCTGGGAATACATAGCTTCTGTATGGCTCAGTGCCTCTGTGCAGTGACAGCAGCAAGTTCCAGTTGTTTCCAGGTCACACATATCAACCAATTGGAAAGAAAGAAGACTAATTTAAGAAGAAACATTGAATAAATTAGATTGGAAGGAACCTCTGGAGGTCTTCATAGTCTAACTCCCTTGATCAAAAAGCAGTGCTAAGTTTAAAATTAGGTCAGGTTGCTTATGGCTTTGTCCAGATGAGGTTTGAAATTCTTCAAGGATAGAGATTTTACAGTTTAGAAAAAAAAATAATCCAGTTCCCCTAACCTCACTTTGTGCATCCTGTGCTGAATTCAGCCCCTTTTCTATATCAGCAGCCCTCTGTACTTTCCTCAGTTTGTCATTATTTCTCTTCTACTGTGTGGCCCAACATTCAATACAATTATTCAGGTGTGGCCTTGCAAGTGCAGAGCAAGGATAACAATCACTTCCTTCCATCTCAAGTATATGCTGCTACTAAAGTGTGTGATGAACTGTTCTTTTGTCCAGGTTGTTGATGAATATTTTAAATGCTATTGGTCTCAGCATCAGCCACTGAAAAACGCCACTTGTTAGATTTGCAGTCTTTAAGTTGATGGTACATTCATTTTCTTTACCCAGTCTATACTCCACTCATCCAGCCTGTATCAAGTGAATTTGTTTTCAATACTAGGAGAGATTGTGTTGCAAACCTTGCCGAAAGCAAGGTAAACATTTTCAAATGCTCTCATTTCATCTGCAGAACCAGTTATTTCCTCACAGGGGGCAATCAGGCCACTTACACGAAATCTGCTCCTGGGAAGTCTATTCTGGCTATTCCCAACTGCTTTCCTGTCCTTCATCTACCTGGAAAAGCTTCCCGGTTAACTTATCTCATAATCATTCCAGGAACTTAGGTTAAAAATCAGGTGTTTTGTTGGTGTTTTTTTTTTTAACTCTCTTCTTTTGCTCTTGGATCTTTTACTTTCCCTTAAGGAAAACTCCCTGGTGCTATTTATTGACAGGAAGAATCCACTGAGATGAGGGAGGCTGGCTGAGAACTGTTCCACTGACAACTGCCCAAACTAACAATTTTGTAGTACTGATGTCACCCTTAGTCAAGGCACACAAGGCAAATGTCTACCTAAACCTAATGCCCTGATTATTTCTTGGCAGCCAACTGAAGAATGACATTGGTGAAAGTTGGTCTCCGCAACAAAACATGAACAAGCCCCAATTTAGCATCCTCTAAATAGAATTAGTTATAGTGGGATACTTCTATCAAAACAGTGAGGCAGCTTTCAGAAATTATATTAAGGAGCCAAAAGATCATTACAAGCCATATTGCCAACACTTTTCCCTCATCCCATACCCACATACAAAAATACACACATACAAGTTTACATGCCTCATGGTCATATTTTGTGCGGTAATTAAGCAAGCTCAGCATGAAATTAAATGGCAGCTTGCTTCAGTGAACAGGCTGTTCTACCAAACCAAAGTTCTTTTATCTATTTCTTAATTAGTTTCAGAGAGAAGGAGGGATCTTTTATCACAAGTTTTTCAATCAGACTAATCTACTGTGACATATTAACTTCCATCAAATGATTGTGGGTCCTGATTAAAAGGTACTATTTGGTTTTCCCTGATGACCAAAAAACATTTTTGTAAGAAAATGTTACGTGCAAGAAAACATTAGGTCTAGTGTCTAAAATACAGTCTAAAATACTATGCACCATAAATGCCAGCCTTTCTTGTGTTCAGTGCCAGCCCTTTTGTCTTCCACACTACCACATCTCTTAAGGACCCACATCATCACTGTCGTCTTCTGCCAAGTATGTGACTCTTTGAAGTCTCTCAGTGCCCGCCATGCCCCGGTCAGAGCGGTCACAGCAGAGCGGCTTGAAGCACTTCACTGCTTCAACACCACAGAGACGTTACTTTAGAAGAGCTCCCATCTCCTGCCAATATAGGAAGCTCACAGAGTAGGAAAAACTTGCTGTCGGGGAAGAGTGAAGAACAGAATCTGCTAAAGACTCTGCTCATGGCCTCCCGTAAGAGCTGCTGATCTGGACCAGGAAGGAACTGATAGGTTTTCAGAGCACTGACTCCTGCACTCAGTTCACTTTGTGCAGTTGGGAACTTTTGACCAAAGTCATGTCAAGAAAGCCGCCTGTCTGTAGATACTGCAAGCAGTAACACACTGCAAAGACAGGGTAACCCCTATATCAGTATCATTCGGCACCCCACATTTACCAAGGAGAAAGGTGCCCTAATTCTGCCGGGGACATCGCTTTGGGGCTCTTGAGAATGTTCTTCAACAGCCTCTTGGTGCAGGAATGACTTCTGAAGTACTGCAGCAGACCGAGGTTTTGGGACTGTGTGCCAGGTCAGATCTGAGGGCTGCAGCAGCAATTGCACGGCTTGCCTCTGCCCAAGCCTGGAGCAGTGGTGCAAGCAGGACAGACAGTGGTGAAGAAGGGGCCTTGCTTTACTCCTGTGTCAGTTCTTTTGTTTTGCATCGTCTGGCCATAGCCTGAGCTGCACACAACCTGCAGAGGCCTGGCCTGGTCAGGAGTTGTGCTGATGCGCCAAGCCAGTGCCAGGTCTCTGCATGCTTCCATAAGAGGCCTAGGCCTACATGACTAGCACGTATTTATAAATTTTTCACCAGATAAATAAGCAGCACAAATGTCATGTTTCACATCACATTTGAGATCTTGGATGTTCTCTGCCACACCTGTCTTCACTGTAACTGACTAAGGACCGCACTGGGAAATATCAGTATGATTATTTCCTTTGGCTAAGCATCAGTTTCAGTGGAGGAAATTTCCTAAGATCTGGTGCAGAAGGAAAACAGAGGCCACTCATCCACATTCTCCATGACCATACGTTTGTCCTGAACACAGGAGACCCAAGTTCAGGTCTTTTAAGGTAATAATTCAAAGGATAGATTTGAACTTGAATGGCTCACAATCTGCGGTGAGTTTCCAGACTAATAAGCACTAAAGCACCAGTCAGTGCCTGGCCCACTGAATATTCAACACCAAACAGAATGGCTCCAAGTAGATAGAAAAAAAAATAGCAAAATGGACTTTTTTTGCCAGCAATTAAAAAGCACTCACCTGGGGTATGGCTTTGCCAGTCAAAATAGGTCATTAAAGTGGCTATCCTTTATTTTTATTACAATTTCCCCAGGGGTCAGCCTCAGACCTAAAAAAAGCATTTTCCAAGGTAACATTTATTTTGCTCTTCGGAGTGGGATTCTTATTTTCTTTTCAGTAGACGAGGCCTCACAGCAGTGTCAGGCATGACTCTTTCCTCCTGTCTCGTGAAAAAACTCCCAGCCCAGCCCACATCAATAGACTGCATTACTGTTACTCCCCGTCTACCCTTCTCCCCTTTTACTCCCTCATAATATGCCGGTTCTTTCATCTTATCTTAAGCTGGACTGTAAATGGGTCAGGGCAGCACTGTAGCTTCCTAAATACCAATGTAGTCCTAAGCACAAAAGATCCTGACCTTGGTCTTCGGACACCACTATCACAATACCAGAAGGAATAATATTTCATCCAGGTCTGAGATGTGAAGGCAGCTTTTCTGTGTAGGGAGTGCACTTTTCACGCTGTCATCTTTAACAGAGTTTGTTCTTCTTTGGTCTGAGGAATGTCATTTTAACAGATTTGTGCATTTTTTATTATTAAAATTCAGTCACTCCTTTTTGAGGGCTTCACTCCCTCAGCCATGATCACTTGCAAAACAAAATATTTGAGATGCCTTTAGTTTGTGGATAATACAATGTTCATTTTGTACAAACAACAGGACCACATAATGCCTTCTTTCTTGTGAAAATTATGCAAAAATCTAAACAGGACCAGCAGAAATTATTCCTCAAACATTTGGATTTTAGGAAGTCCTTATGGACTGTGTGAGTAGTAGTGACAGGAGATTTTATCCTTAAACATTATTATCCCCCCTTCGCTGGCCTGTCTGTCAAACTCCCGTTTACATGAATAAATCTGATATACACATATTGACTGGTCAATGTAAACTTGTATTAGTCTGTTTTATTTTACAATTGTTGGTTTGTTTTTTTTCCATTAAAGACATTTTCTAAGGTAATAAAAGCCCTTCTCCCTAATTTTTATGAGGATGTTATGTAATATTAAATTGATTTTTTCTTTTTTTTTTTTTTCCCAAGGGAAATTATATTGATTCAGAAGCTGTTAAAGGAGAGGTGCTAAAAGTTGGAAATAAAAGCTGTGAAAACCTTCTCTTGCAGTCAGAAACAATTTTGTGCACAGTTCCGAGCGATCTCCTGAAATCCAACAGTGAGCTAAATATAGAGGTGAGGCAGCTACAATGCACGTGTGATATTAATATCACCTAATTATCAATCCCAGTGACACTATTGAATTTACAAACTTCAGATATAAGCCCGATCCTATGTTTTCAGAGCTATCTCCATCTCAGTCTCTGTTTGTTTGGGATGGAAATTCAAATAATGTCAACTATTTTAAAAGAAATATTATCATTATAATTGCCATTGCCAGTTTGTATAGAGACTTTTGGAGCCTCGGGCACAAAGTAGAACCTAAACTAAGGACCACAGAAATAAAATGCTAGTTCTTAATCCAAAGACAAGTAATGCCATGTGGTAAAGAACAAGAAATTGTAATGGAGTGGGTTTTCTTAGGAGCTCATAAGTCTTTTTTTTTTTTTTTTTAAAGACAACAAAAAACTGTGATACAGACAATAGGATTGGATTTCTGAAGTATTTTTTCCTCTTTTATACAGATATAGTCTCATTAGTTTTGCGAGATGCAGACACTGAGACCAAATGTTTGAGTTTCATCTCTGTTCTCAAGTCATTCACAATTCTACCGCAGATTTAAATTGTAGATCCACTGATTCATAGAATAGAGCAAAAATCTTTCAACATGTCTGTATTTTTAAAAATATAAATATGTAAAATCACAGGGGAGGGGGAATTTCATTTTAACAAATTAAATTTGTTGAGCATGGACTCCAATTCACTGAAAACAATGGAAACACTAACATTAGCAGTCATCTAAGTTTGACCAGGATCATAGTCTGTGTAAACTCTTTGGAACAGGGACCATCATTTTGTTCTGTGCTTTAATGGCACTCATCTCAATGAGACTCTGTCCTCTGAAAGATGTTTTTATGTGTTACTACAATCTTAGTAAATAGTAATTATTCATTTTAATGCACTAAATGTTAATTTATTTTAATGTACATTTGCTTTGAAAAGAAATCAAAATCTTGGGCATTTCAGACAAATTGTAGAATGAGGTGCAGCTCCCTTCTGGCACATCTGTTTCTCAGATTTGTAAGTGCCTACTTTCATACAGTATTTGCTCATATTTTACATTCTGTACCTATTTGTATTTTACATACTCAATCTCATTCAATCTGTTCTACTACGTGACAGTAGGCCATAACCTCTAAGCAGCACATATGTGCGACACGCATTCCATATGTAGAAAAGGGCACAACACAAAGGGGTTAAATAAGGTTTCTGCTTGTTTACTGGCAAGGAGCCTCAGAAATTGAAGTCTGCCCAGCGAACAAGAAAATTTGCTCTTTTGACGGGCAAATCCATCATTACAGTACCCAGAGGAATGAATTCCACAGGAGGAGGAGAAAAGATGGCCAAATGCATTCCAACTGACTGAGCTATTGCCGTGTGATCTGAAACAGTTTTTCCCTGTTAGCTGCTTGGTGTTTTGCTCAGTTGTTGATTTGGGGGTTGTTGTTTTGTTTTGTTTTGTTTCTTTAAACTGTCGACAAGCTAGAAGCTGGCAAGGGACAGCCTCACGTGACCTTGGGAACTCAAATGCAGGCATGCTGTCAACAGAAAGACAGTTTGATGTTACAGACTGGCTATGCCAAAAGGACACATATCAAAGACATTTGGGCTTTTTTTTTTTTCATAAGCATACATCTCAGCTCATGTATCCATAGGCCTATCCATTCAAGTGAATGTATGAATTTGGTATTTTTAATCTGATAACGACATAACCCTGTTGTGCAGTGTGTGTGTGAGAGAGTGCTGTGTGTGTGGGGTGGCACACACTTAGCTGTGTCCCCACCAGAGCTCCTGAAAGCAAGTAAGGCATCACAAACACAAAGATCTGTTTTCACAGACACCAATAAAATCACTTCTGCACTGCCAGTGTCTTATCTCAGTAGAGCATCGTAAAATTGAGATGTATTTCATATGGGATATATCAGTTTATATTCAGTACTAATAATCTGTTTCTTACTTGTCTTTTGAAATCGTCACACTACTTTTTTTTATTTGTTTTTGTTTGTTGTTTTTTTTTTCCAGTGGAAGCAAGAAGTTTTGTCAACAGTTATTGGGAAAGTGCTGATCCGGCAAGATCAGAATTTCACAGGACTGATTGCTGGAGTTGTTTCAACATCTGTTGTAATTTTTATCTTTTTGGTATTTTTTCTCTGGAGAAGGAAGAAGAAACAGATTAAAGGTCTATCATAGTAAACTCCAATCAATCATTCAGTTGTTATACCTTAGATTTTTTAAAAAATCATTAATTTATGCTCTGATTAAGTGCTGTGCAGTGCCCCTCCATAACCTGTGAGCTGAAGTTTCACAATCTAGTTCAATGTTTAGATGCATTTTACCCTTGGCTGTTGCCTGAGCTGGGTGAAGGGCCGCACTGTGCCTGTAGGGGAAAATTCTGAGTTATTAGGGAAACACAGTAACTTCTTTTTCCCAGTCACCCCTACAAGAGGGACAAGTAGATGGTGCACCCGGAACCACATGTTCTTCAGCTTCCAGTGTCCTTGTAAGTCCCCACACTGAGCCTAGGTTGTGCAAGACAGAGCACTGCAGTGTCCTGTTCACTCAAATCAGGACCTAGGTGAAAGTTTGCCTCCTTTCTGGCCCCTGTGTCTGACTTTCCTTCCAGTGGAAACTGCTGCAATATGCAAGTGGGAAGGAGGAGGGAGCTGCTATAGAACCAGATCTTGTCCTGATGTGGTGTCACAGTGCAGTCATGAAGCTGTCCCAGAGGCTTCAGACCTCCCTTGGATCTCTCAGTATGGCCAAGAATGAGACACTAACGCATTACAGCAATTCTTGTCCTAGTCAAATAGCTGAAGTTCAGGTCCTGCCTATATTTGCCTCAGACACAGCTGACCTTTTTCCTAGCTGAGAGGAACATCTAAAATTAAACAAATTACTAAATTAATGTTATCATTCAGTAAACATGAGGGTGTTACAATATTTCTTTCTCCTTCCCATTCAGATCTGGGAAGTGACCTGGTGCGCTATGATGGCAGAGTGCACACTCCTCACCTGGACAGGCTGGTGAGTGCAAGGAGTGTCAGTCCAACGACAGAAATGGTCTCCAGCGAATCTGTAGATTACAGGTCAACATTCCTAGAAGGTATGTCTGTACTATGAATCTGTACTGATGATACCATTTGATGCATCTTGCTGTTCCTCTGCCTTCAGATTGCAGCCATTTGGGCTGTTTGACCATGTCTCCATTGTACGGGATTATCATGTGTTCACAGGTTCACTATTTGAACTGAGCTTCTCAAGTGCTTCCCAAAATTAAGGTGAAAAGAATTTTTACTTTTAGTCTACTTCATTTTCAGGAATTTAATAAACTACTATTAGTAGAAGCTCACTGTAAGCATCTTCCACAATTAATTAGGAGCTAGTGGATCTAATGATTTTGTATTATGATGTTTGCCAGACTATGATGAAATCCAGTCTGAAAGCATGATTTTAAGGATGGCAAGTGGTTTTAATTTCAGCGTGTATCAATGACTTTATAGAGTCATTATAAAGCAGATCTGTCAGCTCAAATGGAAAATGAAACTTTTGTAAACTGGTATTCTTTGGTCTGTTCATCGTCCTTCTATAAATGGCAAGTTCTATCACCTAGAAATATTCAGTTTAAAACTTAAGATAAAGGGCTGTGCAGATTGTCACAGTTCAAATGGAGATCCATGCGTGCTAGGATGCCAGCCTCAGAAAACACTGTGTTCCCTGGCAGGTCTAGGAGTATAAGGGAAGATTAATCCTGTGCTAAATATGTTTCTGTACTATGTAACACCATTTTAGAGTGGACACTCTTCAGAAGAGAACTCCACTGCTCTTACCAAACCACTTCAGAGTGAACTTGTCCTTTAAGAAATGTGGAGTCCATGTCCTCTGATTTCCATTAAACAGATTTAACTATTAGGATCTACTGTATTAAGATATTTGAGATATCACAGATTTTTCTTAGTAGTTGGGCCAGTTTCCAGCTTCCTTTCTGATTTTATATTTGCTGCTGACAGCTGGCACAGGAAGCTTCTTGACTGAAAGATTCCTGAAGGAAAGGAAAGTCTGTGCCAGTGTTAGAAGGGAAGGTGATACAGGAGACAAGACTGTGCAAAGATCCTTAATAGAACATAAATCTGCAGTGATCCCAGGGCCACTGTGCACTGGCAAAGCACCACAGAGAATGAGGTTTGTTCACCAAATGTTGCCATAAGGGCATTCACTTAATTTACCATAAAAGAATAAAATGACAGGAATATTTTAAGACAAGCACACTTACATGCAGGAGCTATAAAAATTAGTTCACGACCATAGCTAATTTTACCATGGCTATTAAATAGATACTTGCTTTTGGTGACATAACTGGAGCTTGTAAATGGAAGAGTTTTTGGCTTTGCTTCCAGGTAGAGCAATGGTGAGTTTTTCTCATTACCTTGTGTGGCAGCAATGCTATGTGAAAACCTCCCAGGTCTTACATTTAAATATATAAACCCTGTCTGTGCAATAAAATAGCTAATAATTTCTGTTGTTAAATTTATTCCCCTCTTTTCTTTCTGACCTTGTGCTAAATTCTGTTCACAGATTCCACTGGAATCATTCCAAACTGAAATTAGTGTAAATTAAACTTATTTCCTTGATTCCATTACATAGAATGCCAGGAAAAATCCTTTAAACAAAAGGAATTTAACATACTTGGACACAATGTTGACAGAAATAATTTTCTCAAATAAATACTTCTTGCTTGACTGAAACATTTTAATTTCTGCTATTTTGAATCAGCTGGCTCATGTTATTTTCATGAGTAGCACCAACTGTATTATCTTCAGGAGCTACAGGATATGAATCACCTCTCGGCGTTTCCCTGGTTGAATATTTACCAATGGATAAATATAGCTAGTCACCAGCAGTTTGGAAACCTGCATGAAAAGTAGAGTTACCTACCAAATTAAAACATGACAGTAGGTTTCGTGTTTTCAATTGTCCACTACTTCCTTCTCCCCCATCTCCATCATTTTTCCCATTTTACTTCTATTACTCACAGTTACTAGAAACTGCCCTTGGCAAGAAGTGACAAGATCTTGTTCTATTCCTTTCTAAAAGTGGAAATCTTGTCCATTTGCTTTCATAAAAGTAGAGCTGAGACAAGCGTAGTTTCTAGTGACATGGGTTCCCTGGAGTCTGGCAGATTAGCAGTGCTTATTTTCATTTTCCTTTGTGAGAAAATCTTTTGCAAAAGCAAGCTGCTTTCATATGGTAAAGTCAAACCCTTGCTTATCAGTGAAAGAAAACTTCATTTTCTAGGGAAAAGCCTGAAAATACTAAAATATTTTATGTTCATCTTGCAGATCAGTTCCCAAGCATGTCTCAGAATGGATCGTGCAGACCTGTCCAATATCCTCACTCTGACCTCTCTCCAATTCTGTCCAGTGGGGACTCAGATTTAGCCAGTCCTCTTCTTCAAACTAACGTCCACATCGATATCAGTGCCTTAAATCCTGACCTGGTCAAAGAAGTCCAGCACGTTGTTATTGGTGCTGATAGCCTGATTGTACATTTCAGCGAAGTAATAGGAAGAGGTGGGTACTGTGACTGCAAACTGTTGGGTTTTTTGCACATCCAGTCATCATAAACCACTGTGAATCAGGTATCTACATGGGAGTTTTTCAAGCTTTTTTCCTCTTACGGCACAGCATCCTGTACACCAAATCAAGAGGACAACCAAGGGGGTTCTCATTTTGAAGTCATATGAAGGGTTGTATGCTAGAGTTGGAGAAGACCACAGAGATGGGAAGTAGCCTGACATTTAATGAGATTCCTTTGAACTCAAGAGATTTGCTGATACCCCTCAGCTGCCTCACTCTTGCCTTCTTCCAGGCCACCAAAAAGCTCAGTCTGATCTATGAGGCTGCAGAAAGGGAGTGAAGCTACAGCAGAATACTGTACAAGCCGAAGGTGTGTGCCTAACTGGCAGGAGGTGCCAAGGAGGAGGCATCAGTGAGTCTTAAACTCCTAGCATGAGAGCTGTGTGGGTTGCTACATGGCACTGAAATCCCCTCAGTCACTAAGTGCCTTCAGTACATGGATGTATACATGTACATGTTGTCCACAAGTTTCCCCCAGCTTTGAAGAGTTCACTGTTTCCTTTTACTGAAGTCTCTCTCTTCCTCTCCATTCCTTGCTCAACCCAACAGCAAGTTGAGTAAGTCTCCCATTTTTTCTGTTTTTTTCCCATAATCCTTATTTCTCTACATCTTCTTATGAATGAGTTCTCTCTCACATTCATAGCCCAAGTCAGTATTTCTGTTAATGACATTTATTAAAATCTATGCTGTTGAGTACATACGAATAAACCAAGTGGAAACTGGATTTTCAGTACTTCTACAGATCATGCTCAAGAGATCTGTTTCTGAGTACCAGAATCCTGATTACAGAACTGTAAGTGATATTCCTAATGTCCTCTCTGCGGGAAAATAGCCACAAATCAGACATACAGTCAGTGTGTTTCCCTTCCATGTATTACACTTCATCATCCCCAAAGCAAGGGTGGGCCTTTTGCTTTTCTTTCTTGTTTCAGAGAAGGCCAAGTAATTTCCCATTTTTTAATGCTGAAAAATATCAGGAATGACACCAACATAATTAACCTGTTTTAATTTTCACCTCCATAACTAGAAATGGGCCAAACCCAAAAATGTTTCAGACACACCCAATCCAAGCTTTAGGATTTGTGCCCAGGCTTCAAACAAGCTGTGGTCTGATGGGATTTGAGTTGTTTTTATAAAACAAACTTTATATTAATTTTACCCCAAGCCAAAGTCAAAGCCAGCTGGGCTCCAACCAGCACTTATGGCTGGAACCTAGCAAAAATAATCTTGTTCTATCTGAAGAACTTGCAAAAAAAAAAAAGAACAACGAACACCTATTTTGTTTTTTGACTGCAAGTATTAGTGTCTTAAAAGTGCCCATTAAATAGTACATCCATGAAGAAAAGTCACCATTATATGTACATAATTTGATCTGGATTATTTAATGGATGTGCCTGAAGCTTGAAGTTCTCTATGCTTCCCAAACAAGTCAACTCACAGTAGGTCTTTCCATTCTGCAGACTATTCAGTTTTCCCGACAGAAAAACACAGGTTCAGAAGGATTCCTGTGTCCTTACCAGCTTATTTCACTGCTTAGTCTATCAGCAAGAAGGCAAATTGTGCTCATCATTTTTAGTGATATTATGCACTAGAAACGAGACCACAGCAGAAACAACAGACTGCCTCCTACCTGCGGAGTGACTCCCAAACCTTTCATGGCCAATACACCACTTTTAACACTCAACGTTTTCCGTGAAATAACAAGATCAGAAAGATTATAAGCCCACAGAGCCTCTTTATTCAAATTGCCATTAAAGATACATCACAGCTGTGAGGTTAAACCAGACCCTTGGAACAGCTGATGCAGTGGTTGAATCAGCTCCTTCTAACTGCTGCTGCCTTGTGCCTTCCAGTGCCCCTATTCAACTCTGTCCAGTGGGACAGTATGGTGGGAATGGGCTGATGTATTGCTTTGTGTGCATGGTCATTAACAAGAACATGAAGCAGCTGTGGTGCCAGCCTTGTCGTTATTTAGATACTTCATCTAGGACAAGAAATATCAATTATGTTGCAGATAGTTTTCATTTATGTAATGATGGCTTCATGTAATGACCGTTTTATGTGTTAGTTCCAGTTAATATTACAAGTGTTGGGAATTGCACAGAAGTAAAGTGTGATCACTTTCTTAAAGTTTAATTGCTACCCAATGGAAAATAACAGAAGATTAATTTTACTAAAGCTAATGTTGCTCATTTTTTACACAGGTCATTTTGGGTGTGTGTACCATGGAACACTGCTGGATAATGATGGCAGGAAAATTCACTGTGCTGTGAAATCGCTGAATAGTGAGTTGCATGTTTGAGAGTGCAACAGTACTATAATTCCAAGGACAACTATGATGATGTAATCAATTACAGTGAAGTGTACTGTCACAAACAGAAATTCCCAGTTGCAGCTGGATTAAATTTATCTGTAGGGCAGCTCCAGTGACTTTAGATTACTATTAGGCATTGCTATATATTTATTCATTGAATGAAATGTCCAAGTTTATCCTCTACAAAGAATAGGATAGAGAAAAATGAGGGAAATATAGTGTCATTTTTTATTCTACCGACTCCTTGAGATTTGCTTTTGGAAGTTAAATTGATAAGCAGCAGGCAAAGATGCTGGAAAATCAGGAAGAGACTATAACAAAATTCATTAAAAGCTTTACTGGAGTCTTGTTATGCAATTCATACTAAGCAAAGGAGAAATTAATTAAAATTAATTTAAAAATTTGAATTAAAAACAGCACATTTGGTCATTGTAAAAGAACTATGCACATAGCATAGCTGCAATGTGGGAGGTGAGGAGCATATTTGTAGCTTCTCATTATCAGTTTCATTTGTGCGATGACGCTGTAGAGAAATGAACTGTAGATTTATTTTTTTTTAATTATTACATTTTCATGCTGAATTTCTTAGGAATTACAGACCTGGAAGAAGTAGCTCAGTTTCTGAAAGAAGGAATAATCATGAAAGATTTCACTCATCCCAACGTTCTGTCACTTCTGGGAATCTGTTTACCCAATGAAGGATCCCCCTTAGTGGTCCTTCCGTACATGAAACATGGAGACCTTCGAAACTTCATTAGGAACGAGACTCATGTAAGTACGCAGTGATGTCAATGGAACATTAATCAAGTCTAGCCACACCCAGACCCAACACTACAGGTTGATAATTACATTAGGTATGTAACTTGCTGCTGTTACTACACCTTAACCTTTGGCACTTGCCTATGCTGGCAGCGAGCCCAACCACAGCGCTGCCACTCCCTCCCTTCCCCCTCAAATTCCTTTCTACAGTGTTTCCCAGAAATTATCAGCATAAGTATTTCTCATTTCCCATCCATAAGCCTCTTCATAAACAAATGTCTTTATGAGATTCAAGTAAAGGGGCCCAACCATCTGCTGGTTTAAACCTGCGTGTCTCCATTGACTTCAGTACAGCTGTCAGTTGTTACCATATGCTCTTCCAACTTCAAGGTAAGGGATCTTCACAGCCAGCTAGAGAATGTCACAGTCCTGATATCAATTTTTTTTTCTTCTTATCATAACAGAGTAAACCAATAATTGTTATACAAACTGTGAGTACTCTCTTATCAAAGATTTTCTTAATTCTCATTGAGATTCTACAGTTTTCTCACATGGGCCTCACTGGCCCACGTTACCAGGACATTACCAGGTCTTGCCTCAAGTAATCTAAGCCCACTTCATATTGTTGTATTCACCCATTTCACAGTGCTTGGGCAATAGAAAGTGATTTCTGAGCCAGTGAGACTTTGGTCTTGATTCCTAGTAGCCAGGAATTTAAAAAATAAAAATAAAATAAATAATTTTTTTAAAAAAAAGAAGGCATTTTGGAGAATTACTGCAGGAGTTAAGCTTTATAGGGTAGGTACTTCTTCTCTTTTGAACTTATTTCATTCTATGAGCATCAGGAATCTTGTGTGTGAGAAGCTCTATGTGTCTTCCTGAAATGAATAGAATAATAACCACAGATGAATAGGATTGTTGCACAGAAGAAAATGGTGTGGAACAATGCCAACACAGTTATCTGCTAGACCTTACTACTTCACAGCAAGTTGTGTTGTTGGATAAAAGAATTACAGGTTTATTTTTATATTTATTTCCATATTTAACTTTTTTTCTGTAGGGTCTCACCAGAGTGTTGTAGACCAGCTGTTTGCAGGAAATGTTTCCCTGAAAGCTGCTAAGGTCTCATCCATCTTTTCCTTAGCATCATACTGATGATAGCTTGCACTTATTTTGCCCCAGATAAGATTCTCCTTTTTTGGACATTTCCAGCTGACAAGCTCCAAGTTCACAGTTAGTATTTTCTACTGAGTTACATGTTATTACTCTAAGTTCACAAACGTGAACTGATATACATATGTGAATGTGTATCAGCTGTACTGTTGAGGTTTCAGCACATAGTTCCACTTCCCAACCCAAGTCATGCTACTTATGCTGCAGTCTCCACTCTTTGGAGTCTGTCAGTCCTTTTCATCTCCTCAAGCATGTTTCCTCAGTGGATACAAGAATCTGACCTAAGTTAGGCCATTTTATGATAAGCACTAAGATACCTTGCTCAATCTGGTGGCAAGGTATCTGAATCAAAAACTGAAAGGCACAGCAACAAAAAAAAAACAAAACAAAACAAAAACAGTCTACTATTCAGGTTTCTGCATTCATTGCATTACAAACGTTTATATTTTACAGAATCCAACAGTTAAAGATTTAATTGGATTTGGTCTTCAGGTTGCAAAAGGGATGAAATACCTTGCAAGCAAAAAATTTGTCCACAGAGACTTGGCAGCAAGAAACTGTATGTAAGTACAAGCATCTATTTCCAGCACATTATCACACTCCTTTGTGTAAGGCAGATAGAAGAGATAAATAGAACTTTCTGGGATTCTCCCTTCTTAGTCAAACTAGATTTTTTCCACCATTCCACAATTACACTGATGTTTGTCTTGCATACTGCTGAGCTACTCATCTTGCTAAAGACTCACTCGTTACACATAAGCTTTTTGAGTGTGGGAAATAAGGAAAGTTGAGGTGAAAGTGAAGTCTCTCAAAATCATTGGTGAGAGAATTTAAAAGGCATCACCTAAGGGAAGTTATACTGCTGCTGTCTCAACTTGCTGTGCTTTCACCCAACCTCTTCAGAAGCAGCACGTCTCTGCAGCCGCACCTAGCAGTAGGGAATTTTGTGAGAAAAACAGGAACACAGAAACAAGTGAGACTTCTTGACAGTAATTTTTCATTATATGAGTATAAGCTTAATTTGGCTCAATTGCGTACACTAATTTACATTTAAAATTGAGTATGCAAAGAATCTTAGCAGTCACTGCATAGCCAGGCAGTTCAGTTCACACAAAGTCTAACTGATACAGTAGTTGCCAATAGTATTTTGCTGATTCATCACCTGTGTTGTGAACTAATGAGATACAGCATTAAATATTAGAGTGTTGGGTTTTTTTAATATGTGGTAATTTGGAGCTCTGGCTGCAAAAAAGGCTTTTTACCTATGACATCAAATTTCTTGTTCTTTTTCAAAGTCTGCATGCTTGTGTAGTTGAATGGCCTCTGGAAAAGCACATTTTCTTGCAGCTGCTGTTTAAGTATCAACCAATGTGATTTTCAGCCTTTCTAAGAACAAAGGAATTACATTAATGGATAAAAATCTTGGTTCATATAATCCAAGTCCAAAGTATAGCAATGGGACACTTTCCTCTGAACTACTGCCTCTTTCTTATGGGAGGAGGAAACAGCTATCAGGGTATCTCAAATTGCCAACTGAATGGCTGCTTTTGTACTTTTATATGGCTCAGCACTTCAAAGTCTGGAGAGCTGCTACCACATGGGAGGAAGATACAGGGTTGAAGACCCACATTCCTCAGTAGACGTGGGGAATTCAGCATTCATAAACAAAGCTCCTTCTACACTGGTGAAGTCCATCAGAAAGAAAGTCAGGAAGCAAATATAGTCCCTACAAATACTTGACTATTCTACAAGATATGCAGGAAACAGCTATGGCATAGTTACCTCCTGCTAACCCATCAAACTTGCCTTCTACTCTCTTCATTGCTATTAGCTTAGTTATTACATCAGTAAATACAGCAGATTGTTCTTTGCCATTCAGAGAAACCTCAGCAGACTAAAGAATTGGCCAAACAGAAATCTCATAAAGTTCAAGAGAGATAAATGCTACATGAAAAAGCTGAGACAGCTGGCGTTGTTTAGCCCGCAGAAGAGAAGGCTCAGATGGTGATGGGGGTCATCCATACACATAAATATCTGACATGGTGGAGTAAAGAAGCTGGTGTCAGATTCTTCCAAGTGGTGCCTAGTGACAGGCCAAGAGGCAAAAGGCCCACACTAAATACATGAAATTCCATTTAAAAGACTTTTCTTTTTTTTTTTTTTTTCCTACAAAAGTGGTTATAGACGTGCACAGGTTGCCTAGAAAGATTTTGGAATCTCCATCCTTGGACTTACTCAGAACTCAGCTGGACATGGTCTTTGGCAAACTGCATCAGCTGACCCTGCTTTGAGCAGGGAGATTGGACTAGATGATCCTCAGAGGTGCCATCCAACCTCACCCCCCATCAACCCCCAAATAGGCACTTCCTGTAGCTAGGCCTACACATAATGAAGGATAGGATTAAGCATGCCAACCCCCTGCTCTGTCTGTTCTTTGTCAATAACACTGCTTATCAAGACATACTCCAAACTTAGGAAGACCAAAGCTAGGAAGATCTGGTGAAATGACTGAGTTACAACCTCAGCAGAACTCTGCTTATGCCACCATTCTTCACCAGTACCCATCTCATTACAGTCACACATTCCTAGTGACAGGATTGCATTATTAGATATGAGTAGTCACTGAGATAATGATAGGTCCTTCCTTATCCAAACTGAGAGTGAATAAGAAAGGTGATATTTGGATTTGGAAATAAAAATGAGACGTTTCTAAGGATACAGAAGAAGAAATAGCTGCGGAAGAAATGACGTAACAGCCAGCCAGGATATATAGGCTATTAGCAAAGTTTTTTTCTACAAAGTAATTGTTTTAAGAGAACTGTAATTTGAGTTCTATTATAAAAATAATATTAGTAATTTCCTGAGTTCATTCACTGTTGTTAAATGCGTATCAAGTTTTGTTTCACTGTAATATTTGTTAATAGTTCCAAGATAAAATACCGCCTTCCAGACTCACAGTCTCAAAAATGCAAGTCACTCATTATAATCAACCATCATTGTAAATGCTGTCTGCTCAGATGGAGATAACACTTTTTGTCATTTCTTCAGGTTGGATGAAAAATTCACTGTCAAGGTGGCTGATTTTGGTCTTGCTAGAGATGTCTATGATAAAGAGTACTACAGTGTGCACAATAAAACAGGAGCTAAACTGCCAGTGAAATGGATGGCTTTAGAAAGTTTACAAACTCAGAAGTTCACAACAAAGTCAGATGTGGTAAAGTACAAATATATTTGTATCACTTATTAATTTCTCTCCTGTCACTTTCTAGCATTTAATGAATGGACTGACTTCAAACCAAAACTTGTCTTTGAATTTAACTTTAGTTCATGTACAGTAGGAGACTGTTTTTATATCCAGCAAAGACAGATGTCCCAGGCACAAAGCAGCAAGACATGACCTGACTGTGTTACTACTCAGTAAAAAATTAGAACTCAGAAAAGAATTAGGAATTTAATTCCACTTCAAGGTACACTAAGGAGCCAAGTTGGAGCTGATCCCTGCTATAGGAGGGACTCTACAAAGCTTGACCAAGCAGCTTAACTTTGATATCATAAAATGCAATGGGTCACAAAAAGATTTTACTTGCTCTATAAATGCTTACCTTCTGCCTACAGCAATCTCAAGTACTACCTGGCCATTTAAAAGAACAAATTATAGGGTGAAGTCATTAGTTGGCTGGATCACCTTGTATTTTAGCTCTCTTTTCAGTCCAGATCCAAATTAGCCTGTGATGCGTAGAATTTTCACCACTTCAGTACTTATTTACACAAAGTCAGTCAGATCATCAGATCATGTAAATTGGTAGCACTCCATTAACCTCAAAGGATGTCTGCCAGTTTTTACCAGCTAAGTAGCAGGCCTATAAGCTTTTATTTTCTTTCATTTATTTACTTGAGTTTTTCTGGCTCTAACTTAAGTGGCTCCTCGAGTCCCTACAGCATTTATTAGCCCACTTAAAATGAAGCTGAATGCAGTAAAATAATAACTTTTCAAAGGGAAAACTAATGCATTTGAATGTTTATGTGAGTCAAACCATGTTCTAAAACTGCAATGTAAAGCTCTCCAAGCCTATCACTTGTTATTTATTTCTTTGTTTTCTTAGTGGTCCTTTGGTGTGTTGTTATGGGAACTTATGACAAGAGGGGCACCACCTTATCCTGATGTAAATTCTTTCGATATAACTGTTTACTTATTACAAGGAAGAAGGCTGCTCCAACCTGAATACTGCCCTGACCCACTGTGAGTAAATAGTTTGCAAAACCTTCTGCAACTGCTGATATTGCAGTAACTTCTGATATTACAGTATATGAGACTGTGGCGTAGAAGAGGTGTTGGTTTTTTTTCCTTTTTTTATTATTTCATAATTGAACACTTCTTTTGTTTGGATGGCAGGTATGAAGTCATGCTGAAATGTTGGCATCCAAAACCTGAGATGCGTCCGGCATTTTCTGAACTTGTTTCAAAAATATCAACAATCTTCTCCACTTTTATTGGGGAACACTATGTTCACGTCAATGCTACTTACGTCAACGTGAAGTGCGTTGCTCCCTATCCTTCCCTTCTATCAACACAAGACAATACAGACATGGATGTAGACACATGACGAGGATGTCTGAAATAGAGGAAAATCCATTCTTAGTTGTATGACAAAAACTGAAACATTTTGTCCACTAGTTTTTACTGCCCGATCTTTGTGAGAACACTGTTGCACATGTTTATGTTGTTGCCCAAGTTGCACTAGAACAAGGACGTGATATCATCTTTTTTTAAGGCTATGGGATTCTGTAAACCATCACAATAATTTCCAAGTATTTGGACAACTGCATCAATTTACTAAATAGAGATATTGTGTTCTACCAAGCAGAGCTACTTCTCACTAGTTCTCATTCATGTGTGCTGAGACCCAAGAACAAAGATTCATCATCAATGCCATGAAGGAGAACGTAGAATACCAATCAGAAAAGCTGGAAGGACTATTATTGTTGCATGTACTTTAGGATAATGAGCAGTGCAGAATGGTTTTTACATAAAGACAAACCATGAAATGTACAAGAGTTTAAAAATATATTTTCCTGCTGCATAGTCCAAACTTTGGATTTTTGCACTGTCAACAAGGTTTTTCAGAAGATAGGCAGCCAATAGCCAGCTTCGTGGTAAAAGTCAACAGCAGAAGTCAACATCACAGTAAAATAAGTGCACAGTAAAATAAGTAAGTCAGCCTTGCCAGGCCTCTGGTGTAGTCAGACGGTACATAAAATGAACAGAAAAGCATCCAGCTTAAAGCATTCCTAGTGTTAACTCTGTTCCAACATTTGATAAATCTGCAGATATCTCACTGAAAAAAATGCGCAGCCTCCAACACTTTCAGTAAAGAAGTAACTGCTCTCAGAGATGGAAAACTTGAAGGCGCCCATATTAAATGCCAGGCTAATCCCTGGGAGACAGTAACATGGGCTGCGTTATTCTGGAGAGGAAGAGGAGACAGGCAGGCAGGCTGGCAAATATACAGAGCTGCTGTCTGATGAGTCACACAGCGAGCAGCTGAAGGTGTGCCACCTATCCTTGGGTGGAGCTGCTGCCAAAGGTGAGTAAAGAGCGGAGGTGTTGCAGCCAGCCCTGACCTAAGAGAATGCCATAGCAAAAATGTTAATCACTTTTTCACAGCAGCCCTAAGGAGCTCAGAAGACTGATCAAAAGAAGAAACAACACCTTTATGGCCCCTTATCTTTTCTAGGATCACACGACCCAGTGAGTTATGATACCTATTTTTATTTCTAAGTTATGCCCAGAAAAAGAAATGAAAAGAGAGAATGAATAAACTTTCATTCATTAGAGAGAAGTACTATAGCTTTAGGGCAAGCATCACATGTCATTTCTGTTCCTGTGGAATTCTGTGCATACTACTGTATAGCTTGTTTAGAATAGAATAGAACTGGGTTTGTTGGTGTAAACACATAAAGTATTCTATTTTTATATTAAAAAAAAAAAAAGTTTATTTTTAATGACATTTACAAAGTTTGGTTAGGCCACAAAATACTGCACTGTGAACATTTCAGAAAATGTATGTCAGCGTACGTGATTCATAAATAGTAGCAACCTGAAAAAGAATACTGTGTAAATACTAGAAAGGAAAAGAACTGACTGCAAACACACTCCACCCTACCCTAAGTGTAATATCTCCATTGCTGCAAGCCAGCCATTTTAAGATCTTCAAAGAGAGGTAGTGTGGGTAAGGAACTGATATAAGAGAGATAATGTTGTTCTTGGGAGACGGCGTTATAAATGAAAGATTTATAATGAGGGCAGAGTGTGTAGGCAAACTATGAGCAGATAATATTGTACTGTGCTTCATCACCACTTTCATTTCAGAAGCAAACTTTCATGCCTGCTGAGAGCAATACTAATTGTAGATTGCTCAAGGACAAAAGGCTTTGCTGCAGGCAGAAAAATCATCTCTATGGTTGTTAAAACAGCTAAGGAAATTTAGATTTGGAGAAGATACTCCAAACTTGTACATACCTGCTTGAGGAACGCTGCAATGTGAAACAGATGACATTTTTACTATTTATGAACTTTTGCTCAATAAGGTTAATGTTGTGTCTGGGACACCTGTAAGAATATGTGACTCTGGTAAGATTTGATGTTAGTAAGTTCATATATCGGCAAAAGAGCTGAATGGTACTTATGTTTATAGTTGTTGTTATGACCTAATAAACATGTTACTAAAGTGAACTTTTGTAATACTTTCTGCCCTGAGTGCTGTTATTACTGTTAACATTAGACTATTAAGCTGGTACAAGTCTGCATGTTTTTCCTGACTGAGGCTGGAAGAGCAACCAATGGAACTGCATGAAAGAGAGCAAAAGAGAGGAAAACTCGGAAACATAAAAACACGGAGAGCGCTCTGATAAATCAGCACGCAGTTCATCACTGCAGTACTATATGCTTCAAAGAAAAGCGTGAATATTCTGTAGCAAACAATTTTGGCACAGTCTGTTTGGTTGGAAAGTCTACTCTCTATTCAGAGACCGCACCCAAATCAGCCCTGAGCCACAAGAAACTTCAAGCAAAAAGTGCATCTGACCCCATCGTGGCCAGGAGGATCGCGGTCATCCGTCACACCTCATACCAAGCACCTCGTTCCTATGGGGTGCTCCGTATCTGTGATGCCTGAAGAGAGAAGGCACCCAGTTCCCCCAGCCCTTAGTTCTTTTGGAGGAACAGGAGTCAGCCCCACTCTTCTCCTCCATGTTTTCTAGGGGGCAAATTAGACATCTCCCACTGAACTCACGGTTCGCTTCTGTGAACAGAGTTCTGAGTGGGTACCTGCTGTAGGGAACCTGCTTTGGCAGGGGGGTTGGACTCGATGATCTCTGGAGGTCCTTTCCAACCCCTACAATTCTGTGATTCTGTGATACACAACAAACACTGCAACGTTCAGTGTCCTGTGCTACTCATGAGCATGGCAACACTGAAAGCTGCTTCCTCCCACCACTTACCTGGCTGGCATTTTATACTGAATTTACTCAGAAATATTCTAATGCATAAAGTCAAACTGGTTACAAACAGCATTTATATGCTCTTATAATTTCAAAGTATTGAGGAAATCACTTTTTTTTTTTTTTTTTTTCCCAGACTTATTCACTTCTTAACGTAAAATGTATTTGTTTGTTTTCATCTCAAAACGTTGAAATATTTTTGGGACAAAGACATCAAAAACAGCAGCTCTTCTTTGTGTCACAAGCACAATGCAACCAAACGGTCTGATATTTTTATTCTATTTATTTACATCTAATTTATTTGCCAGTGCATTTCCAAAGTTGCCCTGAAAAGACAGTAAAACATCCCCAAGTTTTTACTCAGCCTGTTTTTAATAGCAGGGTCTTCAGCGTAAAACAGAAAAATGATGATCTGAACTTAAATACCAGATTTGTAACACATTCCTCCGATTAATTCTCATGACTGCAAGGGATGTCATGTACTGCATTTGTGAAAGAGTCAACAGAATCACAAGCCTCCCATGCTCAGTTTCTCATCCCAGTAACTTTGTTTATAGCAGGTACACCCTGCTTCAGATCCTCAGCTGACTTAAACCGGCAGCAGTCCCCTGACATCAATGTTAACAGGGGATGGCTCATGGTCAAAGAGTTACATAAGAGACACCCAACGCAAAAGCCAAGAGATGAAAAAAAAGGGAGGGTATATTCACCACACAGAAAATATGCTGTTGATTTCCCCCGAAAGTTTTAATTCATTACTAAGTCAACAGTTTTAAACAATTCCCTCTATTAAAGGGAGTTTTTAATACATCTAACTACATTAAAAGTTTCTTAAAAAAATAGTACATTGTATAACTGGGTCTTTAAGGTTTTGCATATTATGAACTTTTTGTATCTAGTGTTAAAGTCAGCCAGGAAGAGCAGACTTAAATGGCTTTTGTAAACAGATAAAGAGAAAAGGTGCATTACAATCTCTGTTGCAGAAGCAGGATCATTGAGCAAAGGTAAAGCGGCATGCAAACAGTCATAACCCTTGAAATTAACCTCTCCTTTCAAAAATGCCATCTCTGGCATTAAGCTATAATATTATATCTCAGGCAGAGATAGAAGCTGATAAATGAAATACAAATCCTAATGAGTTTTTTACTCATTAAACCGAACATCTCTTCCTCAGATATTCCAATTTCCATTATTTTAACAAATAGGTCATGAACTAAGTATTCCGAGCATCGAAGAAAGACACAGGAAATTTTCAGGTTTTGCCAGATCTGCTAATAAAAACATTTACAAGAAATCCTGATCTCATAAGCAGCAGGGAGAGCCCAGAGCAACTTGATGGATGCAGCTGACACCAGCACGACTGTGAGCAGCATCTGGCCCACGACCTGTGCTCTGGGACATTCACAGGGAGTTTGCCTTTTGAAATCCCCCTTCACCTGCTAACACTGACAGTGCAGCCACCCCTAACAAGCATGCCAAAAGGCTGTTCTTCCAACTGAGCTCAGGCATTGTGGCCATTCCATGACCTCCTGAGGGACAAGGTGGCCTGAAGAGACTCTCCTGGATGCGAGGCCATCAGGGCAGGGCAGAAGTGAGGCTCCGACATGCTGGGCTTTAAGTTTTTCAGTTGTCAGTTTATTTGAGAGTAGATGGAGGGTGAGAGACACATTCTAATTTTTTTCCTCCTTCTGTCACTTCAGCTCATCCTTCTCAGCTCTGAATTCAACACAGGGAAGCAGGTTGGCCTCCTGCCTCAGCAACCTCACAGGATCCAGCAAAGGAGCAGGGATATAAGGAGTAGGAATTAAAGCAAATATAGCCAGAAACTATATGTTGGACCTTATATGATTTTGGTTATATAATCCAAGCTAGAATACCAAAGAGGAATGATTCATTTAATCTAGTTTTGCTGTGTTTTTTTTCCACTTGGGGGTAACTGCTGTGCTGCAGCCTGGTGCCACCTCACTGTAATTCTGACCATTTAACAGAAAAGTTTTCCTCACTTAGGCCTCCGAGGCCCTATGGGTCTCTACAAATACTACATATTAATATTTGCCAGACTTCCAATAAGCAAGCACACACTGAGCTCCTCTCCAATTTAAATGACAGCCGAATATCCTCTTTTTGAACATAAAAAGTGCCACTGCCAAAACTTTAGGGTGCATGACCAAACATGGACACCTCAGCTGCCACGAGTCTGCGGCTCTCTGTGGCTGCTGGCGTACTTTGTGAGTTTGACAAATCTGAAAACAAACACTAAAAATACGGTTCGAAATTCAGTTAGCAAGGAGGAAAGGACTTCAGACACGGGTGCTGCAATCTGTCTTCTGTAAGGCTCAGGAAAAAGGAAAAAGCAATTTAAGAGAGCTGAGCTGTGGTCCGGTGAAACTCATGGATATGCTGTGAAACTTGAGGCAAACACAGAGTGATGTGAAAACAAGCACACCTGAGTCAGCAAACAGGACACAGCAAGGAATGAGTCACAGCCAGCCCCAGTCACATGCTGGTGGTTTTCCCAAACGTACAAGAGGTTACTGCTGGACAGCCAGCTTCAGAAGTCACAAACATTCTGTAACTTTTGCATTTTATAGAGCAGTGTAATGAAACGAATAGCTCCTGTTCTGGAAACTTATCTACTGAACTCGGCTTTCATATCAAACTGCTGGCCAAGCAGTGCCACAACAGCCACAACAGGACCAGGAGTACTTCCTTCTGAGTTCAGCAGATCAGTAACTGTATGCATGCTCCAGCACTGCCTGTGTCCTCCGTGCATCTCTGCGGCACTGACCTGTTGTAGCTATCACCAGAACCTTTGGACATCAGCTCTGAATCAGACAGAAAGAGGGTAAGGGTTTGTCAGGCCCACGCAGACCCCAGTAGCACTTAATCATGCTGGTGAAATGAAAACAAACTCACCTCACTGCAAGTGTAAGCCTTGGCTGCTGAATGGAATGCAAGTAAAGGGCATCTATAGCAGCGCTACTCCTGCTTCTTTCTGTGAAGATTGAGTTTACCCAAAAATATCCTGGAAAACTAACAGTATGTCTGCAACATACACAGTTCTGAACTGTATTTGCTAGGTATCCTGATATTAATTTATAGCAGCACGGTTTTTCTAAGATCATTAAAAAATTACTGAGTGAATTATTTTAAAGTGAGTCTATATCATAAATCTAAGAGAATGAATATATTCAAAATAAATCTGTCAGCTTACTTGGATAAACAAAGGGAAATCCCTTCTGTTAGCTGTTCCAGGCATCTTGAAATAGGTTTTGTTTCTTCTTAAAATTGAAGTGGTTTGGAAAGAGTCCAGGCAAACTCATTTGGGGTTATCTGTCAGAAACTACAGAGTTCTCTGCAGTACTTGAGGGATCTTTCATCCACCAGAACTGATCTACCAAGTACTTCATCTTCTTTCTTGTCTTTCGTTCTTCATAATCATAGTGTCATAGAAAAGGGTTGAAAAGGACCACAATGATCATCTAGTTTCAACCCCCATTATGTGCAGTTGCCAACCAGCAGACCAGGCTGCCCAGAGCCTCATCCAGCCTGGCCTCGAATGCCTCCAGGGATGGGGCATCCACAGCCTCCTTGAGCAACCTGTTCCATTGTGTCACCACCCTCTGAGTGAAAATCTTCCTCCTAATATCTAACCTAAATCCCCCCTCGTCCTATCACTATCCACCCTTGTAAACAACCATTCCCCCTCCTGTCTAATATCAGAAAGCATCACAATGTGAAGGTTCTCTGTGCCAATATCCATCCAATATTATGGTCTGTAGACAATGCTGAATAGGAAGACAACATCTGAATTGTGGTGATCAATACAAACAAATTCTTATCGGTGGGCTGAACAAACTGATATCAACACAGCACTCCTCCCATGCACTCTCTTCTGAAGTTTCTGTAGCACTCACCATCATTGCCTTAAAATTTATGTAGTATTACATTTTAGTGTGTAAAACGTGAAATGGTGTTAGAATAATAACTTCACTGCAGGGAAATTGGTGGCCATGAGGGTTAAGAGCCCATGCTGGAAGCCACTAACAACCATCCTTAATGTAATGCTTTTTTACACTGTATTTTTCATACTGTGCCTATGCACCACTCTGCTGAGCAGATATCATAAAAGAGACCCACTCATTCATAAAGAACAACATATATGAGCAATACACTGGTACCTTTCAGACAGGATTCAGACTGTCATGTCCTCATTTTAGTGAAAACTAAAGAAGTCTCTACCACCTGAATGACAAACACAGGAACATCCATACGTTCAGTCACAACCAGTAAATCAGAGACCACAATGAGACCAGAGAATTTTAATGCTCAATCTACTCAATGATATTTTCTACAGAAGTTTAAAATCACTCCTCCTCACCCCGTTGCTTAGTTATACACTACCCCTAAGAGCAGGGTCAGATTTTATGAGCAGCATTTCTGAAAGCTGGAAGAGCCTTCTCTGGAAAGAAGCCACCTGCTTGAAGCGCTCAGCTCCTTTAGATCTGAAATGCTTCCCAGTGTTTTACTTCCCAGATGTATTACAAATCCCAACTATTTAAGCATTAAGTGATGGACTGGTAGAATCTCGAGGGAACTTCTATTTAGTGCTAAAGCATGGCTGAGATGTAGACTGCGTCAGTCAGAGACAGAGAGCAATGCTGCTTTGCTTTATCTGCGGTTTGTGATGCCACTGTTATATTTTTCATGTACATGAAAGGTATCCAAAACTTTTGATGTTTATGTTGTTGAATGAGTTTTCTTTAGATATGGAGGGAATACATAATGCATCCTCTCACAGATCAAAGCTACACTAGAGAATATGAGCGCTGTCCCTCACTCTGCAATATTTATATTTCAAGACAAGGGGATACTGATAAAAGGCAGCTTAAAGAGGCAAATGCTAGTGCTGTGATCAGCTGAGATAACGTCAGTACATTGTTCAGCGTAGAGCTATTATCCAATAACAGGCACAAAGGCAAACAACTCAAAAATCAATCACTCTGAGAAAGACTGGTTGAGGAAATTAACACCAAAATCACCCATGATTAAGAAACACTGCAATACTGGCAGAATTCCCCAGTAGAAATATCATCACAAAAGCCTCCTTCGTCCCTCCTTTTTCTGCTGCTTCTAATTGAACACTGCTTTGTTTAAGCAGCTAGTGGTAATTTTCTCCCACTACGATAAGGCCTAATGCCAAGAAAGCAGACCAGAGAATGAGCAGAAAGGACCGATTTAGGAGATGGGAGCTTCCCTTTGTAAGCACACTGGTAAATATAATAAATACTACTGCCTAGTTTGGAAACTGGATTCTTTTCATCAATACATTTCAGAACACTCCAACAGACATGTAGGGCTGGAGGAAATGTCAGAAAATGACTTGGCCCACCCTACGTCACTCAGACCAGATGAATGCACATAAGCTGCTTTAGCAAATGTTTGTCTAGCATGTTTTCTTAAAAAATAACTGCCCAAGCTACAAGGATTTCAAGACCTCATTGTTTGTGTAGCACTAATGTTCTCCTGGACAGCTTTTCCAGATCTCCCCTGCTGCATAAGGGTTAGGGTCAGGGTTCCAGCTTCTGTTTTGCCTAACTCTGTCTACATAGCAAACAAACAACCACCACATTTGCAGAGAACTTTTGACAAAGTATATCCCATATTAATCTTTTCTAAAGTAAACGGTTTTCAACTCTCACTTATATGCTGTCTTTTTTGAACAAGTTAGCTTTCTTCTTGCTCCCAGTTTACCCACATTTCTTCAGTGTGGTGCCAAGGATGAACTCAGTACCCTCCATACTTCTCACTGCCTCACAGAGCGATGAGGTCAGCAGCTCTGGTGCTCGTGGCTTAAGAAAACCACCAGTGATACAGCCCAAGTTGTCTGGAAAATCAAGGTGCTACAGAACACGACTTCTTCAGAAGTTTTGTTCACACATACATACAGATCAAAAACTATTGCAATAGGTGTTAGCAGGGCAAATTAATCATTTCTTTGAGGATCTTTCAGGTTATACAAGTTAGATGGGTCTGTAATTCTCTTGGTCCTCTATTTTCTCTTATTAAATATACATCCTACACTTATCTTGGGACAGCATGCCTTCACCGACTCATTCTTTTGTGCTCACCTCAGTTGAACCATAGCAGGCAGGAAAATTGCCTCACTGGGAGGACAGCTTTCACCAAGGAGAGTGATGGCAAAGCCAAGAGCTGGGACTCAGTTGCATCCCCAGTCCATATGTGCATATGCATTCTGTTATTACACACTTGTTCTGTCTCTATTTTAATTAAGTTTGAATAGCTTGCATAACTCAACCAGCCAGTTGCAGAGAACCAGAGATTTCTGGTTTTTAAACAGTGCTGCAAATCACAGAATTTCTTCAGCACTCTTTCGTGAGATGCATCAGATGGAGCCCAGGCCAAGGGCGAGGAGCACAGCAGAACCAGGTATACAAAAGAGACACTGACTGTGCTGTAGTAGGAAGTTAGAATATTTTGAAAGATGGAATCATCAGCCTTTGGCAGGAAGTGTGCTGGGATTCACTTTGCAAGGTTACGCAGACAACATTGCCAATCTCTCCCATACATCAATCCTGACGGGGAAAACATCCATGGGCCCCAGCAGGGGACTCTCATTTGCACTGCCAGAGGCATCAGCTGTGATGGTGCTCAGCAGGTGAGGGATGCAGAAGCAGACCTCTCAAAATCACGGAAGTGAATCTTTCCTCTTTAGCGCCTGCACTGTGATAAGGAGTCATACAGCAACAAAAACTCATGCCCGCGCTCGCTGAACATCAGCTCCCTCTACTGTAAGGAGATCGTTACACGCCACTGTCCCATCCCACCACCTCCCGAAACAGCCAATTTTACCCAATGTTCATTAGAAGCGCTGCTCTGAAGCAGTGGAAAAAATGCACCCTGCAGAACAGACAGGCAGAAAGACAGCATGGATTTTTTCTTTTCAGATCTTGTGGTTGCAATAATTGGGTTTTCAATCTTTCTGTATGTTGCAAATATCTGTCTCGAGTTCGTCTCAAAATGAGAATAAATTTCATGATCTTAATCTAATATTTTACAAACTACTGTAGACTGCAGTCCATGGATGGCTCTGCTGCAAGAACTGCAGCCTTGCCTTTATTAGTCACAAGATTTATTGGTGACAGGAAATGCAATGGTGTGGACCCTAAACCCTGCTGATCGTTATCCTACTTAGATGTTTTGTCTTCCTGGAAAGGTTAAAAATCCAACAAGGCTCAGTAGCTGGTGGCCATGCCTATCTGTATCGAGGGCTATTCTTGGTTCCAGCAGAAATTAGAGATGTTTGCAGTGCAGCTCAGTAACACAGTCCTATTAACTGATAAGATTTACTCAAAAGTAGGACTCAAAAGGACAGAAATTGCTGTTCAGTCCAGTCTGAATTTAATTAACAGTTTAAACCCAAAACTATGAAATGTTGGGTTTGTTCAGAGAACGTTAATTATTTTTTTGTATTAATTTGGCTTTATTTTTTAATGTTAGACTAAACAAAAGTTTAATTTGAAATTAAATTATTGGTTTTACTTGGCATGAGATCCAATTAAATGATCAAAGTATCAGTCAGCCAAGAGATGAAGGAAGATGAGGAAAGCAGAGAGGCCCTGAGACTTGCACAAGGATGGACAGCCTCTATGAAATCATAATGTAACAGAGAGCACAGACACCAGATAAGAAAGAATACCAGCAACTGAAGAAGTGATCAATAGCCTATCCATGAAAATGGCCCATTTATTGATTGTAAAATAAAACAAAATAAAATAAAAGGAGCAGGAAGAAGATATTAGAGTAATAAGACAGGGATGGAGATCTGAGTGTTGGGACTCTAATTTGTTGGAATGTTGAAGAACAGAGAGAAGGTGAAAGATGAAAGAGAGAACGGATGAAAATATGATCAAGACGGGTCAGCTCAGAGACAAGGAAGCACGAAGGGCTGGGCTGAAAGCACTGGGAATGGAGGCAGCATACATCTCAAAGTAAGGCAGCTGAGAGGTGGTTAGAGCTACCCTAGGCAGGGGAAAGGGACAGCAGCCAGGAGCCCAGCCTGGCAGGTGACCCTCACACGTGGGGCAGAGGGATTTCAGAATCCCGGCTTCTTGCAGCATCCTGTATCCCCTTGTACATAGAATCATAGAATCATAGAATTTCCTGGGTTGAAAAGGACCACAACGCTCATCTAGTTTCAACCCCCCTGCTGTGTGCAGGGTCGCCAAACACCAGACCAGGCTGCCCAGAGCCACATCCAGCCTGGCCTTGAATGCCTCCAGGGACGGGGCATCCACAACCTCCTTAGGAAGCCTGTTCCAGTGCATCACCACCCTCTGTGTGAAAAACTTCCTCCTAATATCTAATCCAAACCTCCCCCGTCTCAGTACAGAGGGTCACCGTTTCAGCCCTGTGCCTTCTATTGTCCCTAAAGGCAGACAGTGACTGAAAAGGGATGAAAAGCAGAAAGTGAATTTGATCAATTTCAAGTTGACTTTGTACCATGCCTTCGATAAGAACAGAATAGTCAAAGCAAATAAAGCTGCTTTGAAATAGGAATTGACAGGCCAAAATACAGCAAGTACAAGACAAGAACTTGATCAGAATTATGCCACAACTCATTAATCTGTATAGTAATAATGTTTTAAAGACAGCACCGGTATTTCAAAGCAGAAGGTCGTCTGGATCTCCAGCAGCTCACTATAAACTCCTTACAGCTCATCGGGATCGCTGAAATTAAACTGCCTCCACCCAGTAACTCTACTGGCATTTGATCTGCAATTGGCTCAAAGTTAAAAATTAATTACCCTTCCAACATATTGATTACACGACTATAAACATAAAAGCAGCAGCCCAGAACAATGTACACTGACCCTCTGTTGGAACAGCATGTTTGTTTTCAAAGGGAAGCTAATTAAGACAAGTTCCTCAGAAGAGGGAGACAGCGGTAAAAGCAAAACCAACAGTGCCATCTTGTGCATAGCTGTGCTCGTACACGGTGTGCTCCTTTATCGCAGGAATGCTTGGGAAGTGCGATTTTTCAACATGCAGCCTTCAGCTGTGTGAAGGCAGCCGGGCTGGGATTATATAGGTTTTTTAATAGTTTTTAATATAATCGCACATAAAATCTCGATACTTGTCTTCTTGATCTATTCTTTTTTCTTCCCCTTGAAACTGTGTTCAAACTCCTTAACACACACGCTCCTTAAATTCTTTCTGCCTTATTTTATCCTGTCTGGGAAATCCAGATTTCAGTTCTTCAGAGCAGGTTTCTCTTTTCCCAATCTGCTGATATTTATCTTCACACCGGGAGTCTTGTGTATTCAGGATGTATGTATGACTTGAATGGCAAATAACTACCAAACAAGAGAAAATTGGGGAAATGGTTTCAAACTAAAAGAGAGGGGAGATTTGGAGTGGATATAAGAAAAAAGAATTGTTTGTTTGTTTGATAAGGGTAGTGAAGGATTGCAACAAGTTGCCCAGAGACAGGAGGGATGCCCCATCCTTGGAGACACTCGAGGCCAGGTCGGTTGGGGTTCTGAGCACCCAGATGGAGCCATAGGTCTCCCTGCACTGCAGGGCAGTTGGATGGCCTTTATGGTCCTTTCCAACTCAAACGATTCCATGTGTTTGATCAGTACTGTTGTTATGAATTGACTGAAATAAAGAGAAGTCCTACGTCAACAATAGTTCTCAGATTTCCAGACTGCTGGTGCTTCAAGGCAATTACACTGGAACATTTATTGTTGTCTTTAGATGGTATCTTTATAATATGCTCCAAAATAGTTTGGATAAGAATCTCTGGATATCCTTCATGGCTTTTTATTAGATGCGTATATATGGATACCAACAAGCAAAAATAGAAAGAAAAAAAAAACAAAACCACTTTCTTTTCTGTGGAGTAGCATCTGTTCAGGATCTGCTAAATCCAACATTGGCTAGTAGATTTGAATCACCTTTTAGCAGAGAAATCTAAGCCATTAACGCTTTTCTGACCGTGTGTCACGGGAAAGCATGAAGGGCTCTCTTGTAACTGTTCACCTCGAGCAGCTGGTTGGTGTCCAGCCCCGTGAGGAGTCCTTGCAGCAGTAGCAATTTCACAGAGTCGCTCAGATTTTGCTGTCACCTGATTTTATGCTTCATGCTTCATTTCAGACGCGCCGTCTCTCTGACTGATTCAACATTTCCTCTTATTAGAAACTATTCCCTTTTAGAAACAGGGAACCCTGGCTTTTTTTTCCCAAAATTCTGTAGAGTCTTCATACCACATCCATACCGGCATTGTTCTTGGCACTCAGTGCTCACTCACTGTATGTTCATTGCCAGTTCTCAGCATAGATTGCCTTACACTACAAAAGAGAGCCTCGTAGAGGCCAATGTCCTGCAGCAGGAAGAGATTGAGACCTCCATACCAATTGCCTCAGACTCCTTTCTGCCCCAAGGACTCATGTTTCACTGTGGGTTTCTGCATCCACAGCCTGGTGTCTCTGATCTTTAATCCGCATGAAATAGAACAAGGCACGTCGCAGATGACACTGGGCAAACAGATAGCTACAGCACCAAAAACAGGAGTGTATCTCTGGGATTTTGCAGTTTAGTCAAGACTGAAATTCTCCTTTGTCTTCATCAGTTCCTCTCCTGACATTAGGGGAATTACTTTGCCCACACCCATTGCAACAACTTCACTATTTGTTTTGGTTTTCCTTTTGTTTTGCTTTGCTTGGCTCACAGAAATCCCCATACGTGTTAATACATAACACAAAACCCTCTGGGGCAGCCTGAGACTTGGCTCATTTCACCCTTTCCCTTCCACCTGATACCCGGGGCAGCAGTAGCCTCATGGCATTGACTTGCAGGACTGGCCACAGTCTGGCACTCCAGCAGCTCTTCCATTGCACGTGTTATGAAACCCACCTTTGCCAGGCTAAGAGGGCTGGAATAAATTTTGGTTTGGTAATAGCCCATTTGAAAAATCCTTCCCTGGAATACAGCCCATGATCAGAGGTAAGCAGTACTGCCCAGAAACTGCAAGGTTCAATAGGGTCAAAAGAAAGAAAACAGCATGAGATCTATTGCTCCCCCTCCTCCCCACCCTCTCATTTTCCCATTCCTTTCCTATTTCTTTCTTGTAGGCTGGCAAGAGCATCCCCACACACAAAGCAGGGAAAAATGGTGGCAGCAGCAACCTGGTGTGACTCAGAAAAGGTTGTGGCTATAACTTAAGGCCAAACTCAGAAACAAATAAGCAGTGATGAAGACTTAAAAACTGCCAGAAATGAACAAACATAGGTCCAACCACCAAGAGCTACATGAGGTAACAGACAAAATACAACATCCAGGATAGTGCTAGGATGCAAGAGGAAATTGGACTCAGCTACATCAAGTCTGCAAATGCACCCACCTAGGCTGAGAAACAGCTTCTTATGTCATCGTGTCAGCAAGCAGTACACAAAATAGCACTCCATGTCCCACCACCTCCTGCCTGTTACCATTTCATATTTTTCATGCGGTATCAAAGTCCCACATCCTGCCACCAACCTGTCAACGTTCCATTTTCATGAAAGCTTTTTGTCTTCTCCTGCGTCGCACTTTAAACGCCTATAAATGCTCCTTGATGGTCTCCATTTTTATTTTTTTTTTCCTAAAAATGACTTTTGATATGAAGGCCACAGTAATTTGAAGAAGAGCAGTCAGGATAGAGATTCCTTTCCCGTGCTGGATAACATTACCTTACAGCTTTGGATATCCTGCTTCTCTTGGTATCTCTTTGTTATCTCATCCTAGTGATCACAACAGGGATAGGATTCTTTTTTTGCCAAATACCTTGATCCAATGTGAGAGATTGAAAAGAGAAGTTCAAACTCTTCCGCTGAGGCAGGAAGTAGCGCACTGTGTTTGCATTAGCTTTCCACAGATTGAAAAGAGCCCGAGCTTACCATCTGGAGGGAAAGTGCATGAGGCTTTCCTTCAGACTAATGAGCTGTACCAGTCAGGGGTATCATTAGAACAGCAGCAATGGATGTTAAAGCAGGTACGGAAATAGCAAGTATCACTCTCTAAAAATGCGAAAACTGCTTAAAAAGACACGTGAACTGCAAGTATGTACCATTTCCAGGATAAAAATCTTTTTTTATTTTTTTTTTGGCTCAGAATAGTTCATCTAGATATTGCAAATCTTTAGTGAGGTATTGGATACTACCAAATACAGTTCTGGTTTTAATATTTTCTATTGCTGTAAGAGAACTGTTATGTCAGGGTCGGAACTGATGATTGAGCGCCTGATGAAGGAAGTGCCTGACCCAGGGAGGACAGGTGGAAGCAATTCATCTGTGCTTCACACCTGACCAGGAGGGTCCACCCAACCCCTCCCTGGGCTCATTTAAGGGCTAGCCTCCAAAGGAAGATTGTTGCCTGGATAGAGGCTGTTCCTCGACAAGTAGAGCTCTCTAGTTCAGAGATCCTCCTATTAGTTGGGTGAGTTAACTTCTTCCTTTGTGTGATTATTGATATTCCTGATGATGTTTTGCCTGGTTTCACAAAGACTTTATCAGAAACAATTTCACTGCTTCCAAGAACCACCAATTGCCAATAAGCTCACATAAAATGTGTGTTAAGGAGCTAGAAAGAGCTGACATTTTTTCAGAGTTAACATGTCTTACTCCTGTATGTGTATCTTGAGCAGGAAGAAATGAAAACAGCATAATCTGACCTTTAGTCTTTTTTTACGTTACTTTTATTCTGAGCTACCATTCTTAGCCAAAAGATTATTTCCTGGGGGTGCTGCAATGGGATGCATTTCCTCCCATGTTGTATTGAACTTCTGTCAGTTGGTTTTCTTACTTGTTAAGATACAGGAAGAAGGCAACTTCCCTACATCCCAACTTACTGCAACAAAAAAGTTGTCATTTTTCTGTTTGTTACATACTTCTCAGGAAGTGATAAAGCTATTATCAAAATGGATTTGTCTTAGACATAATCAATAGTGGAAATACTCCAATGGACTTCTGTTCCATGTAAGCTGTTGGAACAAAGTCTATCTTCATGAAGCCTATGAAGTTGCCCAGGGTGGAGTATGAAAGAAGCATGAAATGCAATGATGAATAGTTCCCACACTGTACTCTGTTATGCCTGTGGTATTACTTGTGCTCTTGCAGCAGGTATCTGCAGCACTATATAACTCAATTCGGTGTAAAATGGACCTCAAAACAAGAAAATATTCTTTTTTGGAATCAAACAAGATGTTACCTCAAGACAACATATGGACATGTAGAACTTGCATTTGCCTTTGAACGCACACACTCAATTGTAGCCTCCTTCCTTGATTTCTGATGATCTAGTCTTAACCAAATTGGCCTATGGCTATCATCAGTTTCAGAATGCAAGTGGGTGGAATCTTTGTTCTCTTACAGTCACATAGAGACCTTCCAATTTCCAGAAAACTGAGAACCGTGCAATTATAGTCATACATTAGAGTACTTTAGGTAAAGGACAAGGGAAAGACAACATCCTCAAAATCGTTTGTACATATGAGGTGTTTCCATGGCATCACTGTATTGTTCAGTAAGAGGTGAAAGATGTCCCAAGTAAACAGGTCTAGTGCTCTAAAGGCAAAGGTAACTTCTGCTGTGGAGTTTACACTCCTATTATAGGCAACTTGTATCACTCAGTTCTATGAAATGGTGCAGAGAAAAAAATAGGTGCATGAGACTTTACCAATACACAACATGGTTACTGCTTTTAAGGAATCCTTTTCTTATAAAGGACTGGGGTATCCTATGAGATGCTGTAAGAGTTGCTTTTGTTCAAAGACAGTGGTTGGTACTGTATGTAACAATAGCAGAGAGCAAACCATTTTAGCGCTATGCGCATTTCATTTCTTTTAACACTTTTTTTTTTTTTTTGTATCAAGCTCTTCCAATGAACATATTTTTCACTAGATGACACAAGATCAAATACGAAGGCCCTATAAATGCGAAGGCCCCATAGTGTCAGGAAGCTAGAAGTAGCATTGTTCTTGAGCGATGCAGGCACAGAAAATCTCAGCGATCGTATTTTCTTGTATGGTTTATCTTAACTGAGATTTTATCATAAGAAACTCATTTCTATAGAGAGAAAAAGGAATTGGGACTCCTCTAGTGAATCTTAACCTCATTATACAAATCAGCACACTTACCATTTCCTGTTGAAAGAAAGAATTGCTAAACAATGTCCCATTATAAACAAATCCACTTAGAATACTACACTTCTTTTTTCAGTAGGGAATAACTAAAATATAAACAGGAACCAGGCTCAGTGAGAGGGAAGGAAAGGAATTTGTGTGGTTTCTCATGGAGCTTTTCAAATCCTGTTGGCTGCTTTGGCTGCTCTACTCCTGTAAGAAGTTTATGGCTGGGGAGAGTAGTACTCCAGCTCCTTTGCTTTCCTCAGTTTTATTTGCTTTCTCTTGGCAACACTGCTGCTTTTTCCTGGACCTCCCTTCTCTTTCCAACCTATCAATGCAGAGAGTAAAGACAAACAAATGCTGTACACCAAAGAAAAGCTAGATTAATGTTTGAGAAGCCTGAGATGTTTTCACACATGCAATTAAAAGCCCTGTTCAACTATTATTGAATGTAGAACCCTCATGCTTTGATCCTCCCACCTCATAATCCCAATCTCCTCTTGCTTTGCTAATCCTGCTCTACCTCTGTACTAGTCATAGCTACCAATAAAGCATTTGTGATGTTCAAGCAAGAGTTACTCCACAAAGAAAACAAAAACTGTTACAAAGTCCTTAGTGGTTAAACATGGGATTTACCTCCTTGAGCATGAATTCCTCAAGGAGCATAGGGTAATGATGAATTAACTATCATCTTTTCTCCCTTTAATTAGCCTTGTAAATTCAACCCTGTTTTGCTTTTCCCTCAGCCCATGTCCCCATTCCTCAGTCCATACCCTCTTGCCCCTAATCTTTTCACACTGAAAGGGGATTCAGCTCTCATAACATAGGCCCCCGTATTTAAACATTTGCATCTGAACTAGGCACCTCATCAGAAGCAACAGTCTTATCTTAAATCAGGCATCTTAACTAGGTCAAATGAATCTCACCCCTGGCATGCTTATATCTCCCTGTTGGTGTGATGGGAACCCAGGGTCAATAGCTCAGACTCAGAAGTTTACAAATGAGGCACTGAAAAAACTCCCCAGATAATCTCATACTCACAGGTCTTCTATTTGACTCTGACCTCTAATCTGTTAATGCCCATTTCAACTTCAGTAACTTCCCTGGTGCTCTTTTTTTTCGCAGCCAAGTCCCCTTTCACTTTGAAGGGTTTGTTGTGCTCCAGCTCTCTTTTTTTGGCTCTGTCGTGGAGCTACTTGAGTTTCTCTCCATCAGTTGTCAAGCTGGAGAATGGTTAACAGAATCATACCCTACAACATCATGTGGGACTGCTTCAGGATCTTCCTGCTACCTTCTTCTACAGCACAGGCCATGGGCTTAATTCCTTGCTGAAATGTAGAATTTTTCTTCCAGAAAAGCATCAAACACTTGCTCTACATTTGCTAGACCCAAGTGCTGTTTTGGCTAAATTGTCCCAATGATCAACTACTCTGTAAGTGAAATTTATGTCTGTCTGTAGCTTGAAAGTATCCTGTTTCAATATCTGGTCATGTCATACTCTACCAAAACATCCTATTAGCAACTTTCTGATCACATAAAACTTACAAACATTTAAGCCTTTTGTTGATAAAATGACCACATTGAATTGCTTGCGTTTTCCAGTCCCTGATTATTCTTTCTGAACCCTTTTCCAGTTTATCAATGTTCTCGACACCCTCTAGCTGTATGTGCAACTCTATACAGCTAATTTATGTATCTTTGAAAAGCAGCATGCTAACATATATGCATGTTAATATCATTCTTTCCAAAGTTCTGTTAAAGCACAAGGCTATAATATAATTTAGTAGAAAATCAGTAGCACAGACTAATGTTTAAATTAGAAACTTTTCCCCAGACACTGAAAAAAAATGCTAGAGAAAAAGATTCCAAGTAGTCTTTCAATTTTTTCTGCAAACTTTGATGCTGTGATTTTAACCCTTAAACTTGACTGATACTGGCAATCCATCTAACACCAATAACTGCAAGAATACTTCTAGGATGCCATTTTACTTCACCATAGTGAAATAGATCATAATCAAATTATTAAGGCATTCTGTAATAAAATAGGTTTATAAGCAGCCAATAACCTTCCTTACTCAACAGTGCTCTGTTTCTGCATTTCAGAAGGAAATCAGCATTCTGTCTGTCATCAGAGAATTTTGGATGAAGTGCTTTTGCAAATCTGACAACTTTATCACACATTCAAGAAGTCGAAGGGCAGGTGAAGAAAAAGGGGGGCAAGTAGACAACATTTTTAAAAGCTAACACTGTAGCCTTTAAGTGGTTCACACACTAGAATAGCAAAGATAACAAATGTGCTGGGAGAAGCCTACTGACACCTACACAGTGAGTGAAGATTACATGCTTCAGAATCAACAAAACATCCAATTTTTAGCACCTCTAAAAATCAACATGTAATCTGGATTATGTAAGCATTGCTTCTTCTAAAATGTAGCTCAGAACTGCCTAGCTATTTCCTTGTGCAGCATTTCATCCTCATCATCTTCTTGTTGCCTCCACCTCTTTGCAATTGCTGCTGCCACCATAGCCCACTGAGGCTCCCTTCAAAGACCTGCAACTTCCTCTCTCTGCTGAGGCAGAGTAGCAGCCAACAAGACAAAGCTATACTTCCTTCCTTTGGTTAGCTGCTTTTTGGATGCTCAGCACTCGCTCTTTTTCACCCTCCATTTGTGCATCCCTATCTCCGAATATAGATTCCGTATCACAAATAATCCCACTCTGAATGAGTAGACTTCCTTTGGTACCTCTTGCTCTGGGGGATAAGTAAGTCTTGTTGCAAACAGGGAGCTACTGGTCTGCGTTTAAAGTGAAGCTAAGAAACAACATGGCTATCAACACTGGTTGCTCCAAAAGTAATGCCTCACATTTATTTCCAGGGAAATTGTAACAAAGAGCACAGTAACACTATTGAACAGAGCAAATTCTCAGCAACAAAACACCATTTTTTCAATACAGTCACCACTGGTATATATTTTCACCAGCAATAAACAAGAGCTTTCATGCCTCACTCACAAAAACCTGCACCAGTGCTGGTGACCCACTGTCACACAGCTGCTGTGATGGTGTCACTGCTGAAACACACCACCCACTACCTCACTGTGCTCACATCCACTGATTTCCACAAACTTACAGCAAGCATTGATGAATGTCAATGGGTTCAACTTTTTTCCACTTGGAGAATCCAATGACACACCTTTGCTACATATGCACTTCTATGTCAAATGCCATTTTGTCAGACTGCCCCTCTGCTGCTTGCATGGCAACAAAATTTAACAGAACATTGGTAGAAAGTTTCAACCTCTACTGCCATACCACCACCTCTGGCTGTGGGCCAAACTAACAAAAATAGGAGACATTACTTTCAGAGCAGCCTTCATAATTCCTAAAACATAGATATGTGTCAAAAGAAAGGCAAACCTAGGACTGTGAATTTGAATTACATAAGGCAAGATATATAGTCGACTATTCCTGGAGGGGGTGGGATGGAAAAAGAAGCTGAGAAAGCTCCCAGGAATAGAAGCAGAGTAGGAAGCCACAGAGCAAGCCTGGATCAAATCTGAATGCAATGGTATAATCGTCCCCTAAAACACAGCAAAAAAAATCCACTCTAAATGTCAAGCCTGTCACCCAGATACTTACAACATGCATAGTCATAAACATAAAACACGATGCGAAATTTTAAAAAGCATTTTAAAAAAACATTATTGTTGTGAAACATGATGTTGTGACAATCTTAGAAATGTCACTGAAAAAATCTAAATATCCTCAGAAACAAGACTTCCACAGATGGTAAAGGGCTACTGAGTCATTCTCTTGAATACCTGCTGCAGCCTAAAAGATTGTGTTAGCAAGGAGGAAGCTCAATCTAAAGTCTGTGCTAGAATTAGACTTCATTATAGCTTTCTTCCCTACGTGGCTTTAAGCATTTAGTGTAAGGATTTAGCATTCAACTCTTGCAGAATAAACCTGTTTGCTTTAACTGTTAAGGTTCTGTAAGGTAAAAAGAGTGAACTGGGAGGTTAGCGAAGATCAGATACTGCTCTCCTCTTCCCCCAAATATAGATGCAAATTGGCAGGCAATTCTCAAGGCCCTGAGATCTAACATGTATTTGGCAACCTCAGAAATTGAAGTATGCCTCCTACCAGCTCACAGTAATGTGAGGATTTGTATTGAAAGATGTCAGGATGAAGGGAAGTGCTTCCCACAGAGAGGAGCAAGTAGTAAGGACAGCCCTGCATACCATTCCAAGTGCTTCTCCTGCCACATAGCTGGCAGCAACATCTGAGCAGGTGCAAAGCTCAGCCCAAGTCCACCACTGACCTCAGAAGCATCCTCTGCATTAAACAGGTAGGTACTAGGTACACTTCTCATTGGTTTGTCTTTTGAGCACATGCAAAAGGTCAGCTATCAATCAGAATAATGGAAATGTATTATTATTTTTTCTTTTTCTGCATTACTTATCTCAATCTTTGGGGTCAGTGCAGAAGCCAAGAGGAAGTGTGCTGCGCTAACCACTAGGTACCATTGCCCACTTGACAGTCTTCAGGATTGCTTTGGCACAGAAGCTGTTTCTCTGAAGCCATTTTGACTGCCCAGCAAAGAAACTTGAAGGATGGATTGCTGGGCTTTTTCTCCCAGTCCTGATCAAGGGTGGGGGTCTGGGCCTACAGAGTCGCTACCAAAAGAAATGACAGAATCAGTGCAGCAAAACAGCAAGGCGCTTGATCAGCAGCTCTACAGTGTTTGATTAAATTAAGTAGAACTCAATAGCTGCTTTATTTTATTTTATTTTAAATTGTCTTTCTCTCTTTGCACTAGTAAACCACACACTGCTCATCAGACAGACCGGGCAGCCCAGAGTTCCAATGTGGGATTAGAAATTCATTTAAACGTGGGCTGGCTAGTTAGTAATCGCATATTTCACTTTATTGCATGTAACTGTAGTGCAAATTAAACTTTGATTGATGTGTAGAGACAGTGGCACGTCATGGCATAAGAGCTAGTGGTTGGAAATTGAGTTCGCTCAAACTAAAACAGCAGGTGAGGAAATATAACTTCAGATAAGATGCAGATAAATTCCAAACTAACTCAGGCATCACTGCTTTATTTATACTGCAGTCACCCCCTGAGGAGATATTTTCTAAGTTACTTTTTAATCTTGGCATCATTAAGCTTCCCATCCTGTGATTTGCTCTGCATCTTCAGAAATCTTTTAGTTCTCCTTCCTTTAAACTCCCTCTGAAGTGTCCATATTCTTCCTGAAAAGACACAAAATCACTTCAAAACACTGAGTCATAAGGCAAGAGCAGTACTTATTTCCACATTATTCTGATTATTCATTTCCCATTAAGTCCTAAGGTCACAGTAAAGCACCTGCCAGTGTAATATACAGAAGGTTCCCACTAATATCTGTGATGACTAAATAGTCCTCTCCTGAATCATTCCTCTCACCATGATAAATTTCTGCAAATTTTAAGTAAAAATCCCTTGTTTAAACACAGTAAAACCTGCAGCTAATTATCGTATCTTATGAGAAAATCAGTCATGTTTATTTGCCAAGACCTACCTTCTTGAGTGATCCTCTTTTTACGTTTTAAATAAAGCAGTTTCCTTGGCAATACCCCAGTAGCTGGCAAATCCCAAAATCAACACAGACCTCCCCAGCTGGTTTATTTTAAGACTCCTGTGTAGAAATTATCGATTCCTGTTGCGTGAAACTGAATGCTACGCAATGCTTTCCTTGCTACAGACCATTAACTGTAGTTGTTAACTCCAAACAAGTGAGAGATGTTGCCAAACCAAACTACGTCAAGACATACCTTTCTTGTTTTATGCTCTACTGCTTTGCCTCTAGCAAGGACCTCATCACATATAAGGTTTGTTTGTTGTTTATTTTGTTCCCAACATGAACAGAGTACTGTTCATTACCTTTGTCCACCATGGCTACAGATATTTAAAATCTCTCTTCAACTTTTCCAAATCAGACATGTTGCCCAAATTGTACATTCACTGACTTTTTTATTTCCATCTTTTCTTTGTATATTGATTTTCAGTGGCATTGTTCTTCCAATTTTCCAACGCCCACTTGACCTGCAACAACCATTTACGCAGTATTGCTTTCTTTTATTTAAATACAACAGTCCCCTTAGGGCATCTGGAATGCTACAGATACTGGGAATATTTTGCTGTACAGCACATGACAGTATTAAGCAATTTTATATGGCAGCTGTTGCAACAGAGATGGATGAACCTCAGAGCATACCAAGATCTTTTGCTAGAAGGTGACTGTATCATACCACTAATTATAATTGACTTAGATCTATCTCGACATCTGTACATTTTCCAGTCAATGATCTGCTTTTCCTTGTCCATCAGAGCTTGGGTGAACACACTGTGCTTAACCAAGAAGAAACTGGTTTTTTAATTCTTTTCATAAAATTATCACTGTATGTGAAATTATGCCCTGCCATACTTCCTTCACTTTGAAACAACGATAAAAACTTAATTCCTCCCAATACTAGGAATAAATCCTTAAGAATTTCACCTTATTCTCTAGCAAGATTAGGTGGACCATTGTAGATCATATTTCATTTAACGAATAAGAGCTTTAATTATCTCATTATTCCAAAACCCGGACTTTGTAACAGCTAATAGCCACTCTGGCATAACATACTAAGCCTCTTAGCTTTTCAATTCTGAGGAACAAGGTATAACCATCAATTCCAACATCCTCATCACAAGACCCTACCCACAAACTTAATTATAATAATCGTGTGATCTTTCTCAAGCTCCAAATTGTCGTTTTGGTTTCTTGGTACTAATACAACCGAAAGGTGTACCCAATAAAAATAATGTAATGTTTGGATTCACATCATAGCGCTGAAGGGTTGTCATTTTTCAGAATGCGGAATGAGGATTTTCGTGTTATTTCATGTGCATGTGCTATTGTACCACACAGGAAACTGGCATCCCTATTAATGAGATGGTGCTTACAGTCGTTTTATTCAGCCTTTATCCCAGTATTCCACACAACCCAAGCAGCAGAACTTGGCTGGCTAACTCCCTCATTTCCCATGTTTTCTCTAGTTGTCACTGAGAAACAGGAAGGGTATCTCAGAAATATCATCTGACTCTTCTCAGCCTTCGGCTTCCTTTTTCACCACAGCATTTCAGCTTCCTCAGGGCTTCCTTCCGTCTCTCTGAGCCCGGAGCTCAGACAGTCCCGCCAGGAGGGCGCTGGAGGGAACCAGCTCCTGAGCAGCGCCTGACAGGAGATGAGGAGCGCTCTCAGCCAGCGCCAGTTCTTCTACCATCCCCTGGGCTCCTGGTAGATGAAGACACTAAATTTCGTGGTCCCCAAACGCAATAGCAGCCCCCAAACCCAAGCGCCATAACTCCCCTGCATTCTCCGTCAGCTCCAGGCGTCCGCCGCCTACCGCCCACCGCCCGCCCTTCCCGCAGCCGGCTCCCGCCTCAGCAGCGCACATGCGCAGACGCGCCGCAGCCGTAGGGGCGGGGGCGCCCTTCCTGCATGCGAGGGCGGAGCCGCGGGGCGCCGGACGGCAAGATGGCGGACCTGGAGGAGCAGCTCTCAGATGAAGAGAAGGTAGGGATGGGCGGCACGGGGACGCCGCTCCCCGCCGCCGAATCCCGCTCTTCCCCGGCCTTCTGAGTCGACGGGCCGCGGGACCGTCGCCGTTCGGGGCCGCCCCAGCGTCCCGGCCCGTCAGCCGAGGGCTGGAGGAGGGTCCGCGGGCGGGAGGGGGGGCAGGGCCGGCCCGGGGCAGCTCCCGCCGCTCCTTGTAGGGTGCGAGGCGGACGGGAGAGCGGGGCCCGGCGAGGCGGGATCCCGTGTGCGCTGAGGGCGGCGGCGGTCGGGGGACGCTTGGCGGCGAGCCGGGGGTAGAAAAGGCTCCTCCGGCCCTTCCTCCATCTCCGCTTCCCCTTTCCCGGGCCTCCTTTTCTCCCCAGGGATGGGGCCGTACCTCGGCCTGGCCCCCGAGCCGGGGTGCCCTCAGGGAGGAAGGGTGTGGGGCGAGGAAGGCTTTCTCGTTTCTTATTAGGCGGCGGCAACGGAGGGAGGCTGAGGTCGGGGATCAGAGGGTCCGTGCTGGCTGGGAGTGCGTGTGTGTGTGGCCTCTGCTTGTGGCCGTGGGAACTCCTCCGGCTTCAAGCAGATTTTCATAGGACATTTCTGAAGGAGCAGCGTGTGTTACAAGAGCTCCGTTACCAGCAATTTGTGCCTTCCCTTCAGAACCAGCTTCATGGCAGCTGCCTGCTCAGCGCCGGGCTGCGATGCTTTGTGTGCATGGCGCACATCTTCACATAGTGCACAGTTTTATGCATTTCTATCCTAAAAAAACACGGACTGTTGTGGCAGCAGAAACTTTGAGGTGACTTAAGTGTTGGACACATCAGAAAAAAGAAATGCTTTAAACTTCTCTGAAGTTAGAAGATAGATGTCCAAAGTAAGATAGATTCTCTGTACTTTTGTAGGTTGACAGGGCTGTGTTTCAGAGCTGGAGAGGCGTTGGTGGGCCAGGATGTTGAGTGCATATATCTCTAATTTCTATTCCCAGCCACAGGTTTTGAGATTGGTCCTCTATCTGGTTCACATGCACATGTGTTATATGTGGCAGTCTGTGACTGTATTCTTTCTAGAATGTACAAGTAACTTTAATCCGCTTGATAGAGTATATGCCTGAACATGCTGAGTCTGCAAGTTAAGATCACAGGGCTGGAGGATGGCTAAACTTAGCAGGAACCTCAGGGTTCACCTGGCCTGAGCAGGTTACCCATGATTGCATCTAGGCTGCTTCTGAAGATCCCAAAGGAGGAGTAACCTATGCCAGCACTCGGCCATAAAGAGCAGAAGTGCTAACTTCCTTGTGCCAAACAGAACTTCCTGTTTCAGTTTGTTCTTATTGCCTCTTGTCCTGTCAAATAACGTAAGGTACAGTGATGCTTTCTTCTTACCTCTGTGTGAGCTGAGAAGCACTGCCTGTGCTCGAGTGACTGATGAAATTAAGTTCTGAACTCTCTTTTGTCTTTTAATTGCAGTTTTTTTTCTCCAAATTGGCACAGACTTTCCAGAGGCTCCTCCTGTCTTCTTGTAATTGAATAAAGTCAGCATTTTTCCATTGCAAATTTAAATGGATTCCTCTATCCATTTCAGTCCTTTATAAAATTGATCGTTCTACATGATTGGAGTTTTCCAAGCCTGACTGTATATTTATTGGCAATAAAACAAAGATGAATAATGCTGCAAGCTCATGGAAAAGCAAATAAATATCCATGCAGATCTTGTGTTACTTCCAGATTTTAATTTTTCACGGAAGAGGCATGTTTTCATGAATCTGAACCTCTTAGAAGGTTTACCAGTGTTATATATATCTCCATGCTGAAATAAGCATTCACTGTGTTCAGTGGCTCTCACTAGTGTTTGGAGAAGCTGTTTACGGACTTATATTTGACTCTGACATGTAACTTATTTTAGGTAGCCTTTTAGCAATGCTTTTGAAAGCACTGATATATTTAAGTTGTGCTGTCATTTTACAACAAAAATGTATACTGCTTAAAAACTATAATCATTTTCTGGTGATATTAAACTGATAAGTTTGTGCACTCTGAGTTTTCTAAGTAGAAGATATATTCAGTTTAAAGCATTTGGGGGATCTGAGTTACTGCAAAATGAAGTGAATAGATTTGCCTTCTACTGAGCCACTAAATGAATACTGTATAAGGAATGAAATTTCGATGTGCAAATACTTTGTATACATATATATCTTGGACTTTACTTCTTCAGTTTAATTCATTCCTGATGTCTCAACTAACACTTTCTGTGAATGATACAGATTTTTTTTTAAGCTAACATTTACGAAGCTAGACAAGATTTTTCTTAAGCATTGAGTTTTAGTGAGCTGAAATAATGCTGCTGGGTAGCACGTGGAAAGCACTTCTCCCTCATCTAACAGGGACTGTAATGTAAATCCAGAAGGAATGCCACGCGTACGAACATTCATTTTCACAGGGAATAATCATATTGCTTCTTTGTGTAACTTTCTCCCTTTATATGAAACAAAGGGCTTCAAGGGCTGACAGACAGTTGGTGATGCTATGGGAAGTTTTGATAGAGATGTGGTATCACTTAATCTCCCACTGTAGCTACAAGTTATTGAACTGTGCTTGGTTTGTGTCTTGCTCTGTGTGCAGGCAGGAACTGTAAGTGCTGCAAAGGCAGAAAGAAGTGCTTAGTTCAGGTAAGGGAGCTCTAAAACCAAGGAAGGAGAAGGCCAATTGCGAGAAAACGTCGTTTCCCTGTTCAGGATGGTGTATCATAGGATTGAGTTGGAAGGGACCTTTAAAGGCCATCTAGTCCAACGTCCCCTGCAATGAACAGGGACCACAGCTAGATCAGGTTGCTCAGAGCCCCGTCCAGCCTGGCCTTGAGTGTCTCCAGGGGCAGGGCACACAGCAGCTCTCTGGGCAGCTGTTGCAGTGCGTCACCACCCTCATCATAAAAAACTGTTCTTATATCGCGTCCAAATCTCACATTTTTATGCTTGAAAGTATTTGTTGTTTTGTTGCAACAGACCCTGCTACAGAGTCTGTCTCTTTTTTTTATTAAAGCCCCTTTTCAGACACAGGAAGGCGGCTCTCAGGTCTCCAAGAGCCTTCTCTACTCCAGGCTGAACAGCCCCAGCTCTCAGCCTGTCCTCAAAGGGGAGCTGTTCCATCCCATGGATCACCAGGGGCTGTCCAGTACTGAAGACAGCTTCTTTGAGACACAGTGGTTTGTGGTGTTCTGTAGGTCTCTGAAAGTAAAGAATGTTCCAGTTAGGTGGAAAAGAAAATATTATGTTTATGTTTCAGTCTGTAAATAAAAATTAGATGTGAGAAGTGGAAATATTGAAGTCCAGAACTTTTAAGAGAGACAGCAGTGGAAAATCATCACTTTCCTTCACTTCAGAAGTAATTTGTCCTCTGATTAAGTCTTGAATAAAAAAATCTATTTCTTTATCCAAGATATTTGAAGTAGGGTTTTTTTAAGCTCAGTAACCATTTTATGCAGTGTATTTATGTTTCAGTTCCTGTACAAATTGCTCTACCTCTGGCTATGTCAAGCTGATAAGCATATATAAGAACGTTTTGGTTTTTTTCTATGAGCTTATTAATGTGTATATACAAACTGCAATTTATTTACATGAATGCAAGCAGTGCTTAACAGAAGGGATTATTTTCATTGTAGAAGATGTATTTGTTAATGTAAATACTTATTAATAAATAGCACACACAAAATAGGGCTGCAACTGTTTGAATCCGAAGGATGTTCTGTAGTCAGTGCCTTTTGGTGACTCATCAGGATGTGTTTGCTGTAGGGTTTTTTGTTTTTTTTTTTTTTCTTATTGCAATGTAAACCCCCCCCCCTCGCTACAAAGCACAGGAGTTAAATAGCCGTTGATGTGGAGGTAGCCTGAGAAAACAGAGATGTCTTCAGTGAAGAAAGAGGAGAGCGTTGATGGGAAGATAGAGAACATCACGATGTTTTTTAATGCAAAAATAGCTCACATTCTTTGAAATGCTGAGCATGGAAGTGAGTGTGTTTTCAAACATGGGATCAGAAAGGAACCCCGCCTCTTTCAGTAAGGTTTTGCCTCAGTGTAGTTCTACTTGTTCAGGGAGGCATATTGAGTAAGGTGGAGTTTAGCAGTCGGCCAACTGGCTGGAGGTAAAACAAAACTTCCCTTCTGATGGGGAAATGGTCCCATTTGTGAAAATGAACCTGCTTTGCTACCGCATATTTCCTGGTGCATTAGGTAACTTGACAGCTTTTTGAACTAGGTGTGAAAAGCTGCACAGCTAAGTATAAATATGCTAGCAAAACTCTGCAGTGAAATTCATAGTAGTTAAGGAAAACTCTTTTCTCTAGTAAATGCTTTGAGATGAAAAGTCTAAACCAGTAAAATGCATTGTCTTGTGTCAAGGCTCTGTATGTCGGCAGCAGAGCTCCCTGTGCAGGGGCAAACCAACCCACCAGCTCAGAAGCATCAGTAGGCTTTTTTTAAAGATAGTTATTCTTTTAAAAATAATCTGATTTTTAAATGCTGATGTTTAGTAAGTCAATTTGTGCTCTAAATCATTTGTTTTGGGAGGGTCTGAAATCTTAACTTTTGGAACTACCCCAAATGAGACTTGGAGACTGTAGGAAATGAGGATCAGAACATTTTGGAGTAGAAGCAAGATTTTAATAGTCAGCTATGGATATGATTGCACAATAATACGTAACTGAAAGGGATGTTTTGCAGATATTCTAATGTTCTTTCTTTGTAGTTCATAAATGTATACTTTATAGTATATTAAAGATGTAGCTTTGCTAATCTGTCTTGCAGGGGAACCTTGTGAGCCCTCCCTCCTGTTCTTGAAGCTCTGAAAGGAACTAGGAATGCTGTAGCGTGTTCCTGTGGCTGAGAATCTTCTAATAATTGAATGTGAAAAACATGCGAACAGTGACTGTGTTAGTGTTTGTTTAGTTTAGTGTGTGTTTAAGTTAGTGTATGTTTAAGTTATCACATTGTGGAAACAGTCTCATTGTCAAAGTTAATATTTTTCCATGAGTGAAACAGAACAGATGCTTTGTAGAGGGGGTTGCTTTCCTATAGATGTAAGGTTCAACTTAATGGTTACCATTTGATAAGACTTTGTGACAATTCTTTAATAAGAATGAGGAAGTTGAGAGTGCATCTCAGACTGCTGTGTAATTCTGAACGTGGCAGCCTTCCCAAGGCTTTTTTATGTCCATAGCTGAGGTAGGGAAATGTGTTAGTGTGACTTACAAGAAGATTTTCAAAAATGCATCGCTACTTTGAGATCAAAGGACAGAATCAAAACTGTAATCGTTTTGTCTGTATGAAAATGTTGAAAAATTGATCACTTACTGTATGTATAACTGCAAATAATAGTTTATTTGTGGAGTGGCAAGCTGGAAGAAACTCCTGGAGGTATCCCAAATGCTGCGTTGTCCAAGCAGGCCAGCTCAGATCATGTTGCTCAGGAACTTGCCCTTTCGCATTTGGGTACCGTTGAGGATGGAGGCTGCACAGTCTGTGGGTGACCTGTTCCAGTGTCTGACAGCATTCACACTCAGAAACTGTTCAGTGACAGTTTCTCATGTGGCAGCCTGTCTGATCCTTATTGTTTATTTTCACTACGTGTCTCTGTAAAGAGGCATGATGCAAAGCAAACTTGCCCGCATTCTGGACAAGTTAAAAACACAACAAAACAACCAACATCTGAGACTTGAAGATGCATACAAATGAAAGCTGTTATTCTAAATCAAAGTGATTTCTAAAACTGCAATTCATATTTTCTTTTGTTATGACCAGTTTGAGGAGACTGGATGCTTCCATGCGTTCTGACCGCATTGTGGACTGCATATGTATGAGGGGTGCACCATCAGAAGCCTGGCTTCTGCTTCTGTGCTCACACAGCTCTTGTGGAAGCTTGCTACCCAGGGAACCTCACCAGTTACATTTATGAGGTTAAAAAGAAAATAACTCCAAAATAGAGAAAAGTAGTAGAACAAGTTACTGGCTGATCTATCAGTACTTGAAATGGGAGAGAATGAATGATCTATGATGTGGTAGATGAAGCTTTCTATTGCTCAATAGCAGTCATCAACCTACAGTTCTGCTGTGAAATATCATCCTTGTTTGATTTCATTTCTGCAAACCAAAGAGGAATGGTATAAAAATTCTAACCACAGTATATGGCAAATCATATTTTTCTCAGACAGAACTGTATTAAACTGAATTTTAGTTTCTGAAAATGAGGTTTTAAAAAGTTGGAACAGCATAAGCAGAAATGAAAGCAGATTTTTAAGAGCATGGAGTTGCTGTTTCCATTGCTGAGTAATCAGCTTCCAGAATGCAAGGCTCTTCATAACTTGCTTCTTAATTTGACCGAATGTTAAAACTTCAGAACTGCAGATTAACTTTGAGAGATAATTTTAAGGCACTGTAGTGGCAGGGGTGGATTTGGGTATGGGCAAGGTGCATCTCAGTCTGGGAGTAGGTGTTTCTCGCAGAGCAAGCTCTGCGCTTCTTCCTTTTTACTCCCCGCTGCTCTTGAATCCAGGCTTGGTATCCTTGGAATAATTAATGTTCAATGATGAGCTTGAACTAATAGGAAGGCTCACTTCAGAAAGGTTTTACAGTGGATGAGTATTCTGCACATGTAAATGGAGGATTTGTCATGTTGTGATGGATGCTGCTATGCAGCAGCTGCTGAGAAAGAGAGGCCTGGTTGCTGGAACTGAGGAGTGCTTGCATTGGGCTGGCAGAATGGCGTGGTTCTGCTTTGGGGAGGTGGCACTACCAAGTCTTTTGTGTAGGTTTGGTTAGCCATGCTGTATGCTTTTAACTTCTCAAACAAAAGTTAAGAGCTTTGCTTTACAATAAGTGTAAGATTTCACGGCTGTTTTGATTCTCTAGGAATGACTCTTGCAAGGAAATGATGAGATTTTTATGGATCAGATAGATATTAAATAAGCATCAGAAAAATACCTTGCTGCTTGCCTTCTAGTGGTTGCTGGGTAAGAGCTAGCTGTAAATCTACATCAGATCCTTTGTCAAATCATAGGGGGGTTGGGCTAGCTCCTAGCTGGCTGCCCAACGTGGTATTTTGCGTGCTGGATTGGTTAAAAATGTTCAGGTTTAATACTATGTTGAAGTGTGCAATACCAAAGAATAAGTTTTGGTGATGTTTTGAAGCATGTTGAGTGCTTTAGAACACAGATGTAGTTTCCTGAGAGCAGGACTAGATGCAAATTTATTGGACACACCTCTGTTTTTCAATTTGCTGTTGTCCTCAGAGATTAAAGAGCTGTTAGAAGCACGATGCATGAATAAAAAGCTGGATTTTGTATAAATTCTGAACTTGCAATGTTCTCAATTTTTTCAGCTGTTTTGGTAATTTCCTGGTTGCTCGTATGTGTGAGCTTTCAAGCGCATACCTGGAAAAAGGACTACAGAAAAGATAAATTGGAGTAAAACCACTGCAGGAATAATGTTCTGCACTACAAGTTTGGGACATGTGGTGCCATGGTTCTGGAATCTCCTTTGTATGTGTGTTGTTTTCCTGGCCTGTTTGTTCTCTAGCTCACTGCTGGCAAGGCGCAGGCTTTCAGAGAAATACAGATGCAGGCAAAAAAAGATACATTCAATTCCCTATAGTTTAATTAGCAGTACTTTATTTTGTTCACAGATTTTAGTAACTGATGGTGATAGCTGAAGTTTCAGATTGATGTTGATGGTTTAAGGTTTACAAACAAAACGTGTTTTGCTAAATTCAGTACTGTTCTAATGTTTCTGAATTAGTGTATAGGAAGTGGGTGACGTTACAGAGTGAAAGCAATCAACACTTTTCAAGATGGTTATTTTTTGTGAAAATAAATTTCATCATCTGAGTCAGTACTTCAGACAGGGCTATTGCCTGAACTGGCTACTGCTGACTGCTATCTGAAGTACCTCATTGTCTCATTTTGACTAGGATTTACTTTTTTCACTGCTATTAAGAGCTGGTGGTGTTACATGCTATTAAATACTTGTGTATTATTTTTAACAATTCCATTTTTAAGTGAAAGGGTTTATCCAATTCAATATGATACGGCGTTTTTGTCCCCAGGGGCTGACTTAGATTGATACAAGGATCTGTTCCTTTTCTCTTTATTGTTTCAGTTTACAGAATACTTGCTAAATGGATTGAGGAAAATATTTGTTCTACAGATTTAATGCAGCTTCAGGCATCAATATGAAGGAAATGTCTGTTCATTTAAAGCCGCTGATATGGAATGTGCCCCTCCTTTCCTGTGCCACAGAGCCACGTTTTTGCTGTTCTCTTTCTCAGCTCTCCCAGAAGTGCACTGAATGCCATAGTGCATTTTTTCAGTTGAGGTTGGAAGCAAAGCAGTTGCAAACGTCATTTTCATATTCATCCCCTCCCTGCCACCAAAGGCAGTGAAGCCTTTGCTCCGTGTCTCTGTGAGATGCTGCACATACCAGAATGCTTCTTTGCTATTTGGAATCATATCCACAAATGTGAATTTGTTTTCTTGAGATGCTGAGGAGATGGTTTGCTGCCCACTCGGGGTAATCCGTTTCTCATGCATGTTCTCAGAGCTTGTCTGCCCCTTTGAAGGCTTATTCATCTCACCAATCTGCTGGCAGCAAGAAGCAGCAGTTCTGTGAAATTCTTACAGTGAAGGAATTGATTGCTGTGTTCTTGCCACCTTCTACAGCCATTTTTTGCTTCATCAGTTTGCTTCTCTGTATGCTCACGTAAGTAGACAAGCAGTGCTGATACAAAGGAGTTTGTAGATTGGGTTCGTGGGGCACCCAGGTGAGAGGGGATGGAGATTATTTATTTTGGTGGCAGCAGCACAGCAGATCAGTTTATGCCATTTGCAAAACACCCCCAGATCATTTTTATTTTAAAAGATGTATCATAATTGCTGGTGGAACATTCTGAGGAGTATCCAACCCTGGTATTTAATTAACTGAAGCTAGTGAGTTCCAAGTATGTACCTTTCTAAAGAAAGCCAGTTGCTTTTTTTTGTAGTTGTTTTAAGCATTGAAGGATTCACAATCTCTGAACTCTTCTGATGTTTGCAATACTGACAGCTCATCAGCCATTGTATCTTGTAAGTGATTTCTAAGGTAGCTGATTGACCCTTGGGCTGTGTTCCATGATATTCTACATGCATCAGTGCAAAGTGAATTTTACTTGGTACCAGATACCAGAGCACTTTAGTTGTTCATTGAGCAGTGAAGGAGTATCATGAGAAAAACTGCCTTGGATGAACTCAAAACATGAGTTTGAATCAAACTCAGAACTTGATAAAGCTGGCTAAGTCTTCTGCTCAGTCCCACTGTCAGTAGTGCTGATCTCCGACTGACTTGCATGGTTTTGTCTGTGAATGACAGGTTTTTCAGAGGATTGAAATTTCTTCACCTACTTGGAAATCTTAACAGTGTCAGCCTTCCTGCAGCTATGGGCTAGCTGTGAGAAGCCCCCCTAGCTGCCTGTAGATAGAGCTCAGTGGGTCAGGACTAAGCCATTTGCTCAGTTGTCTGCAGAAAGGCTTCCTGAGCCAGCGAGAACCGTGCCAGAAGGCATGGCAGTGGGCACCAGACTCTTGGGGCCCGTTACTGCTCCTAGAGAAGGAACAAAGAGCTCCCTTCTACTAAATAGGGCGTCTCACCTGCTTGTTTTGCCAAACGTAGATTCACCTGTGAGTATGAGATTTGGTTTTACAGGGAAGTGAAGGCTCTCTCAGGAACATAAAATGCACGATGCGTGGTGCCTTATTCATTGTACAATAATTGCTGTAATTGCTGATAAAGGCAACTGCTCAAGCAAACTCTTTTCCTGTGATCAGCAACAAAGTTGTCATGGCTCTATAGGGTGGGATTGGATTACCAAGGTTTTTTTCTCCCACTCCATTGTTTTTGGGTTTTTTTTGGGTTTTTTTTTTTTGTTTGTTTGTTTTTATTTTGCTTGTTTTTTAAAAGATTTTAGTTTAAAAGGGTTTTTTATATGTACTCACAGTTTCATTGTTACTGGTCTCGAGCAGTAAACTTTAACCTGTTATGAGAGCAGAGGAAGGGCGGGTCTCCCTGCTGCAGTGAATCTGCAGCTGAACTTGCAGTAAGTGATGTGCAGGAAGGAATAATGGCAAAGCATGCGGTTTCACAGCATATTGCTTACTGGTGTGTTCTTCCTCTGCAGTGTGGCTGTTCACTGAAGGAACTGTCAGGCTGCCTGACAAGTACAACTGTAATTCAGATAAGTTAAAGAGGAAAAGATAAAGGGGGAAAAAAAAAAGAAAAGCTGACTAAGGTTGTAATGCCTTTCTTCTTGTCAGGTGTACCCTGGCCGGTGGCTGGGAATGAGCGTATCTCACAGCAGAGCTGACGCTGTGGCACGGCGTTGTGAGAGCCCTGCGTGTCTGAGCGTGTGTTCATGGCCATATATAGGCACATGCAGCACAGAAGGTTGGGCTTTTTCAACCAATGTCAGCTTCCGATTTGTCAGAAACAGGAAGAGCGGTTTGGGGGCATTTTAAGTCACTGCATGTGACCTTAAATTCAAGCAAAATTCATGGTGGCTCAGTCTGGAAAAGGTGAAGAAGGAGGATCTGTGTGTGTACCTGAGTGATGGTGTGCCTTGGGAGAGATTGGAAACAAAGGCAAAAGGATGAAAGCAAAACACTGTTCAGTAAGTGACTGCTTTGTCCTTGTGTAATCTGAACAAACAGCAAATACTGACATGCCCGAATCTAGGTGCTTGTTTGTATAACAACTGCTTCAATCTCTAACAAGACGAAGTAAAGTCTGATAGCCACACTCATTGCATACAACAAAGCTTTCCTTTTCTCCTTCTTTCATCTCATCAGTCTGAATTTTTACCTTAGCTGCAATCATTTTCTACATAGGAATCAAGCTTTTAACTGATATGCTGGGCAGTATTTGGTTTCACTTACACTGAGTGATTCAGTCTTGCTGACTCTTACTTACTGATCACAGACTGCATTTCAGTCCGCACTGTGAATTCTGATCTACAAGTGAAAATAGAGCATCTGCAGCAGGGGGTGCTTCTCTTCTTAGTGCTGAAGAAGTTGTGTTCCCTTATGATGTGTCTGTTGCTTGTCCAAATTAATCCTCAAAGCTGCAAGCAAGTTGCAGAAGCCTTTAGGAAGATGTATTTAGATTGGTTTTCTGCATTCAGTTAATTAAATACAATAAATGTGCACTTAAATGCAAAGAATGATAGTAAAAGCTGCCCACAAGAGTTTTTGGTTTTTTTTGTGAAGCACTGATCATTAGAACTTCTGAAGTTTGCAATTTCTTGTAAGCTGTTTGGAAGACTTCTAACTAAAACAGTGACTGTAAATCTAATCTTGGAAACTACAGCAGGAAAACACTGCTGTGGTGTTTTAGATGATAGTTTGGGAAAAACTAGAGTAACAAGTTGAGACATATAATGTATTTTCTCAGTTCTGGCTATTTGAGATTTTGAAGGAATGCTCGGTTATAACCTGGATTTTTGCTTCTCGCTGCTGTTCATATGAAGTGCTCGTACTTTGTGCCAGCCTGCGTTTCTCTTGAATGAAAAGCGTTTGTCCCTTAGACTTTAAAGTGCTGTGTTCCTTGTGTTCTGATTGTGAAATCAGTTCTGATCAAGTTTTAAGAGTCTCGGTGTCTCAAATGACTGGCATTGTTCACAACTGTCATGCATCCCTCTACGCTTTAATGAAAGCCCTAATTTCCTATCTGTACTGCGTTGCACTTGATGTTTCTTAGCTTATTGCTGTGTGTTACAAGTAATGTACTTTTGCTGTATCTCTATCCTTTTTTTCTTTTATTATTTGTCTAAATAATTAACTAAACCACCACTTTTCAGTTGTCTGCTCCAGTGTTGTAACTCGTGCTTTCTGGGGTGGTACCTGAGCCACTGGTTTCTTGTTGCCAAAAGGGGGAGATGTTGAGCTCGGTGAGGCACGTTGGGAGCACATTTATTTCTCCTTTAGTGTTAGTCTGGCTTTGGAGCACAAAGTGTGCCTTCAGCGTGTCTTTTGGGAAGGACTCTCTGGCAATAGAGAATCCCTAAGTGATCTTCAGTCTTGTGTATCAGATAAGAATGCTGGATAAGTATTGATAATAAGTTAATTTGGTTGAACTACTGAAAAAGAGCTGGGTTAGCTGTAATAGGGCTCCGTTCGCATAGGTAGGTTAGCAAAATACAGAGCAGCTGACTGATAGACAGCAGCTTTCTGGTTTCTGCAGTTATGAGTGTACCTTACATGTCTTGATTTGCACATTGGTGATTATTTAGAAAGTGGTGTCTATGATGAATTGCTGCACTGAAGAAAGTCGTACTGAGGAATTTAATTTGCTACTCAGTGTTCACTGAAAGCAATATCTTGCTTAGTCTGTCCCGAGGAAACATGTGTTACTATTGATTTCTTCTGGATAGATATTATTCATACTACAGCAAATCTGACAATAAGAAGAAAAGCAGTTTGTATTGCTAGCAAAAAAAAGAAAAAAAAAAAAAAAAAAAGCAAAATCAATGTAGCATTACCAGAACAGCTGAAAACAAGGTATTACTTGGGTTGCAGTGCAGATTTCCTATATGACATTGCACATATTTGCAGTTCAAACCACATGGTTATTTCAAGTGCAGTTCGAGCATCTGAGTTTTCCTTTATCTTGCCCCTGACTGCACCGTATGTTTCAGAGCTCAGGCTCTCTGGAGATCTTGCCTCTGAGCATGCCCAGAGCTGGCCCAGCCATGCCCAGGATGAGCAGGCCTGTCTGTGTTCTGGAGTCGAGTCAGAGCCTGCAAACTGCCCCCTCATCCAGCACGCCTCCATAGCTGCTCCTCGGTGTGAGCCCAAAGTCCAGCCTAATCCCAGGCTCTGGTAATTGGTCACTTGATTCAAGTGCCCTGGCAGAAGAGCCCAGAGCTCACCTTGCCCTTCTCCATCTGGAGCAGCCCATTAAGGCAGTTCCTTAGCTGGTGTCTGTGCTCTGTGTTGGTTTGGTCTGAGCATTGAACTGCACACAGTACGGGGTGCCCCTGCTCCTGCAGGGCAGTGGAGCAGCGTGCCTTCACTGGGGAGAAGCGCCCAGTCTGCTGGCTGGGGTGATCTCTGGCTTATGCGAATGAGATTAAATTCCTTTGTGTCAAAGAAGGCAGTTGGGTTTATCTGGGTGAGTGCTTTAATAAGCTGCCATAAAACAAGGCACTCCCACCTAGCTGCTGTTTCTCTTTTGATGAAAGAGTAAGCCCTGTGGCACTTACCTCAGTATAATGCAAAATATGCGTTTACGTGCAAAGAGGAGTTCTGACGTATGCATTTGAAGCAGCAGATAAAGGCTGTCAGCAATCCAAAACACAGCATTCAATTGAGGCAGCTGAGACCTGGCAGCCTTCTCATTTTACAGAATCATAGGGGTTGGAAGGGACCTCCAGAGACCATCGAGTCCAACCCCCCCCGCCAAAGCGGGTTCCCTACAGCAGGTCGCACAAGTAGGTGTCCAGGCAGGTCTTGAACATCTCCAGAGAAGGAGACTCTGCAGCCTCCCTGGACAGCCATTAGCATTTCCATTAGCAGCTCTGACTTGCACTGAGCAGGAAGCTGCTTGGCAAGTGGTTTGGGGTCTGCTTGAGTTTGAACTCAGCTGATGATGCAGCAGCCATGTGCTTTGTCAGGGCACTCAGAGCTTGAATCACCTCTCATGAAGGTGACTGGAACCTGGCTGAGCACTGGGTTTATTATCAACCTGGACAATAATAGATTCTTACAGGTTGATTCAGGAGCTCATGAAGGCTCAGACAGTTACTTCTTCAGTTTCGTTTACCCGTAAATGTCTAAGTGTAAAGTGTTTTGTGGTTGTTTAGGTATTTGTCACTAAAGTACGTGCTTCACAGACTTCTTTATTTCAAACAGAAAGACCAAAACAGTGCAGAAGCTGCATCTCCTAGATCTTTATTCCACAGAACTGTAATTGAAGGTGTTAGAAATGGGAAATACTGTTCAAATCGTTAGGTTTGAATAGCAATATCATGACAAAGATGAAAGACAGCCTTGAATGCGTCCTCAACTTGGATAGTTGTAAATTAGAAAGAGTAGGAACTCTTGCCAAGTTGGGAATCCACCTTTTGTTTATTTGTTCTGAGTGTTCTTAAGAGCTTAAAGGGGAAAACAAGAATGAAAGGGAGTCAGCAGAGGGACACTGGTAAGGTAAGGTAGTATTTCAGACATCTTCAGGTTGGTTGTTCCATAGTGAAGAAAGCAGCTTTGTGTTCCTTTGGCAAGCACATGTCTGCAGCTGTGCAGTGCAGTAAGCCAGCTCGGGGGGCTGGTCTGCAAAAAAGAAAGATTACCTTTCTGATTTTGCTCACTGTGCAGTTGGGTAAGTGCTTGTGCAAGTACAGGTAGAGAAAAAGCCAGGGCAGGCGTGCGTACTTTGAGTGGAAGTGCTGACCTCTGCTGTGTTTTGAGTGCAAAAAAGTTATGGTTCTCAGGTGTTTTTCTTTGGGCTGGGGAGTTGTGTTGTTTTGTTTTGTGGGTTGTTGTGTTTTGGTTTTTTTTAACTTCTGTCTCCTGGTTCTGTCACTTGTAGCCATCTCTGTCCTGTTGAGCTGGAAATCCATCTTCTGTGTTTCTGAAAAAGGGCAGTGCAGTGTGAATGAACCAATGAAACAGGAATTGTGCATTTTCATGTCTGGTTGTTGAAGTTATCTGGCTTCTCATGATTAATGTGAATAAAAATAATTACAGCTCTATAAAACCACTTATTTTTTGTTTTTTAGGTGCGTATAGCAGCAAAATTCATAATTCATGCTCCTCCTGGGGAATTCAATGAGGTTTTCAATGGTAAGTGTCTTTCTGCTGCGTGTTTTCATTTAAGGCATCTGTTCCCAAAAGCGTACTGCTGATTGCTCTCCTGAATCTCATGTAGCTTAGCTTTGTAGGAGCTCACTTGCTGTAAGAACTTTACAATCCTGATTCTGTAGCATGGCATACAAGCTTTGCAGTCATAAGGCAGCTTGGAGCTTAAATGCAATAGTGAGAACTTAGCAGTTCTCTTTGTGATGTGAAAATGAGCCTGCTTTCTGTTTCTGTTCAGCCGTGGTTTAATAGTTGTGTTCTTTTACAAGGCATACACTTCTACTTCAGCAATTTACAATTATATTTTTCAATAGAAATCAAACTAACTCAAATTAAAATGTCTCTTTGAGTATAATTTTGAGTAGTTAGCCTTGAATGTACAAAGGGATACTGCGTACAGTGTGGAAAGGGTATTAATCCCCTGCAAACATTTTTAACCCTTAAGTTATGGCATCCTACATTTTACTGATATGTAGGTAAGCTGTAAGGAGACTTGGAATTAGTTTCCCTCTGCTATTAATTCCTAAGCTTTATCTAAGATGTTATTTTTCTTCAAAACTTGTTGCATTTGTCCTGTGCCAATGTGTGTGGACGTACACAAAGTGTAAGAAGGCATACACTGGCAGCTGTAGCCTACAGTAACTCAGATGCTATTTAGATAAGGAAGTAAGGTGAGTACACTAAACTTCTAATGAGTGACAGGAGCTTAAATTTGTTAAGGAATGTAATGAGAAGTATTTTGTTCTTCAGTTAAACTGTGAGCAGGTAATTAATACCTGGACATAGCTTGTAGTGTACTTGTGAAATAAACTGCTGGTGAGCAGAGATCTCTGAAAGCAAATACATTTTCTTCTTGCAGTGCTGCTAAAACTGCTATTAAGCCAGTTTGTAGTTACAGCTCTCTGCACAGTAATGCAGCTGCATGCTTGGTGATGACACACAACAACACATTTGATTGTAGATGTCTAGCCAAAGACTTGAGTGTCAGAGTACTAAGGATCAGAAGCATTTATATGCAATTCAGAATTACTTCTTTGACAAATTCCTTGAGCTGTTACACAGCCTATAGGGTATGGCTTGTATCTTCTTAACCAGAATGCATTGGAAGGAATCCCATTTCAGTAGGGCTTTTCTCATTTAGTTCGGTCAAAATTAGAAAATCTGAAGCAATGGATTTTTCTGCCTACTTATCTAAATGGTATGGGATGGTTTGGGTTTTAATTGTTTTGAGTAGTTTGTTGCCATTTGCTATGTGACTGGAAAAATCTTTGAATTAAGTATACTTCTATGTTACAAACGTTTCCTTTCAGATGTTCGGTTGCTGCTTAATAATGACAATCTTCTCAGGGAAGGAGCAGCCCAGTAAGTACCAGCTGCCATGTACTCAGTTGCATAAAAATCAGTTCAGTAAGGCTTCCCCTGGCAGTAAGTGATTTGTTGAAAATGGTGCTTTTGCAAATAAAACCCTGTTGTGAGCATTGTGCATCTTTGATTAAGATGCAGCGTTTTGGCAGCGAAGAAATCAGTGTTGTATCCTGATCAGTTATAACAGCTGCATTTGAAATGGGAGACCTGGATTTTGGAATTTGTCTCTGCATTTTTGCATTTTGTTTTCTGTTTATTGGTAAATGCTGTAGACAGTAGGCTTGTAGAAGTAGGGAAGACCCTACTTTTATATGAAGACATTATGCCTACTGTATTTCATGCCAGATTTAATTTCCTCTGTAAGAGTAGAGATGTCTAATTGAATAGGAAGGAACTCAGTGGAATTTACATTTTCTGTTCTTTCGCTTCCTGTGGGTGTCTATACGAGGTGACTTTTGAATGTGAATCGTTGTGTAATGATTGGAATAGCAGTATCAGTGCCGAGCGAATCAAGGTGAGCCCGTATTTTAGGGACTGCTGAATAATGAGGCAATAAATTTTTTTATCGTTCAGATTATTAGCTATTGTCTTAAGTCTCTTACTAAGGAAAAAAGATTGTGCCTGATGCAGGTTTTTGGTGTTTTTTCCCTCTTGTAGTGCATTTGCACAGTACAACTTGGACCAGTTTACTCCAGTAAAAATTGACGGTTACGATGAGCAGGTATGAATACAGTGACATTCCTTACGTTTTTAAAGATGTTCTGGTATTGGAACATAGCTTGGAAAGCAAAGGAAAGGAAATACATCTTCTCTACTAAAATACAGATATTATGGCCCACAAGTGGTACCAGTTTAGTAAGTTAATCAGATAGAGCATCTAAAGAACTTGCCATTTCATTCTGTGTTATTGCCTTGCATTCTGATTTGGAGCTGTAGGAGCTGTTTACCTGTAGTACTTGAAGTCATTATAGACCATAGAGAAGAACTTCTGATTGCCTTTTGTTTCAGTAAGAGGGTAGTAATCTGGATTTTGATTCTGTGTCAGTGCTTCCTTTTAGCTTCTTCCTCCCTTCATGCACATGTTGTTTAAAATGTGACTCTTTGAGGAATCTTCAGTTAAGCGTGCACTGAAAGGCACAATTGTACAATTGTGCCTGATATTTTTTCCTTCTTGATTTTATGCTAAAACGATTAACTGAAATTTCATAATACAGGTTCTGATAACGGAACATGGTGATTTGGGAAATGGAAAATTTTTGGATCCCAAGAACAAGATTTCTTTTAAATTTGATCACTTAAGAAAGGAGGCTACAGATCCTAGACCCCATGAAGTTGAAAATGCCATAGAATCCTGGAGAAATTCAGTTGAAACAGCAATGAAGGCGTATGTGAAAGAGCACTACCCGAATGGCGTATGCACGGTAAGTACTAAGCTATCTAACCACTGAACTATTGGTGTAGCATAGAATGAAAAATAAAGTAAAAATGCTCTATTAGTGCTGTCATCCTTTACTATATTCTATGAAAAGTGTGAGGAAAAACAGAAGAGTACCACCAGTGGCACTGCTGCAGGTATTATACATGACTCTGAAGACGAAATTTTCTGCTTCAGGAATGTGTCTGTTTAAAACTTATGATGCCTTATCTTAGTTTGGTTTCTGTGAATGTCTGCAAATTAAATTCCTAACATCAAGTCAATAAAAAAGTTATGTAAATTCATGGTAAATTTTATTCCACTTCCATATGTGTGGATTTTATCTCCTATAGGTAAAATTTTAAATGAAATTGTAACTAACTTGGTGAACCAGGAGCATAGTTGGTTTCAACTGTGAAGAATTAATCTGCACAGGGGTTTGTTACGGAGATCAGGGGAAGCTTCAGATGTTTAATATTTCAGCAACTACCAACAGATAGTTACTACGGGTTATATTTCTACTTCAATCCTTTCATAGAAAAGGCTTGAGACCTTCTGTAGATATCTGCAGATAGGCCTCATTGATCCTGGATACCTGATAGATTACTTAAAACAAAATAAATAAACAAATATTGCATGAGATACAGATATGTGCCATTTGGCTTACTGACAAAACGGTCAGTAAAGCAAACTGTCACTCATCCTATGTGTAAAAATGTGTAATATGAAAACATATAAAAATTCTTACCACCAGCATCACTAGTTCTGCAGCTTCTTGAAATAAAACTCTAGACTTAAGTAGCATTTGATTTGCTGTGACTGTTATAAGTTTGGCAAGCTGATCTGTGGATAGCTGTCCTGGGCTTTGTATTAACCTGATGGAAAACTAATGTAGTAAAGAAATGAATATTCATTTGCTGATTTAACGTGACGAATTGGATTCGTGTGTAAGTCAGATGAGTGCCCAAGTTTCTATAAAGGAAAGCAGATTGCACTTTCAACAAGAGAACTTCTGTATTGTTTGTTTATTTGTTTTTAGGGAGCACAGCAAAGCAGAGAACTAAAGCTACCTTTTTATCACGTCAGCAATAATCTATAAAGGCTTGAATCACTTTTTAATTAAAGAGTAACTGGTGTCTGAAACTCTTGTAGCAATGACTGCCATGACAGTTTGTATGCTTGAAATTTCTAGTTGAAAAAAACAAAAACAGCAACAAAAGCCTTTGCAGGTTATAATACTCAACCTCTAGATTTTGTAATCTTTTCTAATTTTTAGTATATAATCATATTTTATGTGCTGAGTATTACATAAGAATCATACTGATTGTAAAATAGAATTTTACATTGGAATATATACTAGGACTGGATATCACTGTGTGTGAACATGATAGCTGAAATGTTAACTCTGCTTTTTTCATTTCTAACTAAGGTATATGGTAAAACAATTGATGGACAGCAAACCATTATTGCATGCATAGAGAGCCATCAGTTCCAAGCAAAAAATTTTTGGTAAGTTTTTGTACAAATACAGTGAAATACAGTGCATTGAACAACTGCACTGTTGGCATCACGCTGATTATCCTAACGTCAGACAAGTGCACGTACACCATTCATGTTTCCCTACCAAGCTTTTCTACCTGTACTACGGAAATCATTGAGTGCTCTGGAATTTACACCTAGCTGTAGGAGAGCTGGATCTCAGAGTATTGAAACTTTCTTCTTTAAGTGCAGACAAAGCGGAATTGAAGACGTGGCCGCAGCACCATCCTAACACAGCTTTACTGAGCTAACCTTCTAACCCACTAACCTCCTAGCTAGAATGAAAGTGTCTGATTTACAGGGAAGAAATCAGGTGAAACTACAGTCTCCCCATACTGCTATTCAGTGTTTGAAACTCCTTTAAGGAATTATGCAAGATTACTGAATTTGTTTCTACTGGATGGGAACAAGTTACTCTGGAACAGAAATTGTAGAAGAGCTGAAAGATTTTGTTAGAGTTTCAGCACTAGCAGGCAGTCTTGCTACTTTAAGGTTCCTTTTGTTCTGTTTTTTGATAGCCTGCTCTGAAGTGAATTTGGCTGATCCAGCAAATTTTCCAGGTCCTGGAAAGAAAGAAAGATTGGTTATATGTGTATACTAATAAAGAAGGAAAGAGCACTAAAGCCTTTAGATATTTTCAGAAGCTAAGCCCTGTTGTTAAAAGCTCCTTGCTAATAGATGTCCTTGGTCTTCATCCAAGTCTTGGATAAGTATTCCAGGAAAACTGTTTTTCTCATGACTGGCTATGGGCTGAATATTTATGATTTGAAAGACAATGTGCACATGTAGTTCCACTGGGTATTTTGTTCTTTTCTTTTGATTGACAATTGTATATTTTGTTGGTTTTTTCCCCTTAACTTATGAGCTGAAATCTGCTTGTTTTTAATATTTATTTTTGAAAGGAATGGCCGCTGGAGGTCAGAATGGAAGTTTACAATCTCCCCTTCAACCACTCAAGTGGCTGGCATCTTGAAAATTCAGGTATGTTTATCCTAAACTGTCCTGATGAATGAAGTATCCAGTTATCAGGAGAGACTTAGCCAATGTGTTTAAATATTTCGAGAGAACTGGGGAGCCCAGGAAGCCAAAGAGAGAGCAGTTTAATGAAGTGTTAGCCACTTGGCTGCGTGTTTGCCTGATTCTTGCAAATACTGTAGTGATTCTGTGGACTTCAGAAGATGTGTTCATCTTGGATGGGCATATACCTATTTCAGTTTTGTACCTATTTCCTGTACAGTGAGCCAGTAGAAACTTGAATTCCATGTTACACGGAGAAGCTTCTTGAGGGTAGTCCCTTTCTGAAGGAGAGGTCTTTTCTTCTTAAGTGACAGTAGCTTTTTTTCACGTTACTCACCTTGTTGTTTAGAAAGATAGGTACCTTTGGTTTGAATCATTCTGTTATCTGAAATTTTTGAATTTAGGTCTTTTTCATTAAGAATTCTCCCTTTCTGTTGGCTCTAAGGCATTCAGAAATACGTTTTCCAAGCAGGAATGCAGAATTCTTGAAACAAGAGCAAGTCTGACTGTCATGTGGTAGGCAGGCAATCTTGGCTTTCTGGATTGATTCCCTGGAATGTGTACACATATTTTGCAGGAGGTTATTTAAACAGTTTTAGGATCAGGGACTAGGATTTTACTGCAGCCTGCCTTTCAGTGTAGGAGGGCTTTTTGGTTCATTTGGGTTTTTTTGCCGTTTTTTTTTTTCTTTTACTAGATGTGAGCCAAGTTCCCTCTTTCTGCACCCTCAGTAACTTTTGCCTCTGACCTTACTGCTCAGTGACTTGATTTCAGAAGGAAGATGCACCAAAATATTCTCAGTGTGAGGCTTAGTATGTTCTTCTGGGTTGTGGTAGCTGTGTTCAGGCCTACCCAAGCAGGGGCCTGAGTCTGGTTTCCCACTTGGGGTCAATGTTCTGTAAGCTAGAATGATATTCAGTGTGGACAATTGTTACTATGTTGTTACATCAAAATGGTCATAGTAAGCACTCTAAGTAACTTCTAGACCTGCTGAGACTTTGGAAGAATCCAAATAAACTATCATTTAAATCTGTCTTGCAACAAAACACTCCTTTTGTCCACAGCATTCACTTCAGGTTAAATGTCTAGGAGATTTTCCAGAACAAGCAGGCAATTATCTCATTCTGGGAAATCTGTGAGCAAACAGCTGTGTGATGCATAGCTGCCTGCTGGATTAAATGACAACAGAAAGTAGCCTGAACAGGGAATTGAGTTAAATGTGCATCTCAAGCTGATTTTGTCCTTTATGACTATCTTGTATAATTAATCAAGACATTATTTCTGTTTATTAAAGTGCATGTTTTGGGAAGCAATTAAAGGTTTGAGCTTTTTGCTTGCTTAGGGCGTTCCTATTTCACTAGGGAATGCTGAATTCTGTTTCAGAGTTTTAGAAATTTTTGTTAAATTTCTGCAATGGATATAGAAGTACCTTGAGTGCTTTAGTTTAAGGAGTGAAGCAGGCTTCTGGATTATAAACTTACCGTGACTTTAGTCGACTGGGGAACCTTTATGACAACAATACTGCCATTGCCTTGGTTCTGATAAGATCTTTCCTAAGTACCTTGGGGGAAGTTCCAGCATCACCTGTGTTCTGGTGTCTTATTTACTGTTAAGGTCACATATATGATCTTTTTTTTTTTCTTGTTCTATTAATACATTCCAATATAGGGGAGTCTTAACTGTCTTAACCTCTTTCAGTTTTGATTTTATTTTAGTTACACAAGGTGAATACTGTGCAACAGCAGTCTTTTACTCAAACTTAAGTCCCTTTGGTGCTTGACGTGCCCCAGCTATGCATGGAAAATAATTGATAAGTGTTGGTTACTGATTTTATCTGTTAGATTATCTGTTATTCTCATCCCTCCTTAGTTAACATTTCCAAGAGGTTCTGTTCATAAACATCATCCTTCTTGTAGTCTTCTGAACCCAGATGTAGCATTCTAGAAGGATGTCAGCAGTGAGGTATAGTACAGAACAGTTAATTCTCGTATTTCACTTGACATAAGAAATCTCAGGATGAGATTTGACTTTTCATCCCTGTTAAATCCCTGTTTGGTCTGGATGTTTGCTAAGAATATAACTTGGTGAGGCAGGTATTTGTGCTGATACGGGCTTTAGAGCACAGGGGAGATTTGAGCCCTCTCCAATGGATCGTGGCAGAGAAGGCCAGATTATACCTCACTGGGTTCTCTTGTTTCATTGGAAGGGCTCACAGTTTTGCACTGAGTAAGCACTTCTCACCTCTGAGGAGCTGGATTGAAAAAGGCTGATAGAAGTTTCAGCCCGTGATGTTTGATTTGAAAATAAGCTAATCTTGTACTTAGGATATCTTTTGTTGGAAAACAAGAACTTGTGAGCAAAATAAGACACAGTGAGTCTTATGAACTAATAATTTCTTACAGGAAATGCTTCTTGTGCTTAGGTATAGCTGTCTTGCTTTGTCATGTTCTCTCTTTGTGTAAAAGTGAGGGCCTCTTGCGTATGTCATGATCATAATGTATATGAAATCATAGTATTTATTCACCATTCAAATGTGCATTAATAACCACATTCAAATGTTATCTTGCTTAGTAGGGTGCAGCATCAATGCTTCTATTTCTCATACCATCAGTTACAGTGATTGTATTGACTTGATAAAAAATTAAATGTTGGAGTTCCGTAACTCTTTTGCATCACTCATTGTAAATGATTACACATAATTTCATATATGCTTCTGATTTTTCAAGTTCTCTGATAGTTGCATTTGAACGTGAATGTTTTCAGATCCTTCTCTCCTTCCCAACTGAATTTAGAACTAAAGTTAGCTTGAGTAGAGTTCTACCACTTACCTCCTCCTGCAGGATGCGCAAGGAAGCTGTTTGTAGATTTAACATTTCAAATGTAAATAAATTTCATTCTGCCTTACTACCTTTGTCAAACTTTGTGCTGAATTGCTCCTTTGCCTGCATGTGTACCTGGTTTGTTTTGAGCTGTACCTAACAGAGGGAGATATCAAAAACAGGCAGGTGAAGAAAGGGGAGCTTAATGTTGCATGATTCCTGGCACACAGTTTGAGCAAAGCTGGAAAGAAAGGGACTTCAGTGTGTCCTGAAGTCTTGCCAAAGCTGTTCTCATGTTAAATATGTCGTTACCACTTGAAGAACTTTTAGTGAAGTTATCACATTAAGTAGCAAGTTTTCTACTTCTTGTTAATCAAAGCCTAAACTTGTTTGCATGAAATAGTTCTTGAGGCAGTCAACACCAGACTATTCTAAATTTAGTAGCTTCTTCAGTGTTGTCTTTCTAAAACTATGTGATTTCTACGACGTTTTGATCTTCATGTATGATGACGTTCTGTGACACCTAATGAGGTTTTTGTCTAATTTTCTCTAGGTTCACTATTATGAAGATGGTAATGTTCAGCTTGTGAGCCATAAAGACATACAGGATTCTCTAACAGTGTCTGTAAGTGGACTTTAGAGACGTTTACGTGTACACTGAAGTGACTGATTTAAAAACAGAAGCTAGCTTAAAAAATTACTTAGAAATGTGAGGGCTAGTTTTCTTTCCTGTGTGAATGAGAATGAATATTCTAATCTGTGAATATTTTATATGTAATATTTTCTACTTCTACATTACAACTACATTTAATAATTTTAAATTACTACAATTACATGTAGTTAATGTTAATTTTAAAATGTTTTGATTAAACGTGTGCTTGCATGTGGCTTATATAAGCTAAATTCACTTTGTAGTTTTAATCAGCTTGCTGTCTCGTCTTTCTACACCTGTGTTGCATTTAAATTTCGGTATGCAGAGTGTTTTATAGATTTAATTTTTGAGTATGAAGAAGGTTTGAGTTATAATAATCCACTTTATTAGTGCAGCTTCTAGGAGATCACCTGTAGTACTGCTTTGTTTGTGGCAACGTAACTGGTATGCTAAGAACTAGGAAGCAGATGCTGGCAGTTGAGAAGCAGTAGTGAGTACTTTTCCTCCATTTCCTCCCAGTCTGTAACTGGTGCTTTCAGCATCGTGGCTTCCGTACAAAAACCTCTTTCAGAGATGCTTCAGCTTGAGAAGTATTAACACTTGTGGAGTTTAAAGTTTTCTTTCCAGTACTTGTAGCAATGAGGAGCACGGGGTTGAAATAAAAGTTTGGAAATAGTAGCAGATGTTCTTTAGGAGTTGGTATTGCAAAATGAACTGTTGTTTTTGAAGTTACAATCTTCCTGCTTTCTGGAGGTGATACATACAGGTGGTAAGATTTCATCCTGGGGTGTTCCTTAAAAAATTTAAGCCAGAGAAGTTAAACTGGTAAAGTGAGATTTTAAGCATGAATATTAGAAGTATTTTAAAGATAAAGAGTAGTAGTGACCCTATGGGTCTCAAAATCTGAGTTCATCAATAGAGAACATTGTTCATTAATATAAAGCAAGGCTTGTTGGCTTTTCAGATGCAGTAGCAGCATAGAGAATGGCAGACTGTAGTGCCAAGAGATAACACTTCTGTAGCTGTAGATATAAAATTACTTTTCACCCCCTAAGCAAAGAGATCTGTTCAGTCTTTCATTCAACTAAGAGATGTTTCAGAAGGAACTGTCTGGAAGAAGGTCTCATTTCAATAGCTTTTGCTTCTCTTTCTATTGGAAGTAACTTAATCCTGTTCTGCAATTTAGAAGACCAAAGAGTAGAAGAACATCTTTTACATAACCTTCCTGCCTCCTAGTAGAACAAAAGCAAGTATGCTGCTGGTTACCAATTTTTAGCCATGGCTAAAGCCTTCAGAGCAGGTAGAGGTTCTTATCTCACACAGGCAGAACAGTAGAAAAAAAGGAGCCCTAATGACTTCTTTTTTTGTTGTTTGGCAAAGAAGTGATTTTGTACCAGCAATGGGCACAAGTGAAAGAAGTGAAGTGAAAAGTTGTCTAGTTGCTGGAACTATGAATAATTGTAGTGAGGGTTGCTTTTTTTTCCCTAGTTTTTCTCTGAGCCTTTGAAATCATTGTCACGGTTCGCTGAAAAGTCAAAGCCCTTTTGTCCTGCACTCTTCTGCTTGCTCTCTAGCACCTTCATCTCTTTCTGCCGTGTTCAGGAGCACTGTCACAGCTGCTACATGCATTTTCTCTGAAACTCTGAAGCAGTTCTAGTTGAGCCTGCCATAGCTTTTCTCCAGCCATGCAGTCCAGCCTTACTCTTTTATTAGCACTTCTGTCACCAGTGGCAATTAAGCTCAAAGAACTAAACCTGGGTAGGCACAAGGGATTGCACATTCTACCTTTCCAGCTGCTGCTGCAGATGTCCCTTCAGGAGTGTCACCAAGACCCAAGTTGGAGGTTTCTAAATTTTTAAACACTCCCTTCCTTCCTAACACCTCTTTCAAGCACTTTAGATAATTTGCCTTCAAATTGACTGAAGGGTTGTTGTTTATTTTTAAAACAAACAAGAATTTACGTGCTTAAGGATGAGGCATCAAAACACTGCTATCAATCATGATGAATTTTGGAAATTGAGTTGTTGCACCCTCATTTTTGTAATGTTTACTTGAGTGGTTTTTTTTAAGACTGCATATAATTTGTGTTTCCTGCCTCTGCTGAGTTGCCTAGTTTATAATACTTGGAGATAAATCTTTGTTGTTGCTGTTATTTGTTTGTAGTTTGTGTATTTTTTGTTTAGCAGATGTTCTTTAAGTTCTACTGGAGATTAAATGTTGATAGTGTTAAAACAAGCAAAGTATTGATGTTTAGAGGCGTGTGTTTTTTCATACTTACAAATGTTGTTCTTTCCTTATGTCTTTTTATCAAAACAGAGCTTTTAATCAAGGCATTTTAATGAGCTCTGCAGTGATCTTTATGCTTGTTCCAGTTGAAATGCTCTAATTTCTTCACATCATTTCCTACCACAATTAAATCTAGCTTGACTCATGTAAATAAACCAGTACTGCTGTGTACTTAGTTGATTTGTTTCCTCATAATTTTAGTTTGTGCTCTGAACTCGCATGGCTAATTAAGGTGTAACAAGAAAGGATGTGGTGTATATCTGTTGGATGAGTGTTGAGTTCAGTTGTGTTTTAGTCACTAAATGGTAACGTGTTCTCATGGAGTCTTCTGCAATCTCTCATGATAGTGGAACAAACAAAATGTAAGTAGTCTTCACAGAGCCATGCAGTACCTCCAGCCTGACTCAAACACTCTCTTTGTCTAGAATGAAGCCCAGACGGCGAAGGAGTTTATAAAAATTGTGGAGGCTGCGGAAAATGAGTATCAGGTGGGTTGGATAAAAACACCACAGCCATAATCAAACGTTATCATGTATTTAACCAGAGCTACTGTTCTGCAATTAGCGACCTTGATGCTAAGATTATGTCATTTCAAGCAAGTAGATTGCATGCTGCTGTTAAATGTACCTTCCCTTTCCAAACCTTTTGGTGATTGCACTCGCCTACATAATAATAGTGTAAGTCATTTGTTGAGAGCAGAAGATGAATCTCTGAGGACCCTACTGTGTTTAAATATCAGCGGTTCTCATCCCTTTCATCCCAAGTGCATTTCTTAAATGGAATTTTTGTACAGATTTTGTTTGGAGGAGGCTCTCTTACACAGCTCTGCTGAACATGACTGTAAGCATTATGCATTTGAGTTAGTCATTTTGAAGTTAGAGAAGTACAGCTGTTTAGATGCCCTTTGTAGAAGTGGTTTCATGTTCATTTAGGTCTTTAACATAAGGTAGATTTCAGACACCTTGCTCAGTCAGCTTGGAAAGAAATACTCATTAGTAAAATTGTGTTAAGTATCATATGCATTCTGTTTAAGTCATGCTGTGATGTTGACTGACTCAGCCATCCCCCAGAAATAACAGTGGGAGACTTTGGTGTGTGCACTTAATGATGTATGAGCTAACTCTGATCAACATTTCATTCATGTTACTGAGTAACCACACTGAGGGTTGCTGAGTCCCCTGGCCTAGAACCAGATTTATTGCATCTGTTGAACTGTCTTCGAATAGTTTCAATCTAGGAGAAACATATTTTATTCATAAAATATTTCAGTGTATTAAGCCTCTAACAGGCTAGTCAGTCATTTAACTTTCTATGTAACATCTTTGTTCTGTTTTTCATGCATCTTTGTATGACTTTGTGTTTAACAGACTGCAATCAGTGAGAATTACCAGACTATGTCGGACACTACATTCAAGGCCTTACGTCGGCAGTTGCCAGTTACCCGCACCAAGATTGACTGGAACAAGATTCTTAGCTATAAGATTGGAAAAGAGATGCAGAATGCTTAAAATGAACGTTGCATGACTGGATCATTTTAGTGTCCTTGTATAAAATTAAAAAAAAAAAAATACAAAAGGTATTTGGAACTGTCAAATCACCCAGTCAGCATGGGCTTTTGCCATTGAAAATCACTGTAAGTAGTTTGGTTAGAGCACAAAGCTTAGCTAATTGATCTTTTTTTTTCCTTTTTCTTTCTCTTCAAAGGGTTGCAACTTCAGTATAGCTGAGTATTTTCCTTTAAAGTTTCTGTTATACCTTTATTTTTTTATAATGAAGAAACCATGCCTTTAGTTTCCGATTACAAGTTAAGAACAGTTTGAAAATATTTTTGCATATGATAACCCTTTCTCTTGCTTTCATGTGAAATGGACAACTTCCAAAATGTGCTGGATTCCTTGCGGAGATCACTAGTGTGCATTTCTAGGTCAAGGTCAACGTGGAGTTAGCAGTAGGTCCTGTTGTTGAAATCTACCCTTCCACTGTATGTCATCTTGGGGAAAGCATTTTCTATCTTGTTTAAACCTTTGAGAATACTTATTTAGTGTTAACAAAACTTTTTTTTTTTTTTTTTTTTTAAGAAAAGTCCAAGGTCTAATGCTGTTTTAAGGTTTTGAAATTAAATAAAAGTACTTACTCCAGAAATCCACTTAATGCTTTGTTCCTGACAGTTACTTAAATGAGCTTAAATTCCATCTGCCCTAAAGTTTTTGTCATAAAGCCACAAGTGTATTATAACAAGGCATATTGTAATATATATACAACCCTGTACTCGTTACCATGTCTGTCATTTTTTTTTCCTTGGATTGAAATGTACTAAAATTCAATGTGACATTAAAATGCAAATTTTCTATTTATTTGAGTATCAAATTGCTTCCTGACATAGCCTATTTTTGGTATTTATTTTTAGAGTGTTGCTTAAAACAGCCACGAACTTGTGGCCTGTTGGCTATTTCCAGTGTATTTGGAGATTTATTGTAGTGTTGTCATCATTCATGGTTTCCACCCACATTTTAGAAGCATCTGCCTATGGAACTCTTTTTGAAATGTGTATCTTATAGCTTCATATGGAAGAAACTGCAAGATAAAAATAACGTGGTTTTTTTCTGGAGAATACTTTCCCCATCTGATAGATCTGATATTGGAAATGAATTTTAAAAGAAAAGGCAAAATTTGTTACAAATTATGTATTTCACTTCAGTGAATGCATGGATTTCATTTTTAGTTGGATGACAGCCTGTTCCAAAAGATGCTATGCAACTCTATGCTCACGATGGAAAAACAAACAGCTTCTTTTTTCTAGATGTTAGTTACTTATGCAGACTCCAAAAAGTGAAGCTTACACAAGGGTTATTTTTGTTTACAGCATGGTCCTGTTAATCACCTTAAACCGTAAGTTACAGCATAGCAAGAGAGAGAATCTGATCTTGTACTGAGTATAAAAATGTTCACCAAAGGTAGGTTTCTATTTGGATTGGAATAGCAATGCCCCATATGCTGTTCGTCAGTGTTTTCTTTTAAAGGGGGATGGAGCTGACTGAAGTTCTTGAAATTGCTGCTACTTTACAGTTCTGAACTGTCCAGTAGAAGAATGAGCTTTGTTCTACAACAGCCTTCCTGTAGAATTGTCCTCTTAGTTGTCTTTATAGATCAGCTCTTGAACCATCTTGTTCTTCTTATTTAAAGAAAGCTTGTAAAGTTGTACACGAGCTGATGACACATCCAAAGTCGCAGTCTAGTCAGTCTGTCCATGTTCCTTAAGATCTAAATATGAGCCTTGCTACAGTATTCTCTTCTGCATACTTAAGAAGAATAAAAGGCAGTGAATGGACAGTTAGGAGAACTGTCTGTGGGCAGCAGTGGTGCAGATAACTACTCTAGCTGTTAGAATGTTGTGTGTGATCAGAATCAGCGCTGGCTGAAAGTCAGAATGCTATTTTTCTTATCTGAAATAAAAGGCTAATTTTAAATATATTCCTAATAAAGAGGTATTTTATTGTGATGTACTCCGTGGTTGTGCTTTCCTCTCTGTTCATTCAGTTCCATGATAGTCTCAATTCCTGTCTTCAAAAAGTGGCATCCCTGGAGGATGTTCAATTCAGCCACAGATTTAGTTGAATAAATTTGTATTGTACCTTTTTATCTTAGACTAAATGTATTGAGGAGTTCTATGCCTTGCACATCAAATCCATACAGTTACAGTGTCAGTAAAGCAATTTAGAAGTAAAACAAATATTCCATTACTTTTTCTGGATTGTACCTTATGTCATATCTGGGAGTAATGACTCCCCGGAGGAAGCTGACAGGAATTCAGTTGAGGTAGATGGCACATCGTGAGTTCTTAATTTCTCTCAAAAGTTTTGGATGTCACTTGCATTTTTATTTTCTAATTTGTATTGCTAAATTGTAGAACTTTGCAACTTATTTGGTGGGCTTCAAGATATTTTGTGTAGGTAAAGCACTTTCTGAGAAATTTTGCTGTGGCAGTTGTGTCAATGTGAACTAATTCTTGTTTATATTCTATTTTTTAAATAGAAAGACAAGCTTTGTATTGTGCAATGTTGCTGTACTAGGTATTATGGCTTGTGATATGGACTTGTAAAAGGTTTGTGTTTATGAAATGTGTTATCTTATGCATCTCAGTGCCCCCTTCCACTGAGGATTTTTTTAAACTTATACGCAGGTAAATAATTGCTCCTTGTGAACACAAGAAACAGGGGTTACACTTCTGCTTTCAAATTCTCCTGAACAACCCTTTTTTTATATGACTCTGTTCTCACACTACAAGTAGGAGGCGGCTTTACCATCACTGTAATGCTAGTTACATCACTTCTGTTTCTTGTGTTTTGCACACTTTGGCACATTTGAGTTCACTTCCTTGTGGAGAAATCTGCACGGCGAGGTGCGCTCTGGCTTTGCACCAAACTCCAGCTCCTCAGAGGGATATGGGGCCATAGCAGTGGTTTGTCCTTCAGACATCGTGAAGCCACCCGTGTGTTGAGGATGTCTGCACAATCACATGAAATCTAGAAATCTAGCTTTCCAACTTCCAGACTTATTACAGTGTAGGTGTAGAGGTTCAGCACCAACAGTTTGATTTTATGGATCCTCTCCTATCATACTGAGTTACTTGCTGATGCAGATGCAGCTTCTGCCACATTTGTTTACTGGAAAAACTGAAATCTTGCATCCTATGAACTAGATTTAGATTAAACTTTGTTTGCTCATAACCTTGCAGAAGTGTCAGTTTTTGACAGTGGCAACTCCATGATAAAACAATACATTCCTTTTTTGTAAAAGGTGAACATTTGCATCCAATTAAAAAAAGTCAATTTCTTTGAATAGCTGGAGGAAAGGAACAGAAGAGTTAATACTTGTCATGCTTTCTTACTGGTAGTGTTGCCTTGATTGGCTTATCTGTAATTTGGGGTGCACAACATGGTTTTTACCCATGTACTCCTCACAAGAGAGGATAAGAGTTGGTAATATTTGCCTCATAAGAATATATACTGTGAAAAACATTTGGACTTCATCATGCATCCTTTCTTGCAAATTAATGCAATTGTGCATTGGCAAAGAAGTCAGGCTTTTATTTTTAATTAGGAGGCACTTGTAGGGATTGTTGCCTGTCTGCTGGTTGTTTGAAGTATCTTGAGCTTTGAAACAACTTCTAGACTTGGGGCTTTTAAATTTGCCTGCAATAAGGAGTCGGTTGGTTGGTTGTGGTTTTTGTTGTTGGCTTTCTTTGGAGCAGGAGTCAACCCTTACTAATAATCACTTGTAGGAAATCATAGAATCGCTTGAGTTGGAAGGAACCTTTAGAGGCCATCTAGACCAGTTCCCCTGCAATGAACAGGGACACCTACAGCCTCGTCCAGCCTCACCTTGGGTGTCTCCAGGGGCAGGGCACCCAGCACCTCTTTGGGCAGCTGTTGCAGTGCTTCATCACTCATCATAAGAAACTGTTCTTGTATCCAGTCTAAATCCTCCCCTCTTTTAGTTTGAGACCATTTCCTGTTGTCCTGTCCCACAGACCCCACTCAAGAGTCTGTCCAGTTACTTCTTGCCGCGCCCCTTTAGATGCTGAAGGATGCTCTCAGGTCACCTTGCAGCCTTCTCTTCTCTAGGCTGAGCAGCCCCAGCTCTCAGCCTGTCCTCAGAGAGCTGTTCCATCCCTTGCATCATTTTTGTGGCCCTCCTTTAGGTGAACTCCATCAGATTCACATTTCTCTTGTACTGAGGACTCCATATGAGGACACAGTACTCCTGGTTAAACCTCACCAGTGCAGAGTAGAGGGGTAGGATCACCTTCCTCGCTGTGTTGGCCATGCTACTGTGAATGCAGCCCAGTTGGCTGCAAGGACACATTGCTGGTTCATGTCCAGCTTGCCATCCATCTGTGCCCCCAGTTCATCCTCTTCAGGGCTGTGCTCTTCCCTTACACCCCCAGCCTGAACTGCCAGTGGGGGTTGCCGTGACCCAGGTGCAAGACCTTGCACTTGTTGAGCCTCATGAGATTCTTCTGGGCAAATTGCTCAAGTCTGTCTGGGTCTCTCTGGATGGCATCCTGTCCTTTGGGTGTGTCAGCTGCACCCCGCAGCTTGGTGTCATCCGCAGGCTTGCTGAGGGTGCACCCAAACCCACTGTCGACGTCACTGATGAAAATGTTAAAGAGCACAGGTCCCAGTACTGACCCCTGGAGGGACACCACTTGTCACTGATCTCCATCCAGACACTGAGCCTCTGACCACCAGTTCCTCATCCACTGAACAGTCCCCATGTCAAATCCATATCGTTCCAAAATGCTCCTTTTGGTTTTATATTTGAATGAACTTAATATATTTCAGTGTCAAGTGTGTACAAAGTACAGTTCTGTCGATAAAAGTGAAAGAATTTGGAGCAGTTCTCTGAATAGATATGTAGTTCTCCATTTTGCAAGTCAGTGTTTGAGTTACCCTTCAAACTTACTTCAGAAATCATTTAGGAATGATAACACAGGAGGCTGAGGTATGGCTTTGGTGCAACAATACAAATGCAAGACCTGCAGCGTTCACAGCCTCTTGTTGCAGATAAAAATTTTCTCTAATGGAATGCTGGTTGCTGGGATGAATAGGTTGCAAGCCTGCCTGAGGTGAGGCAAAAGTTACTTTACATGGTGCCTGTGGAACATTTCTTAGGTGCAGAAAAGAGTTTTTGTCCATTGAGATAAAGAAGGGACTTCATGGGGTAAAAGGATCCCAGGAAACCAGGCTACTTCCTCTTTTGCAAATGAAGCATTTATGCATCTGACAAAAATTACTGCCACGAGTTCTCTAAGTGGAAGAAAACTACTGATTTCCTTGGCGTACGATGACTATTAAATGTTTTCAAGTTCTTCAGCCATCTGCCTGTCCCGTGTGCTGACTTTCTGAAGTACAGCATTGTAGGATGTGTACAATCTAAGAACTGAGCATCTGTTGCACAAGCTGTGTATCTGGACATTAGGTTTTCAGTGGCAGGAATGTTCAAAACCTTGCTGTGCTATTGAGGTGCCAGCAAGGGCTCCAGCTGTGCCCTTGCATAGATGCCATCATACTGTCTTTAAGGCACTACATACAGTGATAATGCAAGATATGTCACCAAGATCATAAGAGGTACAAGGGTGTGCTCAACTGCAGTTCTTCCAAGTCTCCTGTTCAGCCTGGAGAAAGGAGTCTGACACTGCAGCTCTGAGGAGCTTGAGCTGTTCTTCCTATTTCAGTCTATCTTAATCCAGTCAAAAACAAGGGTATTGTCCCAAAACCTCTGTGAATCTTCTGTACCTGCAGTCTGAATGTTGACCCAGCACTTGTTTCTCCCATCTTTCTAACAACTGGCATTTATAACTTCCATATCATTTTGAAAGCGAGGAAAGAGGTAAGCTAATTACAAAATAAATCAGTGTTCCAAAGATGAACAGACTTCTAAACACTCTTCCAGCTTTGCTGTGACACTTCAGGTTGATACCTGAACAAACAACTGGAGTAGAAATCTGAGCTGTCAGGAGCCATTAGCAGTTTTAAATGAAGTACCAGGAAGAAAAGTCAACTCTCCTCTTCCCTTTCAAATGGTGCTGCATTGTTAAACCAGTTTGCAGATGATGTGAGACCAGTGAACTTGACAAGACTTTCACTTTATTGTGAAAACATGAACATGAGAAAGCAGAACCATAGTTGGCCAAAAAATGGCTGTGGCAAAGGAGTCCAAAGGTCAGAGACTGGATTGGAATAATTCTGAACAAATAGTGCTAGGAATCTTGAAATCTTTGAATGAAAAGTTTATCTTGGTTTTCATTCCACAGTGTGGCAGGATAACACCAAGCTGAGTGGTGCGGTTGACACGGTGGAAGGAAGGGATGCCATTCAGAGGGACCTCAACAGGCTTGAAAGGTGGGCCTGGGTGAACCTCATGAGGTTCAACACAGCAAAGTGCAGAGTTCTGCACTTCGGCCGCAGGAATGCCAGGCATCCATACAGGCTGGAAGGAGCAATCCTTGAGAGCAGCCCTGCAGAGAAGGACCTGGGAGTCTTGATAGATGGAAAGCATAAAATGAGCCAGCAGTGTGCTGGCAGCTCGGAAAGCATCCCGGGCTCCATCAGAAGAGGGGTGGCCAGCAGGGACAGGGAGGTGATTGTCCCCCTCTACTCTGCTCTTATGAGGCATCATAAGAGCATCTGGAATACTGTGTCCTGGACTGGAGCCCCCAGTACAGAAAAGACAGGGAGCTGTTGGAGAGGGTCCAGAGGAGGGCCGTGAAGATGATCAGGGGACTGGAGCACCTCCCCTATGAGGACAGGCTGAGGGAGCTGGGCTTGTTCAGCCTGGAGAAAAGAAGGCTGTGTGGTGACCTCACTGCAGCCTTTCAGTACCTAAAGGGAGCCTACAAACAGGAGGGGAATCAACTCTTTGAAAGGGTAGATAACTGCAGGACAAGGGGAAATGGTTTTAAGTTGAGGGAGGGAAGATTGAGGTTGGATGTCAGGGGGAAATTCTTTACAGAGAGAGTGGTGAGGTGCTGGAACGGGCTGCCCAGAGAGGTTGTGGATGCCCCATCCCTAGAGGTGTTCAAGGCTAGGTTGGACGGCCGTGGGCAGCCTGGTCTAGTATTAAATGGGGACGTTGGTGGCCCTGCATGTAGCAGGGGGGTTGGAGATTCATGGTCCTTGAGGTCCCTTCCAACCCTGGCCATTCTGTGATTCTGTGATTAAGGATCAGCTGCACCTTGACTGCGCTTAGTAGAACAGAGACCTGTCCGCTCTGAAACAGCTGACGGTAAAATCTAACTTTCCCCTCTAAATTCCTGTAGGCCTTTAACAATATTATTATTAGGATAGATGTTACATCTTCCTTACTGTGTCTTCAAATATGTACTATAGCAGACTGTTCATCCAGCAGTACCTTGTATGTAAGCCCTGGTGTCAGTCAAAGCTGAAGAGGTGAAATACACCACCCTTTCTTGGGTGCTGTGCCAAATACATAATGATGTGTTTGAAGAGTGTTTCCAGACTGTGCTGCCTTTAGGTTCAGGATTAATACCAGCAATTCTAGTTTCAACATGAAATTCAACACTTGTCGTCATTTCTCTACATCTTGCCCTTTGGTTTCTGCTCATGTTTAAAAGCAAATTGTTTGGTTTTCTCCACATCTTGTTACTGTAGGTCTCTGTGATGCTGAAGTATCACGGTATTAGCAGAGTTCTTGGATTTCCTTCTGATAGAAACTGGCATTGAAGGCTTCATCAGCAGTGAGATTTCTTGTATAATTTTAAATCTGATTCTAAATGAAATAAAAAGAAAAGAAATTGTTATGTATCCTAATAATGACAGCCAGCAATCATCCTGAGCTGAGGGCATCCTGGAAAAAAGAGCAGAAAGCTGCTATGAACTTGACTGGGCTGACACACCGGATCTTTATTCTGGTATATTTGTACCGACAGCAGGCAGTTCATTCAGTGCTCTCTTGTAAGCATCGCTGTCAGCTGAAGCTGAAAAAGTGAAGTGCAGCACCCTGTGTCTCACAGCTGTGTGCTGGCTGCTTTGCTGGCAACCAGCAGTTGTGTGACTGGAATTACACTGCCTGAATGGAAAGGATGAAGGTAGAGCATGCCCGCACATAACTTCCAAAAGAGTAAATTCAACTACTGGACACTTCATCCATCTGAAAAGGTTCCTCAGGGACTCAGCAAAGCTGCTGAACCGACTGTAACTGCTGACATGGTGTGGTGACGCAGTGCCTGCTACCCAAGCCAGGCCAGTGATGATGATGTTGAGAAACTGGGCAAGAGCAGACATAACCTTGGCAATCCCAGAACCAAGTTCTGGGGAAAGTCAGTCACTGCCCCAGTAACTGACCCTGTGAATGAGGTTCTGAGGTTATTTATAATAGTGGATATTCTGAGCAGATGATGGATTTCCTGCAGCCTTGTGGTGATGACCACGGACAACAAAGTTACCATCTATTGCTGAAAACCTCTCGTCATCCATTGAACATAGAAGGAGAAAGAAACCTGTGTGTGGCTGTTTGTGCCTACCACCAAGGTTAGGAAACACTGAAAGAATGAAACTATATGTAGGTGAAGCTATCTGCTTGCTGACTGGGATTTTTGTTGTCGCCTGCCTCCCTGCTGCCATGCACAGCAGCTGATTCAGTCAGCAGCTGAAGAGGAATTGGCTTTTTGAGCTCTATTGACTGTGACTAAACAGAAAGTGAAGTGAGGTAGTGCGGAATCAAAAGTAAGTGAGGATTCAAAAGATGTACAAATCAGTATTTATTTACTGAGATGGGACATCTCCTGATACAGACCTTCCCCTGTAGAAAGGGAAAGAAGATTGTGTCTCCACAGTCTCCAAGGAGAGGTTTTTGTCACGGTGACATACAGGGGGTGTGAGTAAGTGATACAAGCAGGCCAAGTAGGGAAGAGTTCTGTCAGACAAGGGGAAAAGTGTTGTGGTACTCACTGTTGCAAAGGCTTAGCAAGATTCAGCTCAGGAGCCAAATCTGTCTGTGACAGAGTGAAATTCAGTGTGCCATGTGAGTGCAGCCTGTTCTGGTGACAGAGGATGTGCTGTTTGCTGTCTCTGAATCTGCCTGCAGTCTGTTCCTGTTCCCTGTAGCAGCAGCCAGCCTCAAGCAGCAGTAGTTATCTGCTCATGGCTCAGCACTGTGACTTCTCCATTTCTTTCGCCTGGATTTCTGGAAATGAGTAAAATATAAATGTCAGTGAGTTCCTGTGTTTCTACCAATACCTCACTGGCAAGGACACTGTGTAGGCATTCAGCTCATTACTGTGTTCCGTGCTGGGACCCACAGCATAAGAAGGATGTGGAGCTGTTGGAGTGGGTCCAGAGGAAGCCACAAGGATGATCAGAGGGCTGGAGCACCTCTGCTATGAAGATGGACTGAGCGAATCAGGGTTGTTCCTGGAAAAGGGAGGGTTTTGGGAGACCTTAAGGAGGCCTGCAGGAAAGATAGGAAGAGACTCTTTCTCAGGAGGTAGTGATAGGACAAGGGGTGACAGTTTTAACCTACAATAAAGCAGATTTTGATCAGACATTCAGAAGAAATTCTTTATTCAGAGGGTGATGAGGCAGTGGCACAGCTGCTCATGGAAGCTGTGCTTCATCTCTGGAGGCACTCAAGGTCAGGTTGGAGCCCTGGGCAGCCTGAGCTGGGAGGTGGCAGCCCTGCCCATGGCAGGGGCTTGGGACTGGATGGTGTGTAATGTCCCTTCCAACCCAGAACATTCTGCCATTTTGCGAAGCGAAAAGTAGACAATGCTATGTGTATACATTAATTGCAGATTTCACATAGAGGAGTCAAGACTTTTTTCAGTTTAGAAGGTTCATTTAGCATGCGGTAGCAATGCTCAGCAAATTGAAAACCACTCTCAACATCTTAATTAAAAAAGGCAAGATACCGAATGGCAAGAAACTTCAATGCCTTCTCTCCTGCACCTCCAAATTCACCTCAGTAAGAAAAAACCAGACCTATCCCTTGGCTCTGGTCCAAGGGACAGATCTGAAAAGCTCAGCTGTTGTCCTTCTCAACCTAAACTGGGGAGGGAGAAAGCAGTGCAGGTTCCCCCCAGGCTCTCAGCCGTTTGTCTCTGCCTCCCCTTTTCTCCCACAGCCTCATTTGCCTCTTATGACGTACAGAACGTGGATGGGTGTGGATGCCAAACTCTGACTTTGCCAAGAGCTCTGTTTTGACCAGAGGCCAACCTCACAGCTTTTAATTATTTCTTTACAAATCCTGACCACGTAAAATCCTGCGCAAACACTGATGTTCTTTGTATGCCACCTGATTTCTATAAAGGATCTTCATAAAATAGCTCAGTGAATATGTGGGTCAGTGTAATTTGTAATAAATACGGATATCTCAGTAGATTTTTTCTCAATAACTTTTCAATAAGCTTTATTAAACATAGATGTGTTTGGAGAAGGCACAGTGCCCTGCACTGACACCTGCATATGCTGATGTTCAGGGTGGAATACCCATCTAATTTCTAGGGAGAAATGTCATTTGTTAGGCAAAAAAACAAAAAAAAAGAAAAAGAATAAAGGAAAACCAGATGTATTGTTTTATTTTTGTTGTTTTCTGGCTAAGATTTCTTTCTAATGCTTCCTGAAACTACTGAAACACTGCTCAGAGTTGGACTTAACTATTTGTTAACTCCTTTCTTTGCACCGTGTTTGTGCTGACATCCTTTTAACTGAGCCAGGTTCAATTCTGTTTCTGTGATTTGTAGCTAATGCAGTGGGTTGGTTTTCCTGGTAAAAAACCTTGACTTTCCTTCCAGGCTGCACTTCATCCCTTCTTCATAACTACCCACACATATTCTTCTTTGACACGGATGGCATTGAGTGCATCCTCAGTAAATTTGCAGATGACACCAAGTTGGGAGGAAGTGTCAAGCTGCCTGGGGGGAGAAAGGTCCTTCACAGGGATCTGGACAGGCTGGATCGCTGGGCTGAAGCCAATGGGATGAGGTTCAACAAGACCAAGTACCAGGTCCTGCACTTTGACCCCAACAACCCCAGACAACGCTACAGGCTTGGGGCAGAGTGGCTGGAAGAATGTGAAGAACAGACCTAGGGGTGTTGCTGATGCTCAGCTGAACATGAGCCAGCAGTGTGATCAGGTGGCCAAGAAGGTCAACAGCATCCTGGCTTGTATCAGAAATAGTGTTGCCAGCAGGAGCAAGGAAGTGATCATCTCTCTGTACTCAGCTCTAGTGAGTCCACACCTCGAGTACTGTGTTCAGTTTTGGGTCCCTCAGTGCAAGAAAGACAGTGAGGTCCTAGAGTGTGTTCATAGAAGGGCAATGAAGCTGTGAGGTCTGGAGCACAAGTCTTGTGAGGAGTGTCTGAAGGAGCTGGGATTATTTAGTCTGGAGAAGAGGAGGCTCAGGGGAGACCTTATCACTCTCTACAACTGCCCAAAGGAAGGCTGTGGTAAGGTGCAGGTTGATCTCTTCTCTTGTGTAACAAGCAATAGGACTAGAAGGAATGGCCTTAAGTTGCATCCAGATTGGATGTTAGGAGGAAGTTTTTCTCTGAAAGAGCGATCAGGTGCTGGAATGGGCTGCCCAAAGAGAGGTAGAGTCACTGTACCTAGAGATGTTCAAGAAACATTCAGATGTTGTACTGAGGGACATGGTTTAGTGGGAAATATTGGTGATAAGTGGACAGTTGGACTTGGTCTTGGAGGTCTTGGTCAGTCTATGATTCTATGATTCTTTATCCTCTTTTTACTGAGTCTTCATGTCCATGGGCACCCCATGTGCTCAGGGTATGTTGACCTTCGCTTTCTCCATCCTCCTGCAGTTTAAGCAGATCTTTGGGAATCTGGGATCCATCTACATTTCGTTCATCTACCTTTGCTTTATGCACTAATAAAACGGGGGCTGTCGAGGCCCTACAGAGGGATCTGGACAGGCTGGATAGCTGGGCTGAAGCCAATGGGATGAGTTTCAACAAGGCCAAATGCCGGGTCCTGCACTTTGGCTACAACAACCCCAGGCGACGCTACAGGCTTGGGGCGGTGTGGCTGGAGGACTGCGTAGAGGAAATGGACCTGGGGGTATTGATTGATGCTCGGCTGAACGTGAGCCAGCAGTGCCCAGGTGGCCAAGAAGGCCAATGGCATCCTGGCTTGCATCAGGAACGGCGCTGCCAGCAGGAACAGGGCAGTGATTGTCCCCCTGCACTCAGCTCTGGTGAGGCCGCACCTCGAGTACTGTGTCCAGTTTTGGGCCCCTCACTGCAAGAAAGACATTGAGGCCCTGGACTGGGTTCAAAGAAGGGCAACAAAGCTGGTGAGGGGTCTGGAACACAGGCCATATGAGGAGAGGCTGAAGGAGCTGGGAATGTTCAGCCTGGAGAAGAGGAGGCTCAGGGGAGACCTCATTGCTCTCTATAGGTTGTAGTGAGCTGGGGGTCGTTTCTTCTCTTGTGTAACTGTGATAGGACCAGAGGGAATGGCTTCAAGCTGCACCAGGGGAGATTTAGGCTGGACATTAGAAAGTACTATTTTTCTGAAAGAGTCTTCAGGCACTGGAATGGGCTGCTCAGGGAGGTGGTGGAGTCACCGACCCTGGAGGTGTTCATGGAACGTTTGGATGTTGCGTTGAGGAATATGGTTTAGTGAGAACTATTGGTGATAGGTGGATGGTTGGACTGGATGATCTTGTAGGTCTTTTCCAACCTTGATTATTCTGTGATTCTGTGAAAACAGGCAGAACTTCATTCCCCATGCTCTGACCTTCATATCACTTGGAAATTCGTAACAAATATTATCTAAAAATTTTTTTTGAGAAATGGTCTGGCACACAAATGAGTATTTTTGTTTCCTAATAATGGCAGCATATTTTGAAATATGACCATCTTCTTTTCAGCTGAAGTGTACTCCTGTAGTAGCATAATATCTCAGCCACAAGATACAGAGCAAAAGCTTCAGGCTGGGCACTTTGCACAAAAGCCTGCAATAAAGTACTTTAGGCATCTCTGTTTTAATGAAAATACATTAATTAAGTTATTAAGTTTTTTTTTTTTATTTTCATCGTCCTTATCGTATTTTCAGGACTGTGACAGAGAACTGCATGCTTTAGCTGAAAATGGACTGTGGAAGCTGTTACACTCCAACTTCTGGATGTCTGAAAGGTGCTGGCTGTGCTATGCCATAACACCCTCCCATTGGCATGCTGTTTGCAAGTATTGCAGATTTCAGTTTAGACTGCCATCTCCAGTTCATCCCAGATATTGTTTAATTAGCGTTTGCATATGTTTGCATATCCATTGTATGTGAGTGGATTTATATCCATGTACACAAGTGTGTAGGTATGTGTAGGTATGCATGGGTGTACATCTGGCTGCTTACCATGTACCTAGATGAAAAGGCACCAGGCAGGGAGTTGCAAGGAGGGTGCTGCTGCCAGCAGGGCTGGCAGAATGTGGGGTGTCTAGGCTGGGACTGGGCTGCCATCACATCACTTCCCAGTGTTCACAGGTGCCTGAAGCCAATGCAGGGACTGCTCGTGCCCTGTCTGAGCATCCTCAGAGAATGCTTCTGGCCACCCCAGGCTATGAAGGCAGATAAGGGCCTAGAGGGCAAGATGTATGCAGGGTGGCTGATTTTCCTTGATTTGCTCAGCGTCCTCAGAGCAGAGGAGCTGAGGGGAGGCCTCGTGATGGCTGCAGCTCCTCACAGGGAGCGGAGGGCAGCGCTGAGCTCTGCTCTGTGTGACAGTGACAGGTAGGTGGGATTTTAAAACTACCCATTTGTTGTATGCAGGCAGCAACTATTATTTCTTACCTGACAGGACCTACATTCAAAAGTATTCTTTCTTCTAGGAAAAGAAAAAGGTAACTTTCTGTGCCTCACGTTTGGTAACTGTCAGTGCCTCTGCTTCCTGATTTAGTTTAGCAAAGTCATCAACAGCCCTCTGAGAAACCAAGAAGGCTGGGCTTGGTTTACTGCACTCAGGCAGCGTTTGCAGAAAGGGACTGGAGTGCCTGAGGAACAATGTGAGGGACCACTTGAGTGAGAAAGATGTGTGCAGGATCACAGCAGAAAGGTAACAGATGCTTTTAAAGTGATTTGTATGCAGTGATCACTTCAGCTGTATGCTGTTAGGTCTTGGCCTAGCAAAGGGGTGAGTGTCTGGAGCCAGATGACACAATAAAATCCTAATAAAATCTCTTTATAGTACTGAAAAGTTTGCCTTTTTGGCTTGTAAAATGTGTGTTGTAAGACTTTTTATTGATACTCAGCACCCTTTGCTACCAGAATGGAAAGAGGGGAGAGAAGTGGTGTTAAAAAGAGCCTGAACTGCAAACACCTCTTGCTTGTGAGCTTGGCTGTTGCTTCAGTGGCACAAGAGAAACACAATTCATCACGAGTGCACAGACACTCATGGCTCAGGATATCCCTTAACAGGTAATTTCTCATCACCTCATGCAGATTTTTGTTGTTGGACACATTGGTTCCTCTTTCTTGATTGTTTTTAAAGGGAATTGACCATAGTTATGCACTATAGGCAATAATATTCTCAGTGCTGCATATATAGACAAAAATTATACAAATTACAGCTATGCTGAGTGCTTGTTGTTTTCTTTAACCTATACATAAGATAACATGAGATCAATATTTTAGTTTAGAAATAACCATATGATGGGATAATGTTGATTTTTTTCTCAGATGTGACATGTCTAAAATATTTATTTCCTTTCTAACTGGAAAAGGAGGCTGAGATGTTTGAAATGTGGTTTTCTATAATTTGACTAAAAATGTCCTTTTAGTAGTTACAGTGAAAGTGCCACCTGTACATTCTAATTTACAAAAGCTTTATGATTATTAGTGGGAAAACCTGTTAGTTCCACAGCAATAGAGCCATGTGGGGGCCACAGTCCCTTAAGATCCTGAAGCTGCAGTTGTGCATGGTCCGGCCACAACCCCAACCACTGCACGGCCCATGGAGGAGCACATCTGTGTCTCGCTGCCTCTGCTACCACCAGGAGGTACAGGTCTGTACAAACACAGATTGATTTTACTGTAGTGTCTTCTAGCTATTGTAAACATCCTGGAGAAGTGACCATGTTCTATCTGTGGGGCCTTTTCAGTGGCAGATTTGAAAATGTCAGGAGAGCGTGGGTATTATGTCTGAAACTTTTGATGGGATTTCATGTCCTTTTGGTATCGCTTACAGATGCACTGAGCTATGCCTTAAGATGCTTAGAGAATAGAAGGCTCCAGGGAGACCTCACTGTGGCCTTCAGTACTTGAAGGGACCCTATAAGCTGGAAAGGGAACGGCTCCTTATGACGGTGGATAGTGATAGAACAAGGGGGAATGGTTTTAAACTGAGATGGGACAAATTTAGGCTACATATTAGGAGGAAATTTTTCACACAGGGGGTGGTGACACACTGGAACAGGTTGCCCACGGAGGCTGTGGATGCCCCATCCCTGGAGGCATTCAGGGCCAGGCTGGATGTGGCTCTGGGCAGCCTGGTCTGGTGGCGACCCTGCACACAGCAGGGGGGCTGAACCTAGATGATCAGTGTGGTCCTTTTCAGGCCAGGCCATTCTATGATTCTATGATTCTATGATTCTATGTTGGGGAGCACTGTCCCACTGTAGACTGCAGAAACACTGAGGGGAAAATCTGAGACAAGAAGCTGCAGTGTGTGGCACCTACATGTTTGTAAATGATGTAGCACTTGAAAGTAGGAGCTAGTGATGGTAACCAACTTCTGCATGTCTGTGTTGACAAACCTAGTTTTATGTAGAAATGTGTCACTGAGAGAGCCAAATTAGAAGAAAAACACAGGTCACAAAAGGAATGTTTTACTACTTGGTGATTATGGTTCATACACGCTTTTTCTTAATAAGACATTAATTTCTCTCATTGTGCAGAGCCTTCCGAGTCGGGGTTTTACAGCTCAGGACAGTGCTGAGCAATGCACACACAAACAGACACACGACGCCCAACAAATTGGTGCTGTGTGCCTCTGACACTGCCCTAGCAAGAGGGATGGGCAGAGAAACTGGAAAAAAAAAAACCAAAAACCAAAAAACAAAAAAACCGGACCGTACAAAAATCCCATGTGATCCCGATCTCAGAAAAGCGAGCCCCAGTTAGGGCTGTGAAAACACCGGCTGAAATCCTTGTGCAAACACACAAAACCAAGAAAAAAGTTGCAGTGTGCGCAGGTTTTTTCTTTTCCCCAATCGTTCCCGCTATTAATCTTCCCTTCCCTCCACCCCCCTCAGCTCCCCCGGGAGCCTCCGGCCGTTTCGTAGCGTTTCATCACGCTGCCGGTGCCCGCTGCCGCCGCGCTCCCCCCGCCGTGCCGGGGGCCGGCCCGGGGCCGCCTCGCAGCACGTGGCCGGGCCGGGGCTTCGCGGGGCCGCGCTCTGCCTTCCCCGCCCCCGGCCGGGACCGACCCGCGCTCCGCCGGG
>NW_024884697.1:23140486-23169341 GCF_019232065.1 Centrocercus urophasianus | reverse complement strand
GGCCGTGTGGACGGCGGGAGCCGAGGCTGCTGGGCGGGATCGGGAGGTGGTGCGGCCCGCGGGGAGAAGGCGGCGAACGCGCCGAGAGCTCGCGCTTGGTTCGTGGCTGTGTGCGCTACTGGTGTGAATTGAAGCTGGGGATGGTTCTCCTCAGCGTGTGCGCGCGTGTCGGTCAAAGCCTGCCCGCGCAGCGCCTGCGAACAGCTGACGTCTCCCGCTCGGCACCGGAGACCTGCGGGGACGCCCGGCGCGGCAGCGGGCGGAGCACCCAGGTAGCGGCGTGGCGCGCCTCGGGCTGCTACTTTCTGTAAGGGAGCGCGCAGCGTGCAGCTGTGACCTCCCGCCGCACGGCCTGCTCCTGCCCGTGCAGAGGGGCTGGAAAGTGTCGAGTGTGCTTGGCTGAGAGTGTCCTCTTAAATCCAGCTGAAGTAGCGGTGCTGCAACGGGGACAGACTGCGGAAATCCCTGAGTGTGCTCTGCGGCGTGCAGAGAAGTTGCCTGTTGGTGTTTTATCGCCGCGTGCTCTGCAGCACGCATAGAAGTTACCTGCCGGTGTTCTACCGCTGTGTCCTCTGCTTTAGGCAGCGTGAGCTGCTGGAGGAGTGCGGCAAAACGCTCGGCTCCTTCGTTGTGCCGCAGACCCGCTGCTGTGTGAGGGCTGCAGGGGCACTGCTGAAGCCATCCCCTCCTCTTGCCCACTGGGAGTGCAGGTAAAGGGTAAAGATCGCCTGGTGAGCACAGGGCAGGCTGCTGCCAGCTGAACTTTGCTGTTGCCTGGAGTTCCTTTCACACGCGCTTCCCACGCCCCTCCTGCCCCAGGAGCAGACAGTTGTTTCCATGAGTAAGCCCTCCAAGCAGGGAGTTGTACCTCTGGTGCTCAGGTGTTGGCTGAGGCTATTTGTGCCGCTCTTACTGTGGAAATGGCAAATAACAAAACTGCAGCTTTCCTCCCCACCATTTCCTTCTTTTTCTGTACTTTTGAGAATTAACAGAGAATTTAAGTCTCTCGGGCAGAAATGCGTGCAGTGTGTTCAGTTCGACAAGCATAAGCCACAACAGTCAAAAACAATTTGCATGCGTGTGTGCCTGCTCTCGCCTCATTCCAGCAGCACGCTTATCTCTAGTGTAGAGTGAGAGCGTGTGAATAGGAACCTGCGGTACATTGCAGGGCAGCTCATCCCTTCTGGGTGCATTCTTAGGAGCTCTGTGTGTGTGTGTGTGTGTGTCTGTATGAGGGCTTCAGGAGGATAACTTTATTTGTGGAAAATTGGTTTCTTTGAAGGACAAAGACAGAATGGTTATGGTGGTGAGTATGCCTGCTGGGTTAGGGAGATATACAAAATGGAATTGATACATTTTCCTGAGCAATTCATGTTGTGCATAAGCATTTTTTAGCAGGATCAATTCTGTTTCTGACAAAAGTGAGATACTGGGTTGTTCTTCTGAATTGCAAAGATCTGTAAGTGTGCAGTCTGCTGGGTTACCACTTTGCATTGGACTTTGCTCCAGCTATTAAGACTTAAGGCAGTATGCCACTGTTAGAATCAGCATAAGCATCATGGTGTTTGCTAATCTGAGCTGGGCAGTTGAAATTGTTCATTTTTCCAAGTTGTTTTTTTTTTTTTTTCTTTCACTTGAGAAAACTGAAGAAATTACCAGTGAGTCCCAAAGTGTTGATGAAAGTTAGTTGCCATGGGAGAACAATGGGCACAGTATGGCCTTAATGCATCATCTGTTCCTAAAAGCTATTTATTTGAAAATCAGCTCTGGCAATAACACGGAGTTTTTGTTGGTGGTGATGGTGTGTTGGGTTTTTGTTATTGTTGTTTTGAAAGCTTTTGTGAACGAATTAAAACCCATCTGATTCGTTGTGGCTTTTCTTTACAACAGCATGCTGTCACTGGGGTAAGGTTTCTCACAGTCTCACAGAAACTCACACCAGCTATGATGCCAACTGCATTTATCTCAGTAATGTGAAAATCAAAGTATAAGCATTGCTAGCAAAACTTCTGGATGACGTAAAAAGTAATAAGGTGATTAAAAACAATGATTGGGCATTTTCCCAGAAAGATCTGAATCTGTTGGTAAATGAAGGTCAGTCAAGCAAAACGGTTTTCAACACCCCCAGTTGCAGACTGAGGTAGCCAAGAAGGGAAATGCAGTCTCTCATTCCTTAGGTGTGGTTTGCACCTCATGGAATTGTGTGTCTGCAGTTGGATGCCGTGTTATGCAAGAGTTCCCATCAAAGGTAGTGTTATTTCTAAGGTTGTCTGTGTTGGTGCAATTTGTTTTTCCATGAGTGGTGTCAGTTGTATTCAAGAGGAAACTGAAAACCTGGCAAAGGTAGCAAAAACTGTTCAAAGGCTGGGGATGTGCATTAGAGAGAGAGATTCTGACTGTGACATGACTAGATTACTATAAAATGTTACTGATGTGGGGAGAAATAAACTGCCTTTGGGTCATGGAAAGGAAATTAGAACTCGTGGCTAGAAGTAGAGGGCAAACTCAATTTGGTCATAAAAAGTCATTAATTTTTAACAAGCTGTGGATCAGCTGCTGAAGAAACCTTTGGGTTTCCAATTTCTGGAAGTCTTCAAATCAGATGGCGAAATAAGAGTCACTGGTTTTCATCCAGCACTAAATTGGTTTTCAGCAAGAGCTTGTGCAACAGGCTATGCAATGTCAGTGGTCAAAGTAATCAGGGGAGGTTTCACCAAATAGTCCAGTGGTCAATTCTAGCTTTAAATTTTAATAAGATCAGTGTGGGGCTACTTCTCTTTAGTTGTTGGGCAGATGTGCTTGCCCTGAGCGTTTTATGGCTCTGGCCAAGCTGGTAGCACAAGTTGGTTATCCTCTGTGTAATTTGCTTGCAGGCTTGGAAATCTTGCAGTTGTGGGCAAGTGTAATTTCAGTGCCCTCTGCAGACTACTGCGATGTAATCAAAGAGAAATCTACTAGGTCATATTAAAGAAGTTTTCAATAAATCTAATTCTCATGTTTCAAAGTGTTTTGAATTTAATTGAAGCTCGTTGCACAAATGAAATCATCAAGTCCTTCATGAATAGAAATGTTTGAGTTTTTATATCTGTGTTATGCCATTAGCAGGAAGCAGTTGAGGAGACTTAACATGCCAGGTTAAGATATTAAATGCAGAATAAGTAATTAAGGAAGCGGATGTTACCATCTTACTCCAAAAGAACTAAAATAAACACAATTTCTTTATATAATGAATGTGCTGTATTTTTCTTCCATGCTGGCACACGCGTAAATTCTGAATGCCACATTAATCTGAAATAGGACACACCTCTTTTAAAAATGTGCAGCCCTGCTCGTTTTTTCCTGACATAAGTTTGCTGTTTTGTTCATGTCTTAAGAAGGAGAGAGGCCCAAAAGTTGAAGTTTCTGACTGCTGTATTTATCTTTCTGAAGAACAGTAGGAGGATGGATTAACTGCAGCCAGCTAGTGACAGGGCACAGAGGAAGGCTCCTCAGAAATTCACGGGCTGAAGACGGGAGAGAAATTGGGAAACTCAGTTTCCTAAAAATATGAAGAATCTGTGGGAATGAGCTGGTGTAGCTTTGTAGGTGTCTGTATCGTGATACCGAGTTTGCTCAGGACATCCTGCTTAGCTGAAGTGGGGCAGCCCTGTGCTGCTACCAGCTGAGCATCTGAGGGAGAGTCAGAAACCAGTGGTGAGAGAAAGTGAAGGATGTCATTCTGAGGTCAGTAAGGACGTGAGAACAGAGGAGCAAGGAGCACATCACCTCAGCTGAGAGCTGCTCGTTGTGACAGTTGGCTTGTGGGGTACACTTGTGTTTTTCTTTCTTCGTTCTTTTTTTTTGTTTTTTATTTTTTAATTCTGATGATCCTACTAAAATAATTACTGAGGATTTTAGTTCCGTGGGTTCTGTGACTATGTGTAATAGGATTCTCTCAGAGCCCAGAGCCTGAAACGCTGTGCCCGATGCCAGCCATCTGGAGAGGGGAAGAAAGAGGCTGGTGTGCACCATGCTGTAACACTAGCCGGCACCAGATTACTCAGTTACAGCCAGGTTTTGTGCGTGAACGGGCAGGAGAGCTGAGCAGACGTGTTCAAAGTGTTCCTCTGTTCTCTGTAAAATTAGGATAGCACTTTCTTTTCATCCAAGAGTGTTTTTGACGGCGCAGAACTGACAGCTTTTGAGGCAGCCAGGGTCTGCAGTAATTTGGTCTAGCTACAGTACGTTCACTGATGTGTGCCTAACACGGGCTCAGATAAATAAAATACTTGGGCCACTGTAGTAAATCTGTCACTGAACCCTAATTTTACCCAAGCTATCCAGAACTTAACCAAGCAGGAAAGTTGTGTGTGATTCTGAACGCAGGAATACTGCAGGAGATGAATAGACGAGGTGTGAGCAGATGGAGCACTCCTCTCAGGTTTTGGATCTCCTGCCTTTGGAATGGCAGTGACTGCTGATGAAGCTCTTGTAATCCTTCTGATTTTCCATTTACTAGTTATCCTGATCTTACAGATCTGTACTCAGCATTGGTGCAGTATACTGCTCTCCAGCAAGATGTAATTGGGGTTCTGGTGGATGACGACAAGTTGAATATGTGTCCTGGCAGCACAAAGCACCAGTCGCAACCTGTGATGCACCAGGCCCAGCATGGCCACAGTGCAAGGGGAGAGGTTGTCCTCTGTGCACTGCATTTTGCGGCCTCACCTCCTGCACTAGGTGCAGTTCAGGTGCCACAATATGAGAAGGACGTAACAGCTATTAGAGAGTGTCCAAAGGAGGGCTACAAAGTTGGGAAAGAGGCTGAGGTCCCTTGGTTTGTTCAGCGCAGAGCAGAGGAGCTGAGGGGAGGCCTGATGGCGGCTGCAGCTCCTCACAGGGAGCAGAGGGCAGCGCTGAGCTCTGCTCTGTGTGACAGCGACAGGACCTGAGGGAACGGCATGGAGCTGTGCCAGGGGAGGGCAGCTGGGGGTTAGGAACAGATCTTCACCAGGGGGTGGTTGGGCACTGGAACAGGATGCTCAGGACAGTGGTCATAGCACTGAAGTAAGTACTTGAGTTCAGAGACAATGCTCTCAAACATACGGTTTGAATTTTGGGTGGCCCTGTGTGGAGCCAGGACCTCGGCTTCTGCAGGGCTGGGGACACAGGGAGCAGTGATCAGGGCTGTCCCCGTGCTCCTCGCAGAGCTGCCCTGACCGCGCACTGTCACCCAGGGTGTCTGCTGCGATAGCATCCTGACGGTGTGAGCAGGGGGGATTGTTTCTGCTTGTAAATTTGAGCCTGGGAAGTTAAGCATGAGGATTGAAAAATATTAACCTGACAAAGGCCAGGGATTGGATTAAATGGATTAAAAATAGGGAACGACTCTCCGTTTGAAAGGAGCAGGGCAGTTTAGGTTCAGGCATTGCTGCTAGCCTTTGGAAGCCAGCTTTCCTTATTAGGAACAAGTTTCCTTGGGTTTCCTTGGGAGTGTTTACGGTGTGAACTGCAGAAAGGAATGTGGTGTTGTGACAACAGACAACTCGGAACAAAATTCAGATTCCACCAAAAGTAGGTGGATAAATTATTAACTCCTTGAAAGTGCAGTGTTGATTTTTTATTTTTTTTTTATATGAACTGGACTGTTGAAAATAACTTTTTAAATTTGTGGCTGCTTCTGGCAAGGTTGGCATTAATTCTGTGCATAGATTTCACAGAATAGATAATTTGTTATGTACAGCTACAGTTTGCTGCAGTGCTACTTGTCCCCTTGCCCCCAAAATATTGTATTTAATTTCTGTATTTCTCAGAATGTAAGTGAAGTCTTTCCTAAATATTGTTCCTACTTTCCCTGCAGTCCTAATGGAATTAAAGTAAATCTTGTTTTGCTTACTGTCAGCTTCCGTCTGCAGCTGCATGGGTTGCAGCCCAGTGAAGGTTGGTAGCTGGTGCACAGTTGAACACCAGGGATTTCTTTGGTGTTACTTTATGAGGGTGTTTTGGGGGATGGAGAAGAAAAAGTTGTCAGGGTATAGGCTAATATGCAGGAGGTTGTTGTACAGCAGATTTAAACTGTTTTATGCCTGTACATTCTCGGCATGGCATGCTTGGAGATTCTCCCTTAAATTTTTGTAGAAATGAATAAAAGCAATGCTATTTATTTAGACAGAATTCTTCACTGACTAAACATGGTATTGTTGCAGTAAAACAGAGGCGATAGCCCCAACAAAACCTGTTAGATCAATTCCCAATGGGCGCAGCATGAAATGATACAGGAGAACATTGGCTTTCTACAGATTTTGCTGTTTCTTCAGGAATTTGATTTTTATTTGATCAAGGTTACATTTTCAGTCAGTGTCAAATGTGGGAAACAGAGTGAAGTTTGTAACAAACATAAGGTTTTCCAAAAGTACTTCTTTAAGAAATCGGCCACCTGATTACAGAATTTCTTGGTTTGCAGCCAGCGTTTTAGGGGAAATATGTCAGAGCCCCCAAAATAGTTTTTGATAATATCTTGAGTGAGTGTGCTGTAACGCTGCTGGTGGGCGACTGCTGAGTTGTACTGTAAGCTTCTAAATGGAGCCTAATGCTCTCCATCTGTTGATGAAAATTTTCAGAAGTGCTCCTTAAACTGCATGTATGTAGTGGGATTTTCCAAAGCACCCACTGAACACCAGTGTAAATTTATCCTGAAAGTACATAAGCCTCATTGTTCACATAGGTCTTTGGTTCTACTTGTCTGAGCAGCTGTGCAAGGACTGTGATGGCAAATTTAGAGAAAAATTGAAGATAGATTTTTTTTTTTTTTTTTTTTTTTTTCTGATTTGATTGTTTCACAAAGAAAGGAAGGTGTAAACATAGAAATCTACGTGGTCAGTTTCCATCTATGAAAGACAAGAGGTGCTCAGCGTTGTCAGTGCCTGCCTCTGGAGCAGCAGCTGGCAGGAGTGAGGGGGATGCTGTCACCCCCGCCACACAGGCAAAACAGTGTTTGGGGGGAATGGTTTGTTTGTGTTTTAAAATTGATTCAGAAATTTGCAGCAATCTCTGAGAAGAACTACAGAGAGTCCATGAAGGACACCTTACACTGATAGACTGAGGAAGCTCAAACTGTTCAGCTAACCCAGAGAAGCCATAGAGGCAACTTGACTGTAACTATGGAGGAGAGAAAGCCAGAACCCTGTTGGCAAACATCTAGCCAGTTTCCAAAGTATTCAGATGCAAAATACATATGTTATATTTGGCCAAACTGGGGCCACAGTGATCTGAGGTCTGAAGAGGAAGCCTTGCTGTGAGATATTCTGAGTACAATTCACTAACTAATGGAAATAAAGGACTGGTATGTGGTTGATCAGAGTCTAAGCTACATTGTGGGAAGAAAATAGCAGGTACTAATGTTGCCTTTAAAGCAGAAGAGACCGATGTTACAAAACTGGGTGGCTGCAAGCTGAGTCCAGTGGAATTTGTACATGAAGTATGTTTTTAACAAGATTTCTTGAAGATGACTGCATTTGGCCCTAACTACTATGGCAAGCAGTGCTCTGGCTTTGTAGCTTTGGTGTTTTGTTTTGCTTTTGTTTTTTGTATTAAGAATGTCAGTGGTGTGACAAATACTGCTGTGCCCCAGAAAGAGCTAAGTAAGTGAAACCTCATGGCCTGCCGTAAGCAGAGCTGAGCAGTAAAGATGCTGTCATGTTGAAATAAAAAGAAACAAAAAAACCCTAACATCTGACAGTGGTTGTTGCCTGCGTGCAGGTACACTGTGCTGGTGGCTGCAGTGCTTCTGGGAGTTCCAGGGCTCTCATGCCTGGCTGATGCACCCAGGGCCCAGTGCTGCTGGGTCAGCTGCTGGGTCAGCTGACAAATCTCGGTGTTTAAGCTGTGCCTTGTAAAACAGAAAGAGCTGTTTGTGTCGTTGGCAAGTGGTAAAGCAAATAAAGCAACTTAAGTGGCAGCATACATTGAGTGAGCTCGCAGTTTCTTCTGGGCTCAAATCTGCAAAAGCAAACATTGTAGTCAGGAAATTATGAAGATGCAGTCTTTCTCAACTAGGTGCAACTGCTGTACTATTCAGGCTTTTATCACAAGGCGAGTTGTTTAAGAAGGTGTTTTATATTTAACAAAATGAGGCCCTTCTCCCAGCGTCTGCGAGTATGTCAAATGCAGCTGTATTGAAGTGTACAGGAAGAACTAAGGCATGGGGAAATGAGACTTTGATCCTGCAAATCTTTAATGACATGATTTGTTCTGCGAGCGCAAGTCCCAAGTTGTATTGAAAAGGTCATAACAATGTGTGTGAAGTCTTACAGATGGGAGCTAAACAGCTTACCAGGATTCTACCAGGAGTGCTTACCAGGAGGCCTGTAGCAAAGCTGGGGGTAGAATCCCCTTCCCCACCCGGAAACGGTTTTCCCCTTTGTTCTTTGGTGATCGCATCTAATTTAGATATTTTTACAGGAGCTGCTTCCGTAAAGTTTTCAGGGCATTTGTCAAAGAATTAAAGAGAAGACCTGACTTGGTCCTCTGGCAAACTACAAGGTATTAGTGGGAATGTTCTTCCTCTGTTAATTGTTGGAGGCCCCTTCCACCTGTTTTTAAATTAGCTCTTTGTGGCATTGGAGGCATCTATTGAAAGATTGTATTATAACCTCGAGCTTGTCCTTGTGCCTGCAAAGTGTCACGTGGCCCAGCGATGCTGTGTCAATACTAATGAGTGAAAGTTGCTTTGTAAGCCACCAGCACAGTCTAATTGGTTTTGTTGTGTTTCTTAGGCTGGCACTACAGAGGGGCAACCGATTTTAGCACTGAGAACACTGCGCTTAAGCAACGCTAACACAGTTAAAGAGCAGAGTTAATGTCATGATTCCAGAAGGCAGAACAAACAAGTTGTTACTGTTAAGCCTGAGGAGAAGATCTAAATTCAAAGTCCAAATCAAAACTTGCCAGCTGCTAAGAGGAGACAAAGATTTATTGTTGCATAGTCTCAATTGGAGATTTATCACGGGGGTAAGTTCAGTGCTGAAATGATTAAGTGTACTTAAATATACCAATTAGTAGAAGGATAAAAGCTATAGGGTAAAAATGAAATGCAGTCGTCTCAGGATTCCTCTAGCGCACAGTGTGCCAGCTGTAAGCAGGAGATTTAATTTCCATCTCACTTTCTAGAAATAAACTTGGCTTATTAAATGTCAGGCCTGTTAGGCTGCTGTTAGTTCTTATGCCCAGCAGCAAGGCTCTTGAAGATCAAATTTAAAGCGCAAGAAGTGTTATTGTTGGTGTTGGTTTATTTTGTAAGGCTGTCATTAATTTCTCAAGAAAATGTACGTGCAACCTGAGACTGTTGTAATTACTGGTTTTTGTGTAAATAAATGTTTTGGTGACAGTTCCTGTATGTTTTATGCTGCAAATTGTTTACAGCACAGCTTGGTCTGGTGCGAGTTATATGATCTATTAGCACGCTTGATCTTCCACATGAATTTTCTCCTGCTATTTTTAATTCTGAAGTAAACTCAATAGCAGCATGCCCGCCTGGTAGATACTGCACAAACCTCAGCGTTAGAGTTCCAGACTGGTCATTTCCTCCAGTTTCAAAAAGAAGGTTGACCCAGACCTGCTGTAGGAGCACAGCTGATCCCAGCCCCTTGTGCAGGGGACAAGAGGACAGGTGAAAGTCCCTGCACATGGCTGTGGCAGCTCCTCAACCAGGAGCTGATAAGCCCTGCTGGGAGAGGGCAACAGAAATCACTCATGCACAGCTGCTGTTAGGAGACAGCAGGGTATCCAGGACAGGAGGTGGACCTACCTTTTGCATGGTTTGATAGTGATGGAACAAGGGGGAGAGGGGCTTTAAATTAAAAGAGGAGATATTCATATTAGATGTTAGGAAGAGATTTTTTTACTCAGAGAGTGGTGAGGCACCGGCACAGGCTGACCATGGAAGCTATGGATGCACCATCTCTGGAGGCACTCAAGGCCAGGTTGGATGGGGCTCTGGGCAGCCTGAGCTGGAGGATGGCAGCCCTGCCCATGGCAGGGGATGGGGACTAAATGATCTTTAAAGCCCCCTCCAACCTGAGCCATGCTATGATATGACGGTGCTTGGCTTTATGGAGGCATCTGCGTGCTCAGAGTGGGCTCCTGCATTGGGTCAGTCCATACAGCCCTTTAGGTTAGGATTGAGGAAGAGTGATACAAGTGCAAGATCTCCTCAGCAGTAGATATTGTCTTCCATATAAACTTGAATTTCCCTCTAAGAAAATCACCAAGACCCTGCTCTTTTAATCTGCTGACCTCATCTCATTACAGCAGCCCTTATTACAGCTATTGTCATCGTGGGTCGGGGAGACCCAACCCATGAGGTGCCTGGATTTCAGGATTCACCTGGGGCTGGTGAGATGGGATTTGGGCTGTGCCAGTCATGACATTCTGTCAGCCAGTCCTCTGGAGCAGGGGTTCTCACCTGTGGGTTCCCAACCCAGTTCCTCTGCTTTCTGTGATGATGCAGGATGCAGGAACTGCATTGTGTGGAAATTAAGAGCTGGAGAGGTCTCTCTGGGTCAGTGACTGCAGTCCTTAGTCACGGTTTATCCCCCTTCCCATAAACCACTGCACTGGGAGATTTTTCCACAGCTTGATTGCTCTGGTGGTGGTCAGAAACCTTGTTCTAATTCCAGCCCAACATGGTCATGACTGGTTTGTATGCAGTTGTGCTCTGTCTTTTAGCTTTAAAACCTGTGGTGCTGCTCCGAGAATTGCTCCCCAGTGTACCCACATGGATATTTCCCTCCCACAAACTGCCCTGGTCTGCTCTCATAAAATGTCAGTATTTCCTTGTTCACACTAGTCACACCTGACCTGTTTCAGTTTTCTATCCCTTTCAAAATTGGGTAGCAAGCATTGTACCTAGTATTCCAAGATAAGGCTCTGTTAACTGTTTTGTACATGGAATGTTTCTCGCCTGCCACTGAGAATATTTTGCCATGTATTTAAGTGGTTAAACTGCCTTTTTGTGTCAGCATCTCCTTAGAGAGAGGTGGTAATGCTGTGGTCATGTAGTGCATCTGAGTGCTATCCCTGCAGCTGGCCAGCTGCAAGCAAGAGCTCTTGCTGTTCTCCTGCAATTTGCACTGTTAACTTGTATCCACTTTATTTCACTGCAGCTTGTGTGGCCTTTGTTTCTCCGTGAGCAGCCTTTCATTTCTCTGAGTTGGCAGCTCATACCAGTCTTCTCCTGCGCCCTTCTGGTTTTGGTAATGAAAATATTCAAGAAGGTTCAGTAGCCTCTCCTTGTACCCTGGTGCTTCCTGGCAAGCATCACTATTCTCTGTTTGCCAGTTCCTCTATGTTCCCCCTTCTGCTTCAGCTAACTTCCTATGTCACCGTGTCAAATACTTTACTAAAATCCACGTAGTTTGGAGCTACTCATTTTTCTTGTCTGGAAAACTTTTTAATAAGGAAGTGCATCTGTTTGATCCAGAATGATTTATTTATTTTTCGTTTTATCCAGTTTTTCATTTACCTCTGTTAATGTATGCTTGATGTATTGTGATCTTCAGATTCTGAAGTTTCACAGACTACTGCATGGTCACTGGTATCATAGCTTGGGTTCTTGTCCAAAATACAGAAATACAAGGCTTTCTGGAGTGGGCTGGGGGAGTTTCATCAGTTTATTGAAAGTGCCTTATTACTGGACTTCATTTTTCAGATGCCACATCTTTCAGTAAGATCATTTACGTGAGTTCCAGTTCATCTTGAATGTGCTATGCTTTGTGAATTATGCCTCTGTTCCTCTTGTCACAATATTTATTTTCTTGCACTTTAGGTTTTCCTCCATGTGCAACAGTTTTGTTCATGTTCAGAAGTGCAGCAGGGATTCCTTTTGTTTTGGAGACTGCTGCACTTGCTCACCTTACGGTCTCATTCTTGATGCTGCTGAAATAATCTTGCTGGCTTGGTGGGTTTATTTTGATGCACAGTGCATGAGTTCGGACAGCTCTTAAGGTATAGTTCTGTCTGACTTCAGCAAATATGAATTTATTTCTGTGCTTTTTGTCCTCCCTCAAAGCAGAGGGGAAAGTTTGAACATCCTGGGTCTCGTGTGCATTATGTATGCAGAGCTGATGTCGCTTTATTTTAAAGCACTGACTCATAGATGAGTATCTACGAGATAAAAATACAATGTAACTTTCCACAGTTATTTTGAGCCGGTCCGTTGAGGTTTTGGACTCTACGAAGCAGCCGGCAGAGCTGCTGCTGCCTGGTGATGAAAGGCCTGTGTTGCCCCTGTAGAAATTTTTGACATTAGGTTTTTCTAGGGCAGTCTGTTGAGCACGAATGACTCCCTGGCACCTCCCAGCCGTGTGAAATCAGCCTGTGCACATTTGCTGTCTTACTGTGGGACATCACAGGTATCACGAAACTGAGAACCGATAGCAGCGCAGAGCAGCTGGTGTTAAATATAGATGGGTAGTGAGCACTGTGTGTCAGGAAAGGCCTGCTCGTCTAAGCCTGAACCGCAGAGTTTCTCTGATGCTTTTATATTTAAAGAGTCTTGATCAGTCATCATCCCACACGTCTTTCTAAACTCTGTGAGCTTTCTAACAACGTGACAAATTTATACCATATGAACCAAACCCAGTAACTGGAAAATTACTCAGCTGGAGAGTTTGGGTGCCTGAAATACTGTTCTGCTCTCAGGCAGCTCAGGTAGATCTACAACTCCTAATTCTACTGCAGGCAGTTATTAATTATGGAACATCTTTATTAATTGATTACTTTTATTTAGGGTTCTGATTACAGATCTGTAAGTGCACATCCCTGCAAACGCTCTGTCAGTCAGGACTGCTCCTGCACATTGTTGCTAAATGCATCAGCATCACTGGTTGCTGTACGAAAGCTAGCAGTACAGGCTGAAATGCATATTCTTCAATATCTTCATTACAAGTCTGTCCTTCCCTAGGTATGGTGGAGTTCCCCTTGCTGTACCACAGAAATGTATGAGTTGGTGCACATTTGTACTCTCACTTTATAGTGAGGCTGCTAGATACCAGTTTGGCTGGTTTTCTTGATACAAATCAGGTTAGCCTTCAGTCCATTATTGTAAATTTGCTCAGGAATGAGAGAGTATCCTGAGTTGGAAGGGACTCACAAGGATCATTGAGTCCCTCTCTGAGCTTCATACAGGACCACCCAAAAATCAGACCCTATATCTGAGCACGTTGTCCAAGCACTTCTTGAACTCTGTCAGTGTGGGGCTGTGACCACTGCCCCGGGCAGCCTGTTCCAGTGCCCGACCATCTGGTGACAAAGAGCCTTTACCTGATATCCAACCTGAAGCTTTAAATGCTGACCCAGCACAGTCACTGGCAGGGCAGCTGCAACCCTCAGGGCCATTCCAGAGCTCAGGGAGCTAAGGTTCTGTCTGGAGCTATCTTTGCAGTAGACCTTGAGAGCTATGGAGGAGCTTTGGTTTATCCTGGGGTGAACACTGTGGAAGGCAACAAACACAGACAAAAGGAGAAACAGCCACAGAGAAAACCCACAGAGATTCCATTTAGCTCTCTTACATGCACTGTAAACACTTCCTGACACATCTGCATGTGATCCTTCTGCATAGGCACAAAAATCAGTGATAAACACTGAATGAATAGAGAGAGGTCTCTTGTTTAATTTTGGGTTTCTTTTCCAACCTAATGTGAAGTATTTAAGGGAGGCCAACACCAGGAGCACTGTGGCTTCATGAAGCACTTCTCCCCAAGAGCTCTCTGCAGAGGTGGCTGGATGCCCGGAGCCCATGGCTCAGCCCTTTGGGACCTTTCCTGGCACAAGGTGGGATGGAAGATCAGCTGTGTGTTAAGGTGGCGGAGTTGGCAGTAATGTGTCTTGTGCAGGATGGTCCCTGCTGCTCCTTGGACGTGTGTTTATTTGCAGAGGGAAGCAGCACCCTGTAGCTTTGTTCCACCAGCTGTACCTGAGCCCACCCCTTGGCTCCTGGATAACCAAGGGCTTTGTTCTCCCCCTTTCCACCTCCCTCCTTAGATTTTTATCAGACTCTGATTGATCTTTGAGGTATAAATAAATTGGTATTAGAAGTATCTTCCCTGTTCTGTTTTATGGTGTTAATTTATTTGGTGTGTGTATTTTAAATCTACAGTATGGAATTACACCTACAGGATAATGTTTTCACAAGCACCTTTGTGTTTCTTTGCCTGTTTACTTTAGTCAGCCATTGCTTTACTTATTAACATGCACTTCTTTATATGTTTATATAATAGGCATGGTAATAAAACGGAAAGTGCTTTGCTAGCTTTAAGAAAATCATCAAATAATCTGGTACACAATATAATATATACACAGTGTTCTCTTTTACCCATATGCTACTGTGATTTTGTGCTGTGTGTCTTACTGCTAATTTGCAGGAGGTTATGTTATCAGTTTTGAATAAAAGTTAATATTAATGAGAGATATGAAAGCACCATAAAGAAATACAAGCCAGCTCAAATAAATCTGGTTTTGCTGTGTTACGCTTCTGTGAATCCTAATCTGTAGTTCAATAAGAGGAGCGTTGGCTGATTCAGGTCCTCAACTTTATTCTTAATGTCTGAGGCCCTCTGATATGGGATTGCAACACTTCGTGACAGCAGATGAAAGTGATCTGAACTTTGAATTCTGTTCTTAATTCATAGTGAATGAAATGAACTGCATGTTTATTTACAGAGATCACGACTGTTTGGCTTGTTGTGGCTGAAGGTAAGTTTGTTAGAAAGGATTTATTTGCTTATGAGGAGGATGAAATTATAGTTTCAATTCAGCAGGTTTTCTCATGCAGTTGCACCCGCAGCACTTGCAGTTTGTCTGCTTCCATTCCCTAATGGTTGCTGTTTAGATAGGAAAAGTCAGGTGAGCCTTTGTTAAAGAGAAGTTTTTGTAGGGGTTTTCTTTATCTGTGCCAGTTTACTCCTAGTCCTTCCATTAGCAGGGCAGCCTGGAGGGCTCAGCTGCAGTGCCAGTACTGCTTCAAGCAGACTTTGCATCTGATACGCAGTAGTGCGGGCAGAAGTAGAACAGTCCATCTGCGTGTTCCGCACTAGAGGGCATCCTGTTAAAGACACAGGAGGAACCTGGTGACATGAGAGGCAGCCATTGGCCTGTGGGAAATGTAGTCTGAAAGAGCTGAGGTCTCCTTGCAGCTGACAGTGCCATGTGTTTCTGTTAGCAGCCACACACACACACACACACACATGCCATAGTACACCCTCATGCAGCAGACCTGTCAGTGGGCTGGATCCTCTTATGCAAGCTGAGATTCTCAGCAGCCACAATGCACCAAATTACCTGCTGCAGATGTGAAGGTAGTTGGGTGCTGACCCGTGGCAAGAAGTAGGGCTGTAAAGTTGTCCTACTGCTGATGTAGTTGTAAGGCAAATGTGATCCATCCTTGTCCTTCAGAAGCCCACCTGTGTGTTGGTCCTCTGGATTGCTTTCATAAGATCAGTTGGATAGTGAAGTTCACAAGAGCCAGGTCTTTGGTGAACTAAAGGGACAGTGGTGGCTGCAGTGATGCTGAGTTATTTTAAGTCAGACAGAAAGTGGAAAATGCAGGAATAGAAGGATGGTTGTTGACTAAAGATATCTTAAACTCAGCTACCTGGAGAGGTTATTGCAAAACAAACTGTGCTGTGAATTTGGCTCAGTTGTAGTGATGGAAACTACATCTGCCTACTATGCTGGGGACTTGAGGAAGGCAGTGGGGTCTTCTCATGGAAGGAGCTGAGGAGATGACAGCCATCTGCCTGCTTTTGAGCTCAAGAAGCACTTAAACAGGTTTAAGCTCACTGCCCGTCCCACTGAAGATACAGGAGAACTCACACTGGGCAGTTCAGAAAGGACAGCTGGCAGCCAGGGATGCTCCCCCATACTACTATGGAAGCACAGGCTGACTCCAGCTGACTTATTCCGTACAACCACCAAAACTAGCTTCATTTTGTGGAGGTTCATCTTCTACTCACTTGTTATTAGGTAGATCTCATGAGTCATCTCTGAGCAATTTTTTGTTTATGTACGTGTACAAACAGATTAAAGGTGGTCGCTCTTATGTATTTATTTATTCTTCTCCAGATACAGTTGACCCATTCAGGCATCTGTAAATACAGACACTGATGCAAGACTGAAAAAATGACCCTTTTGAATCATCTTTATACAAGAAGAATATTTAAGCTGCTCATTTTTAGCATTTGATGTTTATATCTGAGATTTGCTAGGAAAGAATTCAGTATTTATCTTTTATGCTTATGTCTGTCTTGTTAATAGAACTGTTCAGTAGATTGTTTTATATATGTATATATATTTAATGAATCAACCAAGGTCTGTCTCTGTTCATTCAGTTTTGTCTCCATCTGCTTTATGTAGTTGCTCTGGACTGCCTTAGATATTTTGTGTATGCACAATGGCATCATTTGAAAATAGGAGTGTGCAGCTGTTTGCAGCTGCCCAGTTAAAGCGGACTCCTCAATATCAGGTGTCTCTGGAACACAGCACTTCTTTTTCACTGGGGCTGGATGCAGGGGTTTATCTAAGGGGTTTCAACAGGACTGAGGTTCTGATGCTGTGTAGGTTGTGTACTAAATGCTAGCTCCCACCTCTGCCTGATCTATCCAGATAGAACAAAGGCAGGTATGAGTGACAGAAGATGACAGATAGCATTCAGTCACGGTTTAGAACAGGTTGCAAGGTGACAGACAGGTCCCTGTTTTTTAATGCTGGGTCTCACCTGCTTTGTGGCTACTAAATTGATTTGCGTGTGTGGTGGTAAGTGAAGGACTACCTCAGATAAGGAGGCTTGCCATCAGGCATATTAGGTGGAAACAGTTTCTGTATTTTTGTCTGCAGAGTGTTGGAAGGGACCTCAAGAGGCCAACTCTGCTAAAGCAAGTACTCGACAGTGGGTTGCACAGCTAGGCATCCAGACAGGAATAAAATAACATACTAATTGGAAGGGCGCTGACTGCTGAAACAGCTTTGGTGGGTGAGCCCTCAGCCCTTCCTTAGCTCACCACATCGTCCCCTGCTGAACAACAGAATCACACACAGAATCACAGAATCACCCGGGTTGGAAGGGACCTCAAGGATCATGTAGTTCCAACCCCCCTGCCTAGCAGGGCCACCAAACACACACATTCAGATCAGGTTGCCCAGGACCCCGTCCAACCTGGCCTTAAACACATCCAAGGACGGGGCATCCACAACCTCCCTGGGCAGCCCGTTCCAGGGCCTAACCACTCTCCTTGTATAGAACTTCCCCCTAACATCCAACCTAAATCTTCCCTCCTTCAACTTCGATCCATTTTCCCTAGTCCTGCTGTTGTCAGCCCTTTTGAAGAGTTTACTCCCCTCGTGGGTGTAGGTTCCCTTCAGGTATTGATAGGCTGCAATGAGGTCACCCCGCAGCCTTCTCTTCTCCAGGCTGAACAAGCCCAACTCCCCCAGCCTGTCCTCATAGGGGAGGTGCTCCAGCCCCCTGATCATCTTAGTCACCCTCCTCTGGACCCTTTCCAAAATCTCAATGTCTTTCTTGTACTGAGGGCTCCACACCTGGACACAGTACTCCAGATGGGGCCTCACAAGAGCCGAGTAGAGAGGGACGATCACCTCCCTGTCCCTGCTGACCACCCCTCTCCTGATGGAGCCCAGGATCCCATTTGCCTTTCGAGCTGCCAGAGCACACTGCTGGCTCATGTTCAGTCTCTCGTCCATCAGGACCCCCAGGTCCTTCTCTGCCGAGCTGCTCTCAAGGCCCACTCCTCCCAGCCTGTACGGGTGCCTGGGGTTCTTCCGGCCCAAATGCAAAACCTTGCACTTTGCCGTGTTGAACCTCATTAGGTTCACCCGAGCCCAGCCCTCCAGCCTGTCGAGGTCCCTCTGAATGGCATCCCTTCCTTCCACCGTATCGACTGCACCACTCAGCTTGGTGTCGTCAGCAAACTTGCTGAGGGTGCACTCAATTCCCTCATCGATGTCATTAATAAAGATGTTAAAGAGCACCGGTCCCAAGACAGACCCTTGGGGGACACCACTTGTTACCGGCCTCCACCTGGACATAGAGCCATTGACCACCACCCTCTGTCTGCGGCCTTTCAACCAGTTTCTTACCCATCGGGTCGTCCACCCATCAAATCCACTTCCCTCCAATTTGGAGATGAGGATGTGGTGGGGGACCATGTCAAAGGCCTTGCTCAGGTCCAGGTAAATGACATCAGTCGCCTTCCCTTCGTCCACCAATGCCGTCACTCCATCATAGAAGGCCACAAGATTAGTTAGGCATGACCTTCCTTTGGTGAAGCCGTGCTGGCTGTCTCGGATCACATGCTCATTCTTTATGTGATCGAGCATGTTGTCCAGGAGGATCCGTTCCATGATCTTCCCAGGCACGGAGTTGAGACTCACCGGCCTGTAGTTCCCCGGGTCCTCCCTGCTCCCCTTCTTGTATATGGGAGTGACGTGACCCTTCCTCCAGTCATCCGGGACCTCACCTGACAGCCACGACTTCTCAAATATGATGGAGAGCGGCTCGGCAACCACCTCAGCCAGCTCCTTCAGGACCCTGGGATGCAAGCCATCCGGCCCCATAGACTTGAATTCATTCAGTCTAAGGAGGCACTCTCGGACTTGCTCTGCCCTTACAGTGGGGAGGGATTTACCTCCTTGGTCCCCACATAGAGGTTTGGGGATGCAGGGTTCAGGGACGTGAAAAAGACTAGAATCCTGGCCACCAGTGAAGACCGAGGTGAAGAACTCATTCAGCACCTCAGCTTTCTCTTCATCTGTTGAAGCCAGTTCTCCTTTTAAATTTACCAAAGTAGGTACGCCCGTTTTGGCCTGTCTCTTCTGGCCAATGTACCTGTAGAAGGTTTTCTTATTGTTTTTCACGTCCCTTGCCAAGTTCAGTTCTGCCTGCGCCTTGGCTTCCCTGATCCCACGTCTGCAAGTCCGGACGGCATTCCTGTATTCTTCCCAGGTGACACAGCCTTGTTTCCAGAGCTTGCACACCCCTTTCTTCGCCCTCAGTTCTCTCAGCAGGTCCTTGCCGGTTTCCTACCTCGCCTGCCCACTTTCTTATTCAGAGGAATGGAGACCTCTTGTGCTTCCAGGAGGGCATCTTTGAAGAGCCGCCAACTCTCCTCAACATCCTTGTCTTTGAGGGCAGCGCGCCAGGGGATCTTGGCCAGCAATCCATTGAGTAGTTTGAAGTCTGCTTTTCTAAAGTTTAGTGTCCTGATCCTGCTCTTTGCCAGGCCCACATCGCTTGAGATCACAAACTCAACCAGGGCGTGGTCGCTGGAGCCCAGGCAGCCTCCGACCTTGACGCCTTTGATGATCTCCTCAGCGTTGGTGAGCAGCAGGTCTAGCAACGCTTCACCTCTGGTCGGTCTGTCCAATACCTGAACCAGAAAGCTGTTGTCAATGGATTCCAACAACAGCAACAAGGTCAGAAGAATTACAGTAAATATGTTCATAAAGTAGCCTCCTGAGGAATTACTTCTAACAGTTGAATTTGTCCAATTGCATCGTAACATCCGGAACTCAGACATGAGCAAACATTAAATGTTAGGAAGGCTTACTGCGTATTTTGCATGCTATCTTCGTATATACAGGAAAAGCCCAATAATGCTGCTGTGCCAATTCATTTCCCAAGTGTTATCCACTATCACTTGAGTGTCCAGTTCCTGTTTGCTCTCCAGATCTTCAGTCAGCAGTAACTTTCTCTCACTCTTCCTCCCCTCCATTCGAATTGCTTCAGCTATGTCACAGAGGCCCCTTGGAGCTGTGCAGCATGTGTAAGAGCACAGGCCATGAGATGGCAAGGATTCAAAATCCATGTATCACTATTTCACAATTTGAAAAATTAATTTAGGTAAATTTTTTAGGATCCAGCTCAGTGGGAAGGGGCAGAACATGCAGCTTCCTTTTCATGGTGGCGTGCTCTGGGAAATCCTTGAGGATTTCAGATAATATAAAAGGTACTGCATCTTTGCTAGCATTTATTTTAATTTCCTCTACTCATTCTTGCAAAAGAGCTGTCTGCTTCCGTAGGAAAGGTTCTTTGATTGAACATAAAGAGGCAGGCAGGATGGGGTTTAATTGTCCTGAAAATTAATTTCCCATCAGAAATCAGATTCAGTGTGTTTGGTGTAAGGGAGACAGAGAAATGATGCTTCAGGAGCTGGAGACAGGCACCCACTGGTTACCGGGAAGCAGAGTCTTCTCTACCAACAGAGTGCCTTTTTCCTTTGTCTTTCTCAGCTAGCTTCAGCACATCCTGCGTGCTTGTTTGGCTTCGTTCTGGTTTCGGCCCCTATCGCTCAGGCAGAACTTGTCTGCTCTGCTGTTAAGCCCCAGAGCTGAGATCCTTGTCCAGGAAGGGATGCTGGGGATGACAGGCATTCAGGGAGGAGAACCGCTCAGCACCAGACCTGCAGCCAGAAATACCTGCTGGAGCACAGCTCTGCTCTCGCTTAGCATCGCAGAGGTGGAGGGAGCGTGATGGATTGCTCTGTGAACCTGGCAGGAAAGGAGAGTCTCCTGCTCAAATGCAGCACAGTGCATGCTGAAGCTTGATCTAGGAATCATCACACAGTTTTCTATTGTCTGTAAAGAAGTTTTTTACCGTGTTCTTGATGTTTCTGAGTGGGGCAGGGCTGTTGTGCGTGCTAGCAGGCTGTTCTCCAGAAACCATGCAGAATGTGTGCTGCAACAGATTCACAGAGGGCATGTCTAGTGCTGGTTTGTTCTTTGGGGGTTGGTTTTTATTTTTATTTTTTTGGACGAGTGGTGGTGATGCCTTCTTTTTTGAGAACAAGTAGTACCAGGCAATGTGAAATAACTCTTAATAAGCCAATCCCATTGTTATTTTTCTGGATATTCTCATTGTGATTCCAGCTGTGGGGTTGGCTAGGTTCTTGATTTCAGCATTACCTTTTAATAGTGATTTTTGCAAATAAATTATGTACTTTGTGAAAGCCAGTTTGCTTGCACAGTTCTATGTTTGTCCCTTATTTTATTGAGCAGCTGCTTGTTAGCCATTGTTTCTTTATTGTGCATATACCGAAAGCATCATTTCTCCTTTAACTCTTGAAGACCTAAACAACACTGATATTTTAGTCTTAGTTTTTACTGCCACTGCAGCATCTTCAGTCTCCTTTTTTAGATAGGCTGGCAGTGCTTATAAAATGCAGGCGAACTGCAGTGTGTGAAAGAAATCGTATATTTCAGATTCTTGGCCATTCCTCACATTGCATTCATTTGTCTGGTTTGAGATTTATGTTTTTCTTCCCTTGGCTCTGACTGCAGCTGGTGGCAGAGGGAGGGGTTCTGTTGGTCTGGGCACAGCAGTGCTCGCATCCTCCATTCAATCAGTTGCTCTGTATGAGGAGAGAAAAAAATGTAGTCATTGTGTTTTAAATTTAGTAACTTCTAGTAATTTCGATGATTTCTAAGATTGCTTTTCTGGTTATAAATAAACCACATGATTTAAAAATATTTTTGACTATACGGAATTATGCCCCTAAATTGGAATAGGCTGAGGCAAGTTTGGGAAAGAAATTATGGTCAAGTTTTTGCATTCTTAACCGTAAATGGAAACAGAAGGGCACTGACTGGCCAGAAGTTTTAATTTTATTGCTCTTACAGCTAATGGAAAACATTATTTACTAAAAATGCTGTCAAATATGATTTCTTGTGCTTTGGAGGTTTCTCTGAAAGTCTCGAGGTGGCAGAAGCTTAATATCTAAATGAGGTGTGAGGAAGAAATTCTTTCCTCAGAAAGTGGTGAGGCAGTGGCACAGCTGCCCACAGAAGCCGTGGGTGCCCCATCCCTGGAGGCACTCAAGGCCAGGCTGGATGGGGCCCTAGGCATCCTGAGCTGGTGGAAAGTGTCCCTGCCCACGGCCTGAGTGTGGGACTTGATGATCTTTAAGGTCCACTCCATTCCATTTGTGGACAAACTGCAAGCTGGGCAAGGCTGAAAGGTGTATGTGAATGGATGCTACTTGTTCTCTGGTGTGAGTGAAGGCAGCACTCGGTGGTGGTGGACCACGCCAGTAGCTGATGGGCATATGAGAATAACCATATTCTAGGTTGTTTCAAAGCCAGTTTCAAGGCATTGAAAGCAAAGTCTGAGCAACATAATGTCTTCCTTGTCTAAATTGCTATGAAAAGGCCACAGAGTTTGACGAATTAGCAAGATGGCTAGGTAAGCTTGCCAGAAAAAAAAATAAAAAGAGAAAACCAACAAACCACTGCTCCTTCAGCTGTGCAGAATCCCTTCACCAGGTGTTTCGTGCTGTGGCCAGTATCTTTGTCCTTGCAGAGGCTTCCTGCTTGCTCTTCTTTGGATACATCTATCACCCCTCTCCCTGTGGTAAATGACTCTTGTGCTTAGAAAGTGGAACTGAATCTCCTTCCGATGTCTGACTATTAAACACAAGTAGCATGTTGGGCTGAAATCTTTGGAAAACTTTTCCAACAAAGCACAAAAGCTGCTGTTTTACAATGTTAGAACACAGCAGATAATTGCAGATGTTGAAAGTTTGACATGGTGAAGTCAAATATGGGAATGTTTTGCCATTAATAAGGTCTTGACAGCATGTTGTGGTTTTAACTGTTCAGTTTGTATGACGCAGATATGTGATTGATTTTTCCATTACTAAATTTCTTTAAAGGCGAGATTAAAGATCTTTTATGCATGCCTTGCTGCTTCTTTTATGGACTCAGAAGAGTACGTGATAAGATTTCAAATAAGTAGATGTGTTCAAAAACATCCTACTTCTCTGACTTACATCAGTTTATGGGGCTCTACTTCAGGTTAACAGACTTACCCAGCTATTTGTTTTCTTTCTGCTGTGGCTTTGCTAACAATTCTTCATCTGATCATCGTTAACAACAAACAGCAACTTCAGAAATCACTGTTACTTTTTTCTCTACGTATTACCAGCAAGTGAGAAGCCTAGGAGCTCTCAGGCACGTTTGTGACCATATGTGAAATATCCCCCTATACAATCACTAACTCTGTTTTGGTGTGCGAAGACCATTTATAGCTGTAACTTTTGCTCTGGATTGCAGCACTTAGGTTTCAGCACAGATGTTATGCTTCATGGGCAGCTGGGGCAGAGGAGGTGTCCTTGCGCAGTCAGGTCAGGTCCGAACACAAGAGCTGTTCCATACAGCAATGGCAGCTGGCTTCTGCCAGCAAGAGCCCTGGCTTTAGGTCTCCCCTTGCAATTAGAATCGACCGCCCCAATGAGACAAATGGATCTGAAATGCATGGACAGCAAGAAGAGAAAGCCTCTGGAAATGGAAATTCTGTGGGAATGGAGGGTTTTTTACAGGCAAGAATCAGAAGGGATGTGGGGCTTTGGGTGAACACAGTGTTGAGGTGGCATAAGGTACATCTGGTAAAGTGTGCTGCATTCAGTGCTTTGTCAGATAAGGCATTTATGACTAGAAACCATGTTTTGTTTCTTTGGATAGATTGTCCCTTAAGAGTATGAGACAGGAATGTTGAATGAGTTCTCTAGGAGACGTGCCTTTGGGCCTCTGTGGTCCCTGTGGTGCTCTGGGTTCCAGGCTACCGGACTCTGTGGAAACGTAAGGTGGGAACTTGTGTCCTACAGGGCTGGAGCACAAAACACCCAGACCCAGGGATGTTAGAAGCAGGTGGGAGCAGTGTTTAGCTCCGTTCTTCGCAGGCCAGTGTTCAGCCCAGCTGGGCTGGGTTGCCAGGAGCATTTTCCTCTCAAAAGCAGTGCTGCTACACAAAAAGCCTCACATTTCTGCTTAGGGAAGAGCCCACCTATTAGTGATGAAAAATAGGACTTAAAGGGGAGTCTATTGCAAAGATAACATTGCTGATACAGTTGCTTTGCTTCCTTAGCATCCTGGAGTTACTGCAGTGTAAAATCTTCGAGAGCAACATGGAGAGCATGGAGAGCAACATTCTCTCCTCTGAATGCAGCATTTACTCACACAGGGTCTGGTCTGTGGATGTGTAAGATGTAGACAAGAGCATGGATATTGCTCCTGCACATGCTTTCTGTCAGGTGCAGAGTGCACACTAGGAGAAATTCCATTCTTGCCATTCAGCAAACCACAGTGTCAGCCAGGCAGCAAATGCTATGGGATTATTTTTATGGCTCTCTACCATCAGATATGCTCCAATTCTGCCCATGTTGCCTTCATTAACCTGGCTTTAGAAAACAGTATATTTATGACTCTCTTTAACCTTACAGTGGAGTTGAAAGAAAACACGTAAACAGGTCAGACCATTGACCATATTATGTTTTGTTTGGGTTTTTCACACTTATTTAATTCCTGTATGATAGTTCAATTGACAGTTCTTTGTGATGTTATCCTGTAATACATTTATTTTGTCAGTATCCTGTGCGGCTCTCTGTGGTGTCAGTAGCTGATTTCTCTGTCTTCAGTAGGTAAAAGTTCATGGCAACGTGAATGTAAGTATGCTTTTATAGTTGGCCATGATGGCTCAAACCGAAGTTGTGTGGTTTTTTTAATAAGTCCATATGGAAAGCAGGAGTGCAATTGTTATTATTTCACATTCAGCCTATTTCAATTTGTTATATTAGAAAGAATTTAAAAGATCATTGTGGTGAACAAAGCCAAAAATGTAATTCATTTGAAGGAAAGAAGAAATGTAGTGATTTAATGGAAATTTATTTGCAATCATATTTCCTATTTTTTTCTCCTGTCTTCACCCAGTGAGATCCATTTAGTCAGTGCAGTATCTTATTACCTACAGGATCTCTGAGTGCAGCAGAGAGATCCATCTGCTTTTACATTATGTGGCAGGAGCACTTTTGGAACAAAGTGTAGTGCAGCACGGAGGGAAGCAACAAATAATTCTCGGCTGTGTCTGAAATTACATCCCATATTCATGGGGTAGCTAGCATGGCCATGGGATTTGTAAAAGTTTAACTTACAAAGCCTCAAAGTGTTGAACCTGACATTACATCTACCCTTCCTGCCACTGAAACCAGTTACCTTTATTTATCAGTGCAGTGGGGAAGAGAACAGGGAGTGAATGAGTTTGTTAGAAGTACCAGAGAAATGACATTTAGCCTCACTTTCTGTGCAAGTCTGAGGGGCTTTTAAGAAGTAACAGTGAGTTATGGTATAGGAGACCTGTTTTCTGTCTGGGGTGAGGAGAAAAACTTATGAGAACAGGCCAGTTGGGATCAATGAGAGTTTGTTTATGAGGAAGTCAGTCAGCCTATCTCCTGTTAAATATTAAACCTGAAGATGTGGAAAGTCTGTCACGTTTAACATGGCCAGCAGAATTTCAGTGCTCAGTAGCACACCAGCTGTGTGCCACTGAAATATGGTGTACCTTGAGACAGCTCTGCGGTTGTTTATTAGGGCTGTTGTGAAGAGTTGCTAATTATCCAAGGTTTTATTAATGAGGTTTAAATGATTGTTCAGATTTGAGTCTAAGAGCTGTGGACACTAACTAATAGAACAGCTTTGGTTTCTATTCTGCTGCTGTTCTCTTCTGAATCATATTTCCCATAAAGGATTTGAAATATTGTGGAAATGATGACTAAGAACGTTTGTTTTAAGCTATATTATGCTGCATTCTTAGCCATTGATTTAAAAATAAATTGTCTACTGAGGAAAAAATGTTGGGCATGCTCCAGTTTCACAACGAAAAGCAGGGGTGGGGTCAGATACTCTGTGCTTGAGCTGAAAAGGAAAAGTGTAGAGAGATTGGCTGAAAGGCGTTTCACGTGGAGCTGGAGGAGATGTCCAGCTGGCTGGGCACATCGTGCATAAGGGAAAACAAAAGTCATTCTCATTGCTTTTGAAAGTTGGCCTGTGTAAATAACTAGGAAAGGAGAGCTGATACATGAAGAGGGTGGAACTCTACTGTTAGATTAATTCTTTCAACTTTTTTTTTTTTTTTTTAAGTTGCTGTTTTGAGTCTAAGCTATTTTGTGTGCTGAAACCATGGCACAGAAAATGGATTCAGCCTATGGATAGAAATTCGTAATTTGACATGTCCCATGTCAGGTATAACATTTCTTCATTCATCTATCAGTGTTTTCTGTACCAGTTTTCTATGCCAGCTTTAGTATCAGGCACTTCTAGCTTTTGAACGTTGTCCTTCAGCCTCCAATTGTCATCTCAGCCTTCACAACCTCAGTGCAGTTTGAACAAGCGCAGACACACAGACCTCTTCAGGCTCCTCAGCGTTCACTGGAGTACCAGCAGTGAGAGACTTTGGTAACAAACAGTGTAAGAATGGGTCAGTGATAATACAGGTGAGCTGTCAGGCTGCTTATCAGCTCATATGAAACAGTTTTGAATTTCCTTCCAAGTCATCATGTGTCTGAATCCTATTTTCAAAAGTGACTTGACTTTTCCAGTAAAAGTGGTAGTTGAATAAAAAGGTTTCTGGTTACCTCTTGAAAAGGACACTTGGGTTTCTAAGTTTCAGTCAAACAAGTCAACCATTATATACATAATTTCATATAGGTAAGGCATGAAATTGCTCTTTTCAGAATCATAATTTCTTTCTGTCAGCAATATGGACTTTTTTGTTGTTGTCATTTTCAGTAAAAATCCAGAGGCAGTAACTTGGGTGAGGCAGAGATCCATATATAGATTGTGCTGATGTAGAAAGTACTTTGAGTGGTGTTTTCAGACTCCCTGTGCACCCAAACAAACCACTGAAACAGTGCTATGATAAACAAGACCTTGCCAGAGGCTGCATTGGCTGGCCTGCATGCATGCCTTGATAGTGTGGTAGCCCTGGTCCTCCAGCATGGGAGACCCATCTTCAGTCCTCTGCTCTGGCCCACAGCAGATTTAAGCTGATCAGAGCAGGGGCAGAAGCTTTGACAGAAATCTGACTGGGAGTTATCTCAGGTGAGAAAAGTCAATTACATCCAACTGTTGTGAGATGGTCTGTCCTGCCCCAGGCCAGTGCTCAAACGGGTCAGCTCTGTTCTTCTGCCCTGCTGCCCTGTCCTGATCTACCCAGTGAAAGAGCACTGAAATCTTTGCACTCCCATTAAATATTTGCTACAACTGAAAATACTTCCAGCAGAAACATCCCCAGTAGCTGTTCTAGAGGAACATTGAATAGAAGCCTACTGAGGGATATTTATTAGAATTAGCCTTATAAAGCTGTCATAGCATAATTTATGTTTTCCTTTTTGTGTTGGCTGAAGCTTTTCTGTTGTAATGATTGTGAGAAAGCTCAGAGTGCTCCCCAACCAAAAGGAAAGCAGAGTGGCTGTGAAATCCTGTTCTGCTCGGAATGTGAAGAAAGATTGCCTTAAGAATGTGTAAGAAGAAAAATGAGTGACCATTAAAGATAAGAGTCCAATTCTTAGAAGGGCAGGAACTTTAAAAAACCAAACAAAACCCCAATCCTGAAAAATGATGGAAATTATATTAGTTTGAAATGAACTATTAGTTTTTGAAAAAGAAGTGAAGCCAGTATTGTTGTCTGCATAGACATCATCATGTTTGCTTCCTGTTGATGATCTGTGAGATTGTACAGGTCAAAAAAAAGCACTTTGAGTTGCTCTACACTGTTCATTTTCTTTTTAATTTTTTTGTCACATGTATCCATAAGGCTGAGGCACAGGGCATGGTGATGGTGGAAGGAAGGGCTGATGGGAGCAGGGAGGCCAGACAGGCCCTGTGCTCCTGTGGTGCTGTGGCCACACATCCCATGTCAGCAGCATGGGCACCTTGATGTCTGTTATGAAGCAGCAGGTGAGAGACCATTCTTGCCTGAATGCTCAGATGAGGCTTCTCTCCCCAGCCTGATCTGTTTTCTGGCCTTTTTCAGCTTTCCTTTGATTTTATAGGTAAGGTAAAGCTTGGTTGCTTGATCATCGACCTTTTGAAGTTTATTAAAATCCGGGCTTATGGGCTCCAGTTGTCACCTGAGTTCACGCTGCTGTGCTTGGCTATGTGGTCAATATGTAAAAAGTCTCCCATGTGGGACAGCAGCCAGCAAAGCATTGTTCTTCATTGCTTTAGCTGCTTCTTGGAGCTTTCTTATTGAGGTTGAATGTTTTTTCTTATGTCTGCCAGAATCCCAAGACATTACAATGCAATATTGTTGCTGGCACAGAACAATGAATGTGATCCTTAGTGTGAGAAAAACCCCTCTGAAAGCCATGCTGGTTCAGAGGAGGTTCATTGTTGGTGTTGCCTTTGGCTCCGGGATGTGGCTCACACAGTGCTGCACAGAGCTACCACCTCGTTCCCGGTTATGGTCTCTGCCAGTTTATGCTGTAAACCTTCTCCCACTTCCTTCCATTTTTCTGTTCTCTAGAGTGCACTCCAGCCTGTCCTGGCTGTGCCAGTGGCTCCTCTGACTTGCTTTGATCACAGTTCTCTGGCTTTCCAGCACAGCCTGCTCCTCACAGAGCAGCTCCACGTTTCAGTCTCAAAAGGATTTTAGATAAAATTGCTGTATATATCAGTGCATTCCTGCAGCAGCCAAGGCCCTGGCTTACCTCTGCAGTAAGTCTGGTCTGTCATGTTCATCACCGCCCCCAGTAGTCCAGTAGTATTTGCTGATGGTCCTTCACTGTCCCCTAGGATGGGCTCTGTGTTACCCTGCTGCATTGGCACTAGAAAGTCTCTTATGCAGTGCTTTCATAAGCATGTCAGCTGTGTCTTTTGTTGTCCTTTGAATGATGTAAAGGTGGGTTTTGAGGGGAAAAAAAAGCACACAGATTTTTTTGGTGGTGGTGGTGGTTTTGTTTGGTTGGTTGTTTTTTTTTAGCTCTCCATCAAAGCAAAATCAAAGAATTTGCTTTTTCTTTCTTTCTTTTTTTTTTTT
>NW_024884697.1:22820452-23140386 GCF_019232065.1 Centrocercus urophasianus | reverse complement strand
GGGTGGATTTGGCTGGATGTGGCAATCCATAGGGGATAGCCATTTCCCCTTGCCAATGGAATTTGGGGTGTGCTGTGGGATTCAAACAAGGACAGGGGAGCAGCATTGTGTCTGTGCCAGCAAATAGGGCTGACTGAGTGCTGGAGTGACTGCAGGCTCTTGGGCGGGGGAGGTGGGCTTTGAGGTGTACAAGGACGTCATGGAGTGATCTTGGGTGAGTGAAGGGGCTTGATCAAGGTTCTCTAGACCTTGAGTGCATGTGCCCCTTCCCTTGAATTATCACTGGTTCCTTCCCTTGGCCAGAGAAAATGTGTCTGGACTAGAAATCAGTGAGGAGTAAGAGTGAGAGGAGGAAAACTTTTGCAAAGCGTCGCTCATGCCTGTGGAAAGGACCGGTGCTCACCATATGGGAGAGCTGACATGTATTGCTGCAGAAGTGCACTGTGGTTTGGCATTTGACAACCCAGCTCCTTCTGGTAGGGTGTGAACCTTTCAGATAGTATTGGCAATGTGGGGAAGCCCTTACCAGGGCTGGCAGCTGTAGGTGTAGGAGATGGTGGGAGGCTCACAGTGCTCTGCTGGCTACCTCTTCTGATTTGCTGTGCAGGATGTAGGAAGGGTGTGAGAGGTGTGGGATAGAAGCTGAAGGAGAAATGGTTTCTTTGTGAGAGTAGGAGCAATTAAATGAGAGTTGGAAAGGGTAAAAGCCATGCTACCAGTTTGAAGCCAGCAAATTCATTGCAAAACCCATTCATAAATAAAAAGGCAAAAGAGTTAGAATGAGTGAAAAGTGCCCTGTGCGCTCTCCTTCTATGATGAGAATTCAAAGACTGCACTAGATCACCTTTGTGGGGCCTTTGTTGTTAAACAGCATCTTTAAAACTAGAGAATCTTCAGTTTCTTTTCATGCTTTTCTCAGAAATTACTTCAGCCATCTTTGAACTGAAAAATGGTGTTCTATATTTCTTACAAGAACTATCTTAAAGGAATATCTTACGTCTGTAATCTGTTGATAACCAAGGATTATTTTATCCAAGGACTGAGCTCTGACTGTTTGGAGAACATTAGAACTGTTGGTGTGGGGGCACAGAAGTGACCAAAGGCCATACATTTAGCTAGATAGATCATGACCACATCATTTGCTGCAGTAATAGTATTCTACCAAAAGGTCGAGATATGCCTCCTATAAAGACGTGGTTTTGCACTGGAATAAATGGGAATTCCATGACCTCCGGGGTTGGTAGAGGTGGCAGATTGCTGTGAGTCACTGGTAACTGTGCTCTATTAAACATGCATGTATGGGCAGTCAGTGGCTGTGTGGGGTTCCCAGATCCGTCCCCAGGCAGTGGGGCTCCCCACATGCTACTCTGGAGGGAGAGTACCCAAAGGTGGCTGTGAGGAGCCTGTGAGAGCGTGGCTGCTGGTTGTGAACTAACAGTCCTTGGGTTACAGCCATGTGCTGCCAAAGTGCATTGTGAACGAGTTCTAGTAGAGATTGATTTGGGGAACTTCTTGTGCTAAGAAATGCAGAAAATCATAGTTGGCTGCTGCAGAAACAATGAAACTGTGGCTCATTACCGCCAGCAGAAGTATGGAATCATTTGATTGAGAAAGAAAATTAAACAATGGGGTTTTCCATGTAGAGCCTGAGCTAAAGTTGATGTATCTGAAAGAGGATGAAGTTTTGTTTGTTGCCGACAGTATGTTAATTTGTTAACTGTATGTTAATCTGTTGACTGGAGGAAAAAAACACAAAGATTGGATTGAGAAGGTCCTGTTTTCCTCGGTGGTCAGTCATGCCTCAAATCAAAGCCTCAGTTGCCTCTTTCTGATTTTCAGCAAAGGCAAATAGCCAGGGAGCCAAGCTTGGCCACGGCTGGGTGGGTGGGATAAGGACTGACTTGTGTTTTGGCTTGAATTGGCACAGCTGTCTTGCTCTTGTTTCAGCCTCTCGTAGAAAGTGATTTACCACTTCACCAAGACTTTCTGTAAGAGAACTGTCCACAATATCCATCACCTGGCCCTGCAGGTTTTATTTGATTAGTTTTTCCTTTGTGTTTACTGCTGGCTGTTGTGAACTAGTGAATCACTCTATTTTAAGTAGTCAGTAATAAGGAAAAACATGAATGATTAAAAAGGCACATTTCAAAGGAAATAGATGTTTTAACTCTAGCTTGTTAACCAGGAAATTGCCCTTCAGAAAGCTCCTGCCCTGAAGACATCTCCTGGCTCTAACTTACACTGCATGTAAATCAACACTGTGGCTGAGCTGAGCTCTTAGCATGGCTCTTGCAAGTAAAATGTTCCAGTTCCCTTTTGGCTTCCACAGTGAGTGTGCAGCACATGTCTGTCTGGAGCAACCTGACGTGCGTCAGCATGGGCAGTTATCAAAGTACATAAGTACATTTCAACAAGCGGTGCTATGCAGCTCTCTTATTATTAGTTTTTTTTCCATCTTCTGTGTTGTTTTAAAGCAAAGCAAAGTTACTGACATTTGCTTCATGACAATGAAAGTTGGTGAAGGGTTAGTTTGCCAATGAAATACAAATTCACATATGCATTCCTTTCATTTGCATTGGTAATGCAGAGCAGAACTTGAACAAAGTGAACTATTTTTCATAGAAAATATGTTGCAAAAAGAATTGCTCTGGCAAGAAGCACTTATTGTATACAATGAAAGCAATGTTCCAGAAGAGCCTTAACTCCCTCTGCACAGACATGCAAAAGGTATTTGGAATAAGGGGCATGTTGAGGACATGATTAAGACATAGTTGGTCTTTCCACTGAGGTCTTTTCTTGGGACTGGCACCACATGCCAGAGGAAGCTGTATGCTCATAATTGGACGTTGGATATCATATATCCTTATTAAAGCACTCAGCCATTTGCTTTTCGCTGCCTATAATGTGTTCAGAAAGTTATCCTTTTGTTTCAGTTTCAATCAAGCAGATAATTAGCAACAAGAAGAGTAATAAAGCCTGTAAGTCTGTTTTTACTGGTTTATAAGCAGATGTGAGAGCAGGGAGGAGGCCATACTGGACCTCATTCATCCAATCCGCAGTATTTCCAGTGATGTTTGCTGCGAGCTGAAGAAAGCTACAGTAGTCCATGTAAATAATTTAAAAATACATTTTCTTCCAGCCCTCTTGAGAGTTTTCAGAAGCTATGTGCACAGGATATATTTCTCATGCTGTTTCTCTTAAATGTAAAAGCAGGGAACATGCAAGCCCTGCCCTGCAGGTGCCTGCTGGGCCCCGTGGGGCGGCCCCAGTGGTGGGAGCCAACCAACCTCAGTCCTGGTGCAGGGACAGATCATTCTTTCTGCTTGGGGATTTGTTTTGGCCGACAACCAGAGTGTGTTCTACTGAGCATAAGTGGTGTCAAACGCTACTTGCCTATAGTGTAAACAGGGCCAGAGGCTGAAGTGGGTAAATAATACTGACTGACAGCACACAGTGCTAAGAAGAGCCAACAGTGATCTGAAGACTGATCTGCTATATGGAGAATTGAGGCAGTGATGTACTCACCCTACAGCTGGGCGGGGGGAAGGACATGTGGTATGCGCATGCTCTGCTACTGAAGCACTTGTATCTGGTTTGACAACTGATTAGGTAAGCTGAGTAAATAAATCCAGTATGTGAAAAGGGCTACAAAGCCATCAGCTTGAAAGGAATGTGTCTCTGTGCTTTAACTTGCAGAAGGAGGAATGTCTGATTGCAGGGAGACTGCTCTTCGGTGAAGTGACTGTTGCTGATTTTATCTTCATTGTGTATCTGCAAAGGCTGTGCTCGCATGGACTTCCTGCTTCAGCTGATAAAGCTGATAAACTCTCCTTGCCACCTATTACCGGGCACAGGCCCTTGAATCTTTCATGATGCCGAAGCCAGAGAATATACTTGGCACAGTGCTTCTAAGTGTCAAGATACTGTTAAATCAATGGCGTCATGGATATTATGCGGCTGAACACAGCAGAAGGTGTCTTTCTCAGTTTAATACCTGCTCTTTGGGTGACTTGGTCGTGCTGAAGGCTGGGACCAGGTTTCAGGAACCTTGCACCAACAGCAAATGGCACAGCAAAGGCCTGGCAGGGAGCTGCAGGCTCACTGGACCTGCACAGTGCAGTCTGCTCATGGGGATGCCCACAGTTTGTTTAGAAACTTGAATATGGTTAATGTCTGGTCATTTAGCTGCTGCTAAATTGCCATGCTGCTAATTATCACACCCATTTAGAGTCCTGCTTCTACCACGATGTTTATGTATCAGACCGTCACTGGGCAGTAGTTACTAAGGTTTCTCAGTATTTTGGCAACAGGGTCTTTTTGCTGAGGGAACCCTCTGAGCTAAGAGGTGCTGCGAACTCCTCATGAAGGCAGTCCTTGCAAAGGCAAGCTCCCACGTGAAGCAGGATTTGGGAGCTTCTGCAGTTTTCCTTCATGACTGGTGTCTGGCAGGAAGGGTGCTGGTGCAGCTGGATCTGCCACGAGGAAGGCAGGTAGCACCATTCTCTCCAATGTTATTTTCCTCTACCTATATAGGAAAGCCTTCTGTTACCATGACTAAATGCCTGACATTTTCTCTAGTGCTTTTTTGTTGATGAGAACATTTCCAAGGTGTTCATCAAGTTTAAGAGCCTACTTTCCCTCAAAACTGGTGGGACAACGCTTAAGCACTATGGGGGAAGATTCTTCATCTGATGTGTGCTCCTCAGGTTGACACTTATCCAGAAAAGTCTTTTTTAGTTTGGAGAATTCTGTCTTTCCAGGAAGGTTTTTACCATTCTGCTGTTGAGTGTAAATCAAAAGAGGCTGCTGCGGCGAGGTCCAGGCCTGGAGCCTGCAGTCTGTGTGAGGTGGACATCTGGGCTGCAGCAGTGTGTGCAAATGGGATTTCTAAAGCAGCTGCTTTGACTGTTTGATCGGCTCCTACAAGAGGCTCCTCTTCCTCAAGAAAACCTCAGTTTATTGAGTTATTCAAGCATGTACCTATCTGCTAGACTCGCAGTGCCTGGAAACTGACTGGAATTCATGGAACCAGAGGCTGTGACGCTACCAAAATCTTGTGCCTTGGGAAAACCAAAATCCTTAAATGCCTGGAGGTTCACCCAGCGGCACTGATGGAGCTTGCTTTCCAGTGGATTTTGTTTCCTAACTGACCGTACAATGCATTATATTTAGGGCTGCAGTGTCAGTTTAGCCAACATAATGCACGCAGATATCCACGTAGGAAAACAAGAATAAAACTCTGAAGTTACACCGTGAACTCTTCTATGCAAGATACATGCACAACACTCTCTCATGCAGTAGAGACCTCTATAAGTCATCTCCTCCCTACCTAATTACTTGCTGTCACTCAGCACCCAGGACGCTTGGTTTTTCCTGCCCCTCTGCAAAGTGGGGTTGCCGTGGAGAATGCTTCCAGTTATTAAGCAGGGACTTGTGCACACAGACAGCGTGTCCATGTGAATCTTATTTCCTTCAGAAAGCTGTGCTAAATAGCTCACACACCTTCTTCTACTGTCTTGTGGGTATTCCCTTGTAAACTTAGAAGTCCTTCTTAATTTTCCCTGTATGTGCAATTGCTATTTGTAAGGTCAAATCTCACATTTTTCCCATGTTTATTCAGACTGAGAATTAATTTAAATTTAATCTTCCTGTCTCAACAACCAAACTTAGTCCTAGCTGTGAAGTTTTGGCATTAGATCAGTCACCATTATTAATATGGATCATAATGCTGTGTTGGCTGTGTGTACTACTGTTCTAAACCTTCTCTCTGTTTCACTGTTTTTGCATATAAATTAGATATTTTTGTGTTTTCTTTTTCTGGGGCACACGTGTTCTCACTGATACCAGTTTGCATGTGGTTTATTATGAATAGGCCTTAATCCTAATCTCTCATCCCTCAGAGTTGCATTAAAAATGTTGGTTTGTTTATAATCTATTTTTAATTTGTTATCCACCTCTGCTCACTCATACATTTGAAGCTTTTGCACGTACATATGTGCAGTCCTTTGGCATAGATCTGTGGAAATGACCCTAATTTTAGGATGAAAAAACAAAAAATCCCACAAAATATTTCAGGCATTTCCCTCAATGTAGAAAATACACACTCTTCATCTTCATTCTTCTAATATTTTACTACTTTAAAAATGCATATGAATAGCTGTTTAATGAAATGTGTTTGATTTAACCACAGTGCTCACTGGTTGCTTCCTTGGCTTTCAAGCTCTCCTGGCTCATTACAAAAGCTGGTGTGTTCTGCTGGTACATTTTTCAGATACAGCCATGGCCCTGTTTCACCACTCAGTTGAATGTGTTTGGGACAAAACTGGCTCTCAGAATTTAATGAAGTCATGCTCTGTTGAGGCCTGGGACTTGATCTTATTGAAAACTAATGCATTTAATTTAGGTTTGAAATGTTGTTTGCACACAGTGAGCAGGTAGTCCCACTGTGTTGGTAACTGTCTACATATTTTTGGGTATTGTTCTGTGTTTAAAACAAAACCGACCAAACTGAAAACAAAACCAACAAAACTGAGATAAAAAAGAGGTGAGTCATCATCCTGATCTTTTGACAGCATTGCACAGAAGATGAGATATATTCTGCCATTTATTAGATAACACTGCATAATTTTCCAGTCTCGCACTGATTATAGGAAGGGAAGTGGTTGTAGAAAATGGCAGACTGAACCTGTATCATTTATTGTAGGGAGTAGGAGTACCTTTCTACTCTCTTGTTCTCTGTCAGTGGACCCCAGCTATTCAAGTATAGTCCAGGGGCTACTGGAGGAAAATTAGATTTTATTGCCTAGGGTCTCAAGGCTTTATCACCTGCAGAAGATAGGGGCCTAAGATTTGAGATTTCTGTAAGATAGTGACTCTGATGAGGAGCAAACAATGAGCCATGTGAAGAGATGCCTGTCAGGCACCCACAGCTTCAGTCTTACCCTAGCATTAAATGCCTGCGCTGGGCTAATCCTTTCTTTTTTTTCTTCTCTCTCATTTGCAGTATTCTTTACATAAAGCTCTCTGTGTGCAGTGCACTGCCATTTCTTAACTGCCAGAGCTTTGTGTCCATTAGGAGCGTTCCGGAAGAGTGTCCTGGGGGATGCAGAGCACAGGGAGCTTCTCTGCTGATTGCTGAGCTCTTCCCATAAAAAACAGATTGCAATAATCATGTAAAGAGCAGCGCTGAAGCTAAGGGGTTTTTTTTAGAATTAAAGTTGAAAAATACTACAGTAATCTGACAGCGCTCTATTATGGCTCATTTCATATCTCTTTTCAAAAATGAAACCTATCAGTTGGACTTTCTATCTCAGATTATGACCAACACAGACGTAAGAACATTTTTGGTGGAAAAATGAAATATGTATTCTTCACTTCTTCTTGTCATTTGTGTGTGTGCATGCTCCAAAAACTTAGTCTTTGAGGCATTAGTTGGCTAAAATTGCTGCAGAAAAAGAATTATGTGAAATGGGGTTGCATAAACACGATACGGACTATTCAGAAATATCTGAAAAACCAGTGCAAGAGCAAAAAATAATAAAAACAGTCCTGTAGTCAGGAAGCCGTTCTGGTCTAAATTCTGCTTTGTATGTTAATCAGTTTAGAGACCTTGGCATTTCTTTCTCTGCCAGCTCACTCCTTCCTCTCTGTGCCAGTGAAATAAGGGAACTGAGGGAATGGCTCAGATATCCAGGGATATTTTCCACCGTGCTGCTGGCCCAGCTTCTGCGCAGTCGGCTGCTGGTGTGATCTTGCCTCTTGGGAACCAGGCACCTCCGCTCTCAGTTGCTGACCTGGGCAGTGGGAGAGTTCCTCTGTTTCCTAAAATGACGAATATCGGATGTTTCTTCACAGTGAAATTGTACCGGTAATGAAGATCCTCCCCAGTATGCTCCTGAATTATTCACCAGATATGTTTACTGCAGCTAATGAAGTGCCAGAAAAGTTGAGCAAAATAAGGCCATAGAAACTCTGAAGTCACCTGCAGCTCAGTGATGTGTGCTGTCATTGTTGTCCGTTATTCTCCATAGCCTGGAAAACACCCTTGCAGTATTTTGTTGGTGTATCAGGCTTACATGGCAAGGTGTTGGTAGCAGTGCAGTGCCCCATGCCACAGCAGAGCAGAGCAGCTTCAGCTGCTCCGACAGGGCCCAGCGCTGCCAGAGAACAACTGCTGCACAGCTGGGAGAGAGGGGGGAGAAACCAAAGAGCAGCGGCCCTGTGGGCACTGAGCTTAGGGCAGGAGGGGGGCAGGAGGTGCTCCAGCAGCTCCATGCAGCCCAAGAGGGGCCCACAGAGGAGCAGGCTGTCCCCTGGGTGGTGTGGCAGTGCATGCAGCTTGGAGGAGGTATGGATGTGGATACCCCCACAGATGGGGGACCTGTGTGGAGCTGCCTGCAGGGTGAGCTCCATGGTGTGGAGCTGCATCGGAGCGGTCCTGGGACCTATAGGAAGGCCATACTGGATCAGCCGAGGAAGGACAGAAATGGGCAAACATGAGGTGCTATGGACTGACTGCAGCCCACTCTGGGGGAGGTGGTAGAAGAGGATAGATGGGAGAAGGCGTTTTTAGATTGCTGTTAGTTCTGACTGGTCTGTTTTGTTATCAGTGGGCCATAAATCACATTCATCTTTCCATACTGAGTCTGTTTTGCCTGTATTGGTTATTGGTAAGTGATTTCCCTGTCCTGATCTCAACCTACGGGTTTTTTTTTCATTGTATTTTCTCCCTCTGTCCATTTAAGAAGGAAAAGAGAGCAGCACGGTAGAACTGAGCTGCTGGTGTGAGGTCGCTACAGTTGGTGTCACACAGATCAATAATTGCTGTCAGCTGCTGCTGGAGGCAGCAAAACCTGCAGAAGCTGGAGGTGATGGGTAGCCTGCCTCTAAATTTAGGAGAGAGCTGACTTTCATAGAGGCAAAATAAGTTCAGTGGTTGCTGGACATACAGATTAATTGCATAATGCCTTAAATTTTGTAACATCCTAAAAAAACTGACAGAGCACGGTAGCTGGAAAGTAAGGCAGAGTTTAACTGACAAACCTTGCTCATCTTTGAGGCCAGTGAAGGTTATGGAGGTGGGTGGGATCTCCCATGCAGAGGTGCAGTGGATTCCTTCTCCTTTCCTGAAGTTTCTCCCATGGAAAATGGGATTAAGCTCAAGAAGAAATGTTTCTCTAGCAACAAGAGAGAGCAAAGGTTTCTATTGTAATGGATCAGAGTAAAGCACGTATGAGTCTATCTCTGTTAGTAGCTTGCACTTCCCTGCCTCCACTCTTCTTAAGAGAAGTGATTCTGAAGCCGAAATTTATGTCCATATAAAATTGACATTTAATTTTTCATCTTCTTTATTAAAAGTCAAGCTATTGTTTAATGTTTAGACTCTCGTATTAACAAAATAGATACTTTCATTCTCTGTAATGTAAATTGAGAAATAAGGAGTATCTGTTCAAAATGTGCTAGTAACTGAGAAGCACATCCCTTTCTCTGGAAAATATGAATGTACAGCAGAGAACTTCGAATATATATTTGCTGCTTTAAATATAGCTAGCTCGCAGAGAAATGTATGGAAGTTATATTGTAAACGAATCAAATGCTTGAACAATGTCTTGTGCATATTGTGAGAAGATCATAACAATGATAATTCTTGCACATTTCCTTTGACATTCTCTGCATGCTAGTTTACATCATCTGAACAGCTGTGTAGGATAGATAGACTTTCTCATAGGAAGAGGTGAAAATTGTTAACCCTTCTTTGCAGAATAAACCAACTGCAAAATCAGGATGGGAAATAGAAATTTTAAATTCTACTAGTCAACTAATCTAACTGTATGGCTGTCATTATATAAAGCAGGAGGTAGTAAAATTAAACCTATTTCGTAAGTGCTCTCGGTAGAGTTGATAAAGAATTTTGGTGCAGGTCTGTCAAGCATTGCTTCCTCCACAATGTAAAGCACTGACCTAGCAAAAGTAATGCTAGTGAACCGTAGTATGATGAATATCTTACCCAGGTGCTGTCGGGGTGGTTTGGGCCTTTCAGCCACGTATGCAGTGAGAACCTGGCAGTGGGCCTGGCTCCCTGACACCTGCATGGCTGTCACTGGCCAGCCCTTAGGTTTTGCACCTTCTTTGGACACAGTGCTGTGGGAAGGTCAGATTTGCTCATCAGAACTAAAATTATCCGTAAGTTAACATTAACACTAGGGGTTTTGTTCCAGTGTTTGGTGTTTAAAGACGCTGGGAGCCTTAGGCATGGCACGTAATAGACATGTTGGCTTTGTGAGCTTACCTTGGTTACTTGAAAGCTGAGCCAGAAGGCTTGCTTCCTCCACACACCACAGCTTTTTGTCAAGCTGTTGCAGTTAAAGGAGGTGTTACTGGCCCTAAGTAGTCAAAATAACTGCTTCAGTTCTGGGAATAGCCAAACTATGGTCCTGTGCCACGGATAGCTTTGTGAGCAGGAATAATTTGGACATGCCTTAATGGTGCTGAGCACCCACACTATGTCTGGAAATGTTAATTGCGATTCAGCAGCCAGGTCATTACTTCAAGTGCCAGGTCGTTACTTCAGGTGTTTAAGAACAGATTGAAGACATCTGGTTAGTCATTGCCTGAGGGTTGATCTGAGTCACCATGCTCAGGTGTCCATCTGTCAGTGGGGAGATGGAGAGTTGCCCATTGCACAGAGTGTTATGAGATGATGTCTCACCCCAGGGTATAGCCTCTCCCATCGCTCTGTTCCAGTTAAATGCTTCCAGAAGCCTGGTAGGACTAAGTGTTTTTGGGGTGTATGCTGCACACACAGAGGCTGTTTGAGGAGCTGAGTGGAGAAACAGCCAAGGAGCAGTCTGTGCCAGCAGAGGTAACCATGAGAAGAGCTCAGAGCACCTTGCCCCCGGCCCTTTGTACAAATACAGCAAGGAGATGGGGCTTGGTAGAGCTTCTTGTTCTCCTTCCTTGCTCCGCTCATGGCCCAGGGCTGTAGGGAGGAGCACACAGCCGTTACTGGGCACTGGGCCCACGCTGCCCTTCCTTGAGAGCAGAGAGGTGCCAGTGAGCTCCTGTGGTTCTGACCTGTGCATTGTTTTCCAGTGCCCTCTTAGGGCAGCATGTCTGCCGATGACTAGCAGTTCCCTGGTGACTTGAATGTGTTGAGATGTTCCAATGGAAGGTGCCTCCAGGGTTAGCTGTTACCCATTCTCCCTGCCTGCTTACCACAGTGACATGGTGCATTCTGCAAAGAGCACAAAAACCCCTGGCAGAGCGGTGGGAGCATTTGGTAACGAGTAAACTGCAAAAGATCAGAAACAGGGGTAGCCTTTCTATAAGTGCCTTGCTTAATGGACTTGCATCTATTTCCTATTTCATGTTGGCCACTGCAGAACTTTTCTGTCTTTGCCGTGGTTATAGCTGCATGTACTTGCTCAGTGAGACTCATTAAGAACTCCTCATTGTGCCCCATCTGGACTCCCGTGCTGAGAGACGACCCCTGGTATCTGCAAGCTTCTGCACATCAGCTTACTGCTTTGCTGCTCCTGCCAGTGCAAGGCATGGAAGTGCCTTTTGTCTGCAGTGGGATTGGAAGGAGTCAGCTGAAGCCTTTGTTTCTACAGTTTAACATTTTGAAATTACCAATATTCAAAAAATATACCAAAAAAAGACACTTGCAGAGGCTAAGAAACACAAAATCTGGATGGCTTAAAGGAATAAAGAAAGAAGTAAAATAGTTCTTTGGTTGCTAGGATGCTTTTTTATCGCTGATAGCAGTGTGATTTGGGGTTTTTTCTTCTTTTAATGTAATTTATTCACTGTGGTTAGAGCAGTGCTACACTGTGTTTTGACAATAGGTTTAAGTAAATGAGATAGCTGGCTAGTGCCACGTGAAGAGGGTTTTTGAAGTGCAGATTGGCTCAGGGTTTTCATTTCTCTTTGAAGGAAAGATAATGAAGAGCATTAGCAATGGCAATTTGTGATTATTGTGTATTGAAAATGCCATAAATGGCATTTACTTGGACATTTGTCCCCGGAATTTACTCTGCATGATGTGTTTGCAAAGAAGCACTTTGCATCTCATGCAGCTGAGCAGAGAAGTGTGAATTGATAGCAGATATTTCAGTTAGAGTTAAAGGCGCAGGTCGGGGGGTTGATCATCGGGGAAGCAGATAGGCGTCTGCTTCTTTGTCTTTTGTATTTGGTGACAAAGGAATCCCCATCTGAATTGCTGCGCTCCATCCGAGCCCCCTCCGAGCCTCTGGTTAGCAGCAGTCAGTCTTTGCAGTGTCCTGACGTCATCCAGTGCATGCATGAGCTATGCTATTGTCTTACCGAGCGCAGGGCTGGGGATTGCAGTATCTGGTGTCCGCTACCTATCTCTGCCCGCCGCTCTCGCGGGAGCGACGCCGGCCTTCCCTTATCTCTTGGATTTAACACAGAGGCTCCTGCCTTCGGCTGCCCGAAGAAGGACCTTCGCTCTGGGGGCACGTAGAGCTATCTGCAGCGTGGAGCAGAGGAGGGGAGAGGAGGAGAGAGGAGAGGAGGGTCTGGCAGCTTGGATAGCTCGGACTGCATTGTCTGCCTTCATGACCCCTGCTGTGTAGCGGTCTCATCCCTGCTCTCATACACTCCCTCTGTCTTCCACTCTTTCTTCTCTCCTTTTTAAAATAGCAGCATCTGGGGCCAGCCATGTTTGGCACTGAATCGTCATGTAAGTAAACGCATCCTGCTTGCATCCTCTTTCTGTTTGCTCACGGCCGGTGGTATTGTTTGCTGTGCGCCGCGGTGCCAGCCTGCTTACAAAGGGACGGGGGATGCAGGAGGGTGGCATCCCCTCCGTGTGGCTGCATCCCGGCTGCGGGCTGCCAGAGCACCGAGGGGGAAAGGCAGCCTCCTTGAAAGTGCTAATTGATAAGCTCATCCTAATTGATAAGCTCATCTGATGGTCTTTGGTTGTGAGCGCTCCGGTGAACGCGCTGCACGGATGGTACATTGAGGGGCTGAGATTGCAGCAGCGTGAGATGGGCTGAAGATGGGAGGGATGGCTTAATCTGACAGAAAAGATGGTCTCGTTGGCTTTGGTTCTGTTTCTGGGAGCAGGGAGGCTGTCTTGGGATCCTTCCTGTGTCTGAAGAATCCAGAATTAAATCAGTTGAGTGGAATGCTAAATACTAGAAGTGGTTCTAAATGTCTAAATGGGTGAAAAATCCAAAAGAATGGCTTCGCTTATTTGTTTTTTTGTTGTCTTTTTTTCCTGATCTCTGTGCTGGAAAATCGTAGCTCAGCTTGCCATCTATCAGCAACACAGACACATGCCTAGGAAAACAAGGAGCTTTTCTTCAGTGGGAGCAGTCAGCTCCCTGCAAAGCTGGCCATGGATGCAGCCCAGGGTTTGGGTGGAAGTGGTGCTGGTGCAGCAGTGGGGGGGACCTGTCTTATCTGTGATTATCTGCAGGCTGAAAAATGCGGCACTGTACTTCATGCCCAAATAACACTGTGCATTGCAAACCGACCCTGGCACGAAGCAGAGCATCTCCCTGCAGGCGGTGGTGCTGCATCCCCACACCGCTGGGCTGGGGCTGCTCTGCAGCTCAGCTGCTGCCAGGCAGCCGTGAGAGCGTGGGGAGCCCTGGGGACCCACTCCTGGTGTGAGGCTGGGCTGGGGATGGGCGGCTGCTCCCTCTGCCATGCTGATCCCGGCCACGGTCGGGCAGAAAAACCTGTGCCTAGTTCCTGTCTGCTTTAGAATGGTTTTTCATGGGTTGCACTAAACATGCTTGAAGCTCTTGGTAGATGGAGCGCGAGCAGAAATGCCCACTGCTGTGGCTGCGCCTGTTGATTTTGTGGCCGTATTGATAGAACACAGCCTGTGTGTATGGGGAGGTGTGTGCCTGTGCACACTGCGTATGAGTGTGCGGTGAAGTACAGCCAGTCCTGCGCCTGCCCTCCTGCAGGCAGCACATGCTGCAAACTTGGGAAGTCAAAAGTACTGGGTGTTCATTTCCATGCTGCTCTCTTGTTTTATGACGTGCACCATTAAATGGTTTGCCTGACACATCTGGATGCAGCCACCAGCGTGCTAACTGCCTGTTTCCATGGCTCCCATGTATATAGATTTAGGTGATGGGAGCTTGTACAGTCACTGTCAGCTTCCTGGGGGTGGTCCATCAGTGTTCATTCACCTCAGGTACAGTGCAGTGCAAGCAGTTGCGGAAGATCTGACCCAGGCTGTGCCCTGCCCTTGTCCAAATGTACCTCTGTGCTCAGCTGGGGCACAGAGCCGGGACCTGGCACCGGAGCGGCTCTGTGCTACTGGCAGTGCCCTGACCACTGCTGCTTGGTCCAGGAACCGGTGGGTTCAGAGAAAGGAAATTGAATGGGAATTCTTCTGATCAAAGTGGGGTCAAACTGAGGGTTTTTTAGCCTCCCCTCTGCTCCTACCTTCATGTTCCTGTTGCCGGATGACCAGTGCAGCCATGTGGTTCTTAATATTTCAGTCCTGCCAGAATGGTGCTGGGTCCACCAGGCAGACTTTCACGGTGCTAAAATGAATTCATAAAATTCAGCTTTCTCTGTTCCTTTAAAATCCTACAGGAGCTGTTTCCACAGCTGTTCAAAGAGCATAAAACGAGCAGATTGCAGTTTGTTCATCCTGCTCGCTTACATATAGTATTTAGGAATTGATTAGGAATTCTGTCTCTCAGTGACACAGATACTTCAAATGTCAAACACTCCACAGTTCTGCTTTTGCTTTTTCCTTCTGACAGCACGAGAAGGGCAGTGTGAAAGCGCAGCCGTGCTTATCACTGCCTGGGTGCTGGGAAAGACAAACATGGGGCACGGTGGTGTGGCGGGGAGCTGGGATGCACCATGCTAGCAGATGCCAGCCCTGCGGCACGCTGCGAGCTGGGAAAGGGCAACGCAGAGCTGTCTGCAGGGAGCTGGGCTGCAGCGCGGCAGCTCCCGTGCGGCCATGCTCAGTGCTTTCCCTCAGTCACGTGCCCTCTTTGTCATCCCCACGGGGAACACGTGTGCTGGAAATCGTTCATCCTTGGTGCTTTTGTCCTGACCTCTTCCACGCAGCACGGTGTCAGGCACAGCAGCTGGGAGAGGCTGGGGTGATGTGGCTCAGCTGGAGCTCTCGGTGCGTTGTAAAGGAATGGGGCAGGCTGTGGTTCGGAGCTCATACAGCTTACGAAGAGGGAGGCTGGTGTGTGGGGCTGCTGTCCTTGGGGAAATGGGCAGCTGAAGGCTGGAGTGGACATACTGGAAAGAATCCATGGAATGGCCACTAAGATGAGGAAGGGACTTGGAGCATCTCCAGTGATGAAGCTGAGAGAGCTGGTTCTGTGCGAGCCAGACTCTTGTCAGTGATGCCCCGTGCCAGGGCAGGAGGCAGCAGGCACAGCCTGGTTCCCTCTGAACACCTGGAAGAAGCACTTTGGTGTGGTGCTGCAGGTGGTGGAGCACTGGCACAGGTTGCCCAGAGGCTGTGCAATCTCCTTGGAGATGTTTAAAGCCTTCCAGTCATGGTTCTGGGCAACCTGTTCTGGGCGTCCCTGTTGGAGCAGGTGTTGGGCCACAGGTCCCTACCAACCTCAGCCATTCTGTGTGGAAAGGGATGCCCTGCCCGCTTACAATCTTCGCTGCTCTGTGTTATTCTGCTTCAGTGTTATTGTCCCTGGGCTATATATTTTTTTTCCAAACTCCCAGCCAGAATGCATTAAAAGGAAAAGGTTGCACCAAGATAATTGATTTTATAGCATGAGGAGGGTCTTGTAAAACTACGTAAGACCAGCAGATAGCAACGGAGAAGTGAGAAACCGTAATGCTGGTTATTGAGAACAATTTCTTCTACCTTAAAAGAGGCACTCTGTGAAGTGGATGCCCAAGTACTAGAATGAAGCTGAAGTCTTCAGTTCATTAGCGATAGAGTGCCTGGGACCCTGCTCCATAGCTGTACAGTGTGATGGGCGTGGGTGCTGCTGTCCTGGGCCAGAGTACCTGCCTCCTTTCACCATCCCAATCCTCAGGAGAACCAGCCAGAATCAACCACTGCTTCAGCTAGTCAGCTGTGACCATGTTAGCTCCTCAGGCTGCTTTGCTGGGAGGTCAGATGTGCAGTGGTCCAAAGGAAGGTGGGACCATGGAGCTGTTGAAACTCTGCTGGGGCAGTGGCCCTGGGGAGGGTGGGCTCCACCAAACCAGCAGGTCACCAAAAGGCTCTGTTTTTAAACACAAGTAGCCCATTGCCATCCTGAATTGCCAGCAACACAGCAGTAAGTTCACAGGGATGTTGCACTGGTTTCTTAAGCAATTTTATGTAGAAGAGAGGCTACAGAAATTTATCAATTCAAACAAAAAGATTTGATTGTTGAGATTCTGGCTGCTCCCCAGCCAGGGGAGTTTGTCTTGATCTCCCATCAGTCAGGGCTGTGGAAACACTGCAGAATCAGGTCAAAGAGACTGGCTTAGCTACAGCAGCTTCAAATACCAGAGTAAACCTGGATTATGAAAGGGATTGAGATTGTAAAAGTTGTAATAAACTTGACAAATTCGACAGTGAGAGTTCAAGATATCTGGAGGGAAACGCATTCTCCCCTTCTGCTTTACAAGAGATTTTAAATACTTAGTGAATTGTCACTATTTTCTTTTAATAAAGGCTTTTTAAACAATAATGGTCCTGAGATAAGAGAAGGTCTGTAGTTTATGTAAACTGCATTGCTGTGTTACTTCATTAGCTGCCCAAGGTGCTGTCTCGAAGCACTTGGCTGTGTGTTCGCTCAGGAGGGCTGGAAGCTCAATTCAGCTTTCTCCTTCAACAGTGCCAGTGCGAATTCACTGTGTTGAGCTGTTTCCAAGCATGCAGCTGGTTGAGAAGTTTAAGTGTGAGTTGCTGGGGTGAATGGACACATGCTGGAGGCTAGATTTGACACACTCATTTGACAATCTGAGACCTTCTGGTTCTTGTAGCCCTGAATCAGCTTTTGTGTCAAAACTCATCAGTTTTGAGTTCGCTAATATCTGATAGAAGGTTCTGAGTGTGATTCTAACCTGTGCTGCAGTTGTGTCCATAGGTGAGTTTCTGGAACTGGCAGATCTGAAAGTGCAGGCAGTGAACGGAGTACCATCTTTCTTCCCCCCATATTGTCTCATTACAGTTGATCCTTGCTGTAGCTAAAATCCTAAGCTATGGTCAGCAGAGAGGCCCATGACTGGCTAAAAGTGATAAGAGTTCTTTTAGATTAAATATAGAAATCATAGAATAATTTTTGTTGGAGGGACCAGCACCTCCTTCTGAGCAGGACTGATCTCCAGGTTACATCCATCTCCATGGATTTATTATATAGATATTATACCATCTCAATCCATCCACATGTTTGCAAAATGATGGGAGATCAAAATGAGCTTCAGCTGTGACCAGTTTGATTTACAGAACCAGAAATAAGGATAAATCTTTAAGCCCAAGGACAGTTGGAAGGCTATTAGAGTCCCTTTGGACCACGTGACCCAGATAGGAAGTGCAGTACGTGCAGTGGGGACTACTATGAGCCAGGGTAGAAGCACTGGGGTTTGAGGTGATTTTGGGGGTAACTAATGTCAGTGCCACTCTAAAAACTTATCTCCGGAACAGTCTAAGCCTTTTGTTTCCATCTGAGCTAGAATCGCCTGCTGATCACTGAAGCACCAGGGAAGGTCTATGAAGTGCAGTGACAAAAAGAGCACTGTAAATTTGTGGAGATGGAGTATTCCAAGTTTCAGGATCAACATATATATTTCCTGCTTGTTAAAACACTGCTAAAACACCAGTATTTAGACCCCTGCATATGAAGGTAGCTATCTACAGCAAGGACTGAAAGAGGCTTAGAAATGCCATTATGTTCACTGTTACAAAGGATAGGACATCTGTAATAGGGAATAAAGATGTAAAACTACAGAGAAAAACATCCAGAAAACATCCAGTGTAGCTCAGTGGAAAATTGGCTGGCTGTGTTACGTTTGGCCAACGAGAAGCCTATGCTAAGAGATCAAATTATAGTGCTCAGAAACCAGGATTCTGCGTGGACCTACATTCTGCCTAGGCCAAGAAATTTGCCACTGCTTTCAGCATTGTATGGAAACTACTTTAGGAGTTCCTAAAGCTGTTTGTGGATTTCATTTTGAATTGGCATCTTGAGTTAAAATGAGTATTTCAAACAGTACATGGAAATCAGAAGGGAAATTCTTGTGAGACTCTTGGGCAGTGATGCAAAATTAAAGTCTCTTGTGTATGACTTCCTTCAAGAAATATGGTGGCTGAGAAGGTTTTTCCTTGGTGCAGAGAAATGAAGGATGTGGAAGTGGCCCTCAGACAGGCAGTGGTTGAGTCAGAAGCAGGAGCTCAGAATGAAAATGTACAAAACTGGCAAGCTTTTATGAGAAATATGTAGCTGTAGTGGGGACTTTCCACATTTGTATAGTTCTTGAATAGCTTTTCTAAAGAATTGACCAGGCAGGGAAGGGATGAGGGTGATGTGAATAAGCTCTGAAAGAATGTAATTTGTACTCAGAAGGTCTGTAGCCTAAGATGCTCTGGGAGGTTTTGAAGATGACAATATAAATATTGTCCATCTCCTTTTGCCTCTCATCTTTAGCATGCTACTCATTAGCCCAATGATTTTGCACATACAGTGAGAATGTGATTTCATGTCTGTCATTACATCAGCAAATGCTGGCTTCCATGTTGCTGCTAGAACTGAATCTTGGAAAGCTGCTGTGAGTGTGCCTTTCCTGCTGCACTCACCTGACTGTGGAAGAACCCATCTTGTGGTGCATCAAGGCATTTTAAGTGGTTGTGTTCTTGATGTTGATGAGTTGTACTTATGAAAGTGCAGCAAAAAGAAAATGTACTCACTCGCATGCTTTAAAGTTCCTGGATGATGGTAGTAGAAAAAGGAGATTGCATATTTTTTGCTTTGTATGTTCTCTGCATTTTAAAAAATAGCAAGGGACCTATGACATGTACATTGCAGCTCTGTGGAGCGCAGAAAATGGCAGCTGACTCCACCTGTAAGAGCACTGCTGCAAGATCAGGGAAAACTACCATAAGCAGACAGCAGCATCCCAAGCAGAACCTGAAGTGTATGAATCACTGGTCATAAATTAAAATACAAGTAAGTGTTATTGTTAGCAATACTGAAACATGCTAAAAAGGTGTATTTATCATTCACAAGAGCTGAATGTGGAAGCTGATGTCCTCACAAACCTTTTCTCCTGGCCGCTGCCTTCGTTGCAGGCTCTAGCAAGGCATCCCAGACTTCTCAGTGGTAGCAAACCATGCTGCTGTGTTTGCGTAGATGCAGTAACCCAACTCAAATTATCCATCTGCTGATAAAATGCTTTCACGCTTCGATTTAAATAATCAGAGGGAATACATTACATCACAAATGCAGAATTATCTGGTAAAGAAACTTGTGTGAAGATCCTATACAGTGCTTTGTCATCTAGAAAGAAACCGAACATTTCATCTAAAATGGCCTGGAAATTTCATAGGCAGCTGCTGGAGGGCAAGGTCTGTGAGAGGGTTAACTAAGCTGGAGGAAGTGTTCCTGTAGCTCAACAGCATGTATCAGCCTGGTTATTCTCTGCTTGCGTGGTCCACAGTGATAACTGCAGATAAGCTGTTATTATTATGAACAGAGCGTGATAATCAGTCTGCCTCTGCAGATGGATGGAAAAAAGCTCCAAGTGGTGGAAATAAGCAGCCAGATAAAAAGCAGCAAGATCTGAGCTGCAGGGCTCTCATTCAGGAGTGGAAGTTCCCTCAGGAAACCTCCCATGCACTGAGAGACTTCATGCATTCAGATTATATGAGGGAAATAGGGGAATATAGTGTCCTTTTTAACAGAGCAGAAATGTGGTTTCTGTGACCGTAAAACTGGGAGCATACTCCTGACTTAAGTGAGTTCATTCTGAGGTCTCGGGCCTCAGCTAGAATGTAATGACAGTACAAGGAGACAGCACCAGGATGAAGGAATCCTCAAGCGTGTAAGATTAGACGTAGGTGTGAAGGGATAGGATAACATGCATCCTCAGCAAATTTGATGATAGTACAAGGCTGGGAGGAGTGGCTGCCATGCCAGAAGGCTGTGCTGCCACTCAGTGAGACCTGGAGAGGCTGGGAAGTTGGGCAGAGAGAAAAATGATGAGGTTCAACAAGGGCAAGTGCAGAGTTCTACACCAGAGGACACATAACCACGTGCAGCAGTACAGTTTTAGGAGATGAAAGGAGCTGCTACTGAATGGGAACACTGCAGAGAAGGATCTGGATGTCCTGATGGACGACAGGTTGGCCGTGAGCCAGCAGTGTGCCCTTGTGCTGTGTGCATTGAAAAGAGCACGGTTAGCAGGTTGAGGGAGGTGATCCTTCCCCTCTACTATGCTGTGATGGGGCCACATCTGGAGTACTGTGCCCAGTTCTGGGCTCCCCAGTTCATGAAAGACAGGGAACTAGAATCCAGCAGAGGGCCACAAAGATGATAAGGGGCCTGGAGAACCTCCCTTATGGGGAAAGGATGAGAGACCTGGGACTGTCCAGCTTGGAGAATACTGAGGGGAACTCAAACATATCTGAAGGGCAGGGATCAAGTAGATGGGGTCAGGCTCTTTTTAGTGGTGCATAGTGACAGCACAAGGGGCAACAGATGCAAACTGGAACACGGGAGTTCCATCTGAACATGAGAAAGAACTCTTTTACTGTGTGGGTGACAGAGTACTGGCACAGGCTGCCCAGAAGAGAAGCTCTGGAGTCTCTTTGAAGATATTCAGAATCCACCTGGATGCTTTTCTGTGCACTCTGCTGTAGGGAACCTGCTGCAGCAGGGATTTGGACTAGGTAATCTCAGGAGGTCCCTTCCAACCCACATAATTCTGTGATTCTGTAGCATCATCTTTAATATTATTTGCCATGCTGTAGTGGGACTACTGCATGTTCCCCTGCCTGTGGGGGTGCAGTAGCTGCAATGATCAGGAGATTTAATTACCTGCCCAGGAGCTATCTCAGTGGCTATACATATTTATATACTGTATTATGTTGTACATAAGTATTTTTACATATTACTATGCTAGGATATACCTGCATGCCACAGAAGGTGTTCTTGCTGTGGGCATTGTGAATCACAGCCTGCAGTGACCTGTTCTGATGCGAACAGACATCAGGTTGGTTGTTTTGGGGCATTGCATTTATGCTAATGACTTACAGTCTCTGTGGGTCTTGGCTGCATTTCAGCGATGAATGAAGCTGTAGATTCAAAATCAGTGCCCTGTGCTGCAGGAGTTTTGAGCTACGTGTCTGGCGTTTAGCTTTGCTTTGTCTTGTTTGTCTCTAGCAGTGTTCAGTTAATTCTTGCATAAAATAAAGTGCATATAAATAGTCACACAGAACTATGCAAAAGGGTAAAAAGAAAAGGCACATGTTGGGGCTTGCCATCCTCAATAGTATTCCCTTAAACATCCACACTTCCCTGGGGTAACACAGCGATGTGCGTCTGTAATCCAGGCTGTCGGTGCAGTCACTGTCCTTGCACAGCAAGGTACGGCTTGCAGCAGCTCATGTCTAACAGTAAATGCACGTTCTCAGTTATTTCAGAAAAACATTATTTCAGAAATCTGCATTTTCAGCTGTTCTCCTTCTGTTCACTGACAAGTTGTACTGTAATTCTGATTTGATTTGTACTAGAAGGAAAGACGTGGCTTTTTCACAGAATGACTTGAGTTGAAAGGGACCTTAAAGACCACCCAGCCCCAGCCCCATGCCAGAGCAGTGCTGCCACTCACCAGGCTGCCCAGGGCTCCATCCAACCTGGCCTTGAGTGCCTCCAGGGATGGGGCATCCACAGCTTCCATGGGTAGCTGTGCCACTGCCTCACTGCCCTCTGAGTAAAGAATTTCCTCCTAATATCTAATCTAAATCTCCTCTCTTTTAATTTAAAACCACTCCCCCTCGTCCTGTCATTGTCTGCCCATGTCAGTCTCACTCACTGTTCATAAGCCCCCTTGAGGTACTGGAAGGCCACAGTGAGGTCTCCCTGGAGCCTTCTCTGCTCCAAGCTGTACAACTCAGCTGCTTCAGCTTTTCTTCACATGTCACTGAACAATCTAACTGTGGGCAGAGGTGTTCAGAAAGTTTTTATTTATATATGTATTTTATATATATGCATATATATATATTACTTTGTAAGCTATTGTGAGTGAAAATTGTAGCTGCCTTCTTTGTAAATCAAGCATTGTAAAACAGGCTGAGTGACTAAAGCTAAGAAGACAGCTTCTTCCAAAGCGAAGGAAGAGTCTGAAGCCATCTCTCTGTATAGCCTATGCTGCTGCCATGAAGCTGTACTCTCACTTCTTCCTTCCAGGAACTGGAAATTCAGTACCCTGGTACCATATCTAGTTTTCCAACATTAGATTTGCTTTCATTCTTTTGCAAGGAGATTGGAGCTATGAGCAGAAGTAGAGTTAGCTTCCTTTTTCTTTACAAAGTTGCTTTTTCCAGGGGCCTCATACCTGAGCCCAAGGGAACTGAACTTTTATCCGATTGCCCCTCTTTAATTGATTTCACATCAGTTATTGCTGGTCTGATGTCCAAAACTAAGCCAACAGCAGTTGGCATATGGTAGGAGTCACTGCAGCCAAGTCTCAGCATTGTCCATTTGCAGCTGTTCCCCTTCTCTTTGGGAACCCATGTCAATTTGGTACGGAGCAGTGAAAGACTTATCCCAAATAGATGTCAAAACCTTTTATTCGGGGCTCTTAAGAGCTGAGACTGATTGATGAGATTAGCCTTTTCTGTGAGTACCCTTCTCAGAAATTGTAGGTGATCCCTTAGGAGGTTTATCTGTAAATGTCCTGTCTCAGGTTTAAATAAAATCGTGATTTTTAAAAAACAAGGTTAATTAAGCTGGCATAAAACAAAAACAAAAAACAAAACCAAACTACAGAAATTCTCAAGTAGGACTACCCTGAGTTAACAACATGCACATTTAAGGTTAATTGCAGTAAACTTTCTTAGAAAATAGGATGTCTGTGAAATACATTGCATAAAAACATGAGTTCAGACAGGTCAAAAAGTGCTTTAAAGTAATATTTGTGTAAAAATGATGAGGTGATTTCTTGGTTTTGTTTTAATATCCATCATAACACTTTGTGTAGCTTTCAGAAACCCGAAATATCATTTTGTTTGTCATAATCATAGATTCAGCAAGATTGGAAAAGAGCTCCAAGATCACCCAGTCCAACTGTCCACCTACCAGCACTATAACTCCACCAAACCGTGTCCCTCTGTACAGCAATTAAACGTTCCTTGTATACCTCCAGGGATGGCGACTCAGCCACCTCCCTCAGGCTTCTTAACGTGCATGAGAATGAACTTTGATAAGGGGTTTGAAGTTCACCTCTGCCGAAGAGGAGCTGCAGTTTCCAAACATAACAAAGGAGTGACTTTGTTTTCTTTGATGTTGTTGTCCTGCTATCAGCCCTTTGGTGATGTTTCTGCAAAGCCGATGTTACATTTTTGGAAGACACCAAGAAAATGGCTACTGGCTTTTAATTGCCCTGCCAATAAATTTGGCCATGCTTCTCTAGAATGCTGCCTTGTAGGGAGGCCTGGGTATGTTTTATTGATCCACAGTGGCTGAGCATTAGCAATGAGAGCATGAGGTGGGCAAAGCCTTCTTAAATTTATGACGTCATTATCTGCAATAGTTCAGCGTTTAAGCCATTGTGGTGTATAAAAGCTTGTATAAAAGCACTGTGGTGGTATAAAAGCTTGTCTTTACACCAAGTGCCCTGCTAGCTATATTCTAGTTTGGATCTAGCAATTAAACTTCAGCTGGTTTGGAGATTTTTACAAAAACAGAAATAGAATATGGTGTGTACTGTGTGAATTGTTGCAAAATCAGGTTTTGGCTAGATGGTTCATCTGTGGAGGTTGAAATAAACTGAAGAACAGTTGGAAACTTGAAGGAGGAGGCTGGGTCAACTTATTTCTTGAACAGCTAAATCTGGGAAATGTGATGAGCTAAAGGAGAGAAGGAAGTCTTATAACATGGAAGATCCTAGAATTTTCAAATTATGTGTGTTTTTTTTATATGTAAGTATGTAAATGTCCAAGTGTATCATCCAAGTGGAGGTGAGTGGCGAGTGGTGTTCCTCAAGGATCAGTGCTGAGGCTGGTGCTGTTTAACATCTTTGTAGATGACATGGACAGTGGGATTGAGTGCACTCTCAGCACGTACCAAGCTGAGAGGTGCAGTTCATACGCTAGGAGGGAAGTGATGTTGTCCAGAGAGACCTGGACAGCCTTGAGAGGTGGGCCTTAATCAGCTCCATGAAGTCCAAGTGCAAGGTTCTGCACCTGTGTCAGTGAAATCCCAAGCACAGATACAGGTTGAGCAGAGAATGGCTTGAGAGCAGCCCTGAGGAGTAGGCTTGAAAGTACTGGTTGATTAAAGACTCAACATGAGCCAGCAGTGTGTGCTTCAGCCAGCAGTGTGTGCAGAAGGGCCAACTGTATCCTGAGTTGCATCAAGAGAAGTGTGACCAGCAGGAAGAGGGAGGAGATTCTGCCCCTCTACTCTGCTCTTGTGAGACCCCACCTGGAGCACTGCATCCTGGCCTTCAGCCCCAAACACTAGAAGGACATGGAGCTGTTGGAGAGGAGCCAGAGAAGGGCCTCGAGGATTATCAGAGGGCTGGAGCATCTCCTCTATGGAGTCAGGCTGAGGGAACTGGGGCTCTTCAGCCTGGAGGAGAGAAAGCTCCGGGGGAGCCCTGTAGTGGCCTGCCAGTAAAGCTGGGGAAAGCTAGGGAGGGATTTGTTGTAAGGGCATGTAGTGACAGGATGAGGGGAAATGGTTTTAAACTGGAAGAGGACAAATTTAGACTAGATATTAGAACGAAATTCTTTACTGCGACAGTGGTGAGACACTGGAACACATCCAAAGAGGTTGTGAATGCTCCCTCTCTGGAAGCATTCAAGGCCAGGCTGGATGGAGCTTTGAGGAACCTGGTCTAGTGGGAGGTATCCCTGCCTATAGCAGGGGAGTTGGAACTAGAAAGTCTTAAAGGCCCCTTCCAAACCAAATCATTCTGTGATTCTATGATATGAAGAGAAGCAGTAGGAAACATGGATATGAATAGGTTAGATGGAGTCCTCCCCACTCCTTGTTAATTTCCATAAAGAAATCAGAAGACATCTCTGAATTGTAAAACTGAAAAAGAGAATCTGGAAATGCTACTGAAGAGATTTTAGTTAAATGAGGCAATTTTAGAAATTGCAATCAAGACATTGGTATCCTTTTACTCTAATATCCAGAAGAGAAGATGATCATAGTTTTGCTGTAGTACATGTTGTTATCCTGCTGTGGGAACAAGAGTTAATCATGTCCATGAAGCCAGTGCCCCTGCTCCTGCTTGAGCTGCGAAAATCAGGCAGTGTCGCTTGAATTGGGGTGAAGAATCAGTGATACCAACGACTATCCAGTGTGCAGGGGGTTGTCACAAATCTTATTTATTTCCAGATCTTTTCAGAGCCCGGAGTGTAGGCAGGCTCCTTTTTCCTTCGCTCACTTCATGATGGCTGCTTTTGTTGTTTTCTCTAGGTCTGTCAATCCTGACTGTGCTCTATTTTACTGAAAGCGCCAATTAGAAAGCCGAGCATTTGCTCTTCCTCCCAGATGGCTCCCTCTGCAATACTGTGCTGTAACAAAGCGGGCACAAGCCCCATCTGTAGTCTTGTGCACAGAGCAGTGCAGCCTGCCGTTTTAAAATGAATTGATAGAGGGATGGGAGCAAACGGTGTAGTTAGCAGGAAGGAGCTGAACTGTGATGGAATAGCAATAGGGGAAAGGAGAAACTGCCTGCTGCTGCTTTGCATTAGCCTGACTTGCTCCTAATCCTGATAGCCATCCAGTATTGGTACTAGCAGTAAAACTGAGTACCAGTCCCTATGTGCTGCTGTGTTATTTTCAGTTCCTGTCAATATGAGGCATTTCTATTTAATTTGCATCCTTTTTCCCCCTTCTCATTCTCTAATGAACAAGTGAGTACAGCAAATCCATTTATGTACTTCTTAGCAATGCCTCCCCTCTCAGCTGCATCTACTGTAAGATCCCTTTCAATTCATTGCTCACTATAGATCTGTCAGCATCTTATAGTAAGGGAAAATAGCTGAATGTCTCTGCTTTTTGATTTGATCTTCTGCAGTTTCCAGCTGCTTCATGGGCATTTTGGTTCAGAACTCAGATTTCTGAGTCAAACCTATTTACCCACTTAGTATTAGCAGTTTGGCCACGCAGAGATTTTACTGATAGGTACTTTCCCTTTTGCTCTGAAGATCTTGTGTTTTCAGAATATATATTGGGAACGTATTGTCAGAGCTACCTATGTTTTCTCCCCTATTTTTCCCAGCAAATTGCACAACTCTGAAGATGATGCTTGCTGAGTTTGACTCTGGGGCCCACAGCCTTTAGAAGGACATGGAGCTGTTAGAGTGGATTCACAGGAGAGCCACAAGGATGATCAGGGGGCTGGAGCACCTCTCCTACAAATACAAACTGAGATAGTTAGGAGAGTGTTCTATCAGTTGGGAGAGGAGAAGGATCTGGGAAGACCTCGTTACAACCTAGTAATACCTAAAGGCACCTGCAGGAAAGATGGAGGGGACCTCTTTATTAGGGAATTTGCTGGGAACAAGGAATAATGGCTTTAAACTAAATGAGGAGTGGTTTAGGTTAGGTATTAGGAAGAAGTTCTTCACCCCCAGGGTGGTGAGGCCCTGGCACATGCTGTCCAGAGAAGCTGGGGATACCCCATCCCTGGAGGTGTTCAAGGGCGGGTTGGATGGAGTCTCGGGCAGCATGGTCTTGTGCGTGGTGTCTCTGCCTGTGGAAGGGAACTTGGAACTGGGGGATCTCTAAGGTCCCTTCCAACCCAAACCATTCTATGATTCTCTGAATGTCATTGAACATTTCACTGCTTCATGCATTTCATGATCACTTCCAAGGTTGGACAGGCAGTCAGTGTTTCACATTGTCTCTGGAAGCTTATGGTGTGTTTTTTTGTTTTGTTTTGCTTTGTTTTTTTCTGGAAGTTGATATGCTCTGTCTGCTTAGCTGCAAGAAGCTCAGTGTCCTGCTGTCTGCTACAGCTCATACAGCATGCCAGATTGGGCTGCCTGAGCATAAAAAGATACACTGAATTAATTCAGTAAATCTGCAAGGTCGTTTTTCAGTCTCTGGTAGATGGACCAGTTTTAGAGAGCTCAGTCTGCTATGGAGAGGTCTTTGTCATGAAGAGGAACTGGTAGCTAAAAGTTCTGCATTCATCCTCAGTTTACAGATCTTTATTGAGTGTTTTGGAAGTGGATAGAAATCAGTTCTGAAACTGAAAGATTTTTGTAAATAGAATCCCTAAAAAGGTTAGAAATAAGTCAGCTGCTAAAACAAGCCTGCCTACTGGAGAAGGGAGGCAGACAGACAAACAGAAAAGATAGCTGTTGTTATCTGTGACATGGCCTTCAGTTATTTGGTCTGGAGGAGCCTCTCATATTTTTGCCTTGAATCTATTTGTTTTTAATTTATTGCTGGTGGTGTGTTGTTTTCTGCTCAGCAGGATTTGATGTTCTTTGAGTGGACAGGTAGAGGTCATCTCTAACAGGTAAGGAACAGTTTCACCCATGTTTCACCCAAATTTATCTCTGCACAAAGCAGCGTTTCTTCCAATTCCTATTGCTGATTACATCTTTGAGCAAGCTGCAGGGGCTGCTTGGCAGCAAATGCCTATTGGAGCTCCAGCGGCTCTTGCACTCCAGGGCAGAGCAGCACAGGCTTGAAGCAATTACAGAAATGTATGTTGTAGTCATTTATATCCCTACTTTTCTACTCTGTATCTGAGTTTGTGGCTGTTGCTGAGTAGAAGAATGAGAGCTTGTGTATGCTTATGTGATTGAAAAGGTAAACCTTGCCTTTTATATTGCATCTTCCCTGTAACAGTGAGGAAGTTGGGTTTGGAGGTTTCTGTTGTCAGCTTTTTTAATGCTAGGATATACATTGACATGAGCTTTGTCAAAGATACGAAATTTAGTAAATTTGGAAGTAAAAATAATGGCTTCAAAAACATTCATTGCCTGAGTAAAAGTGCTATATTCTCATTCCAGTAAAAGTGCTATATTCTCATTCCTAACAAGGTATAACATTGAGCAGTTTTCATTGTTGAGTTCCACTGTGATTATCAGTATCGTTTCAGATGGAAGGCAAATTGTGTTTTTGTCACTAATTAAGTTGGAGTAAAACAGTGAATTGCAAAAATAATGAATTTTAAAATGGTTGATGGTTTTAGATCAATCAGCCATTACAACATATCAGCAATGCTTTCTCACTCCTTTTATTCCTCTGTATTTCATCTGGGCACTCAAGTAAAGTGAAATCAGTCAAAATTGAGGTACTGCTTGTATATTTAGAGTACAGATTTTCATCATACCTTAAATTTTATTTTGTTGCCAGTAGGCAGAATCCTGGAAACCATCAGTGTCAGAGGGCTGAACCATGGAAAACAGCCTATCTTCTGAAAAAAACTAGTTGCTTTCTGAAAAGTCACTATTGAGATAACAAACATCTATCAGAGCATTCAGATAATAAGGCATCTCTTTGGACTGTGGGTGCTGAGATCAACTGTCTAGATTCATCCTTGAAATAATATCACAGATGTTCATGGCCCAGGCTGTAGTCATTTAACCCTGCTCACCTGTGGGACCTCAGTCTGATTTTGTTGCTACACTGTCGTCCTCCAGCAGCAGCATGCATTGGGATGGGACGCAACTATCCAAAGTCTCCAAATATCCTCTTTCCTGTCATTTTCCCTAACCATATCTTCCATTAAGTTTGAGCGCTGTGCTCAGAAGATGGTTCTTGTGGGTAAGAGTCTTCAGTATCTGCTTGTATTCAGAAGAAATAAATATTAGATTTTGAGTCTTCTTAAGTGATTTAAGATGGGCTCCCAAATGAGCACACTGTATATGTTTGATTGCACTACTAAGCCATTTCTGTTGATAGTTCTAATGGTAGGTGGCTGAAAAATGCAAGGCATGAAGGGGACGTTTGAGGCTCAGGTAAGTTGCCTAAATGAGGCTTCTAGAGTTGGTAATACTAATACTCCGGGGGTATTCTTTCTGTGTAGTGTGTCAGTGCTTCAGAGACTGCCTCATCTCAAACAGCTTTGGATCCATGTGCTTAGGCAGCTCTTTGTCATAAAGGATTGCAGTTGATGCAGTCCTAAAGAAAATGAGTCACGTTAAGTATTGTGGGTTTCTCAGATTCCTGAGTAACTGTGGGGGCCTTGGTTGCTTTTCTTAAGTTTAGTTGTATTCTTGTTTTTGCTTTTGTTTTGAACGGTAGAGAGTAGAAGTCAGTCACACTGATGATGATAAACTCGGCCTCTGGCAAGGCGCCCACGTCAACTGTTGCGGTCATTAACCCCGGCTGCTCAGTGGCTCGGGCACAGGCTGGAACATGCTGTACTTGAATTATCTGCTCCCTCCATTTGCCATTTACAAGCAGGGACAGACAGAAGACAAACATTTCTTCCCCTAAATATGGGACTTGTTATAGCTCAGTTGCTTGGCAGTCGACTTGACTGTAAATTAAGCAGACTATTAAGCAATGCTACTGGTTTCCTTCCTTCTATGGCTTTGTGGGAGATTCTGTGATCTTTGTACCGTTACAGCATTTGCACCCACCTATTTAACTGCAGCAGGAGGTAGGCACTGCTGTCATATGGCTGGCTTCTGTGGAAAGAAAGTCACTGTGTTTTTAGGTGTTCCTCCTGCAGGTTTTTTTTTTTTCCCATATGACACTGCATTCGTATTCCTACCACTTCAGTTTCTCCTTTTAAGCTTATTGGCAACATCTGTTGCTGCTGTCTATAATTCATGCTGGTAGAAGGGGAATAACAGCAACTGCCTGTGCCTTCCACGTAGGTATTCAGAGTCATTTATTAATATACTGGCACATCTAGATTCCTTCATTATACATTTCCCCCAGTTCAAAACAAATTATTCTCTCTCAGCCCTACATGGACCGAAGCATAACTCTACCTCCTCCTCAGTGTAGAAGAACAAGACCAGCTCCTGTCAGGAAGAACATCAGTTTCCATATCTAGTCATGTTCCTATGGTTTTTCGGTGATAAAAGTAGCATCAGCAACATGGAAAGCACTGACAGTTCCCTGAAAGATATCTGTATGTGTTCGATCCCAAGTACACACTTGTATTCCTGTAATCAAAACAGTGACGTTCATTATTAATAAATGTTAATAGACTGCTACTAAAAAATTTCTGAGTAATACTGATAAAATATAAATACAGGACTCCAGTAAGCATGGCTTACCTCAGGAAAGGGCTTTTGAAGTTCTGGGTTTATGTCTGTAGAAATTGCTTTAAAATTCTGGCATACTTTGTTTAGATGTGCCCTTTTCTTGCTGTCCAGTTTAGTAATGGATTCATAATGAAGTAATTAATAGCACTATGAAAAAGGAATCATGGAATCGTAGGATGGCCTAGGTTGAAAAGGACCAGAATTATCTCAACCCCCTGCTGTGTGCAGGGTACCAACCACCAGACCAGGCTGCCCAGAGCCACATCCAGCCTGGCCTTGAATGCCTCCAGGGATGGGGCATCCACAGCCTCCTTAGGAAGACTGTTTCAGTGCATCACCACCTTCTGTGTGAAAAGCTTCCTCCTAATATCTAACCTAAATCTCTCCTGTCTCATTCCCCCTTGTCCTGTCAGTATTCACCCTCATAAACAGCCGTTCCCCCTCTTTTTTATATGCCCCCTTCAAGTTTTGGAAGGCCACAATAAGTCTCTCTTTTGCCTTCTTTTTTCCAAGCTAAACAAGCCCAGTTCCCTCAATCTAATGGAATCTAATGGAAAAAACAAATACTCTATGTAGGATAAAAAATGACAGTCTCATTTGTTGAAAACTTATGGTACATTCTTGTATATTTGACATTTAGAGATGAGAACTTTTGTTTCAGTATTATTCCTTTTTTATCATGTCATTTGACTTTCTCAGCCAATGAGCCCTGAAATGTAATTACAGTAACCGCAGGAAGTGCTAAATGAAAGAGCATTCAAATATGGGAATTAGTAGAGCTGTGGTTACCTAATGACTGCAGTACATTTTGTAAACAAGACATGCAAATTTGAACAGGGCACCACCTTGAATCTTTTCCTAGCAGGGGGGAAGAAGCCCAGTTCACCATTCCTAGGTTGGCAGTCCCCATGGTGGTGAGGAATCCAGGCCATCTGTGGCCAGACCAGCAGTTCCAGGGCTAGGTGCAAATGGAAGTCTGAATGGTGGTGAAGGAATAGATCTGGGTAGAGCTCTGAAGAGTGTGGCACCTTTCAGCTACGAGTTAAGGAGCCATAGAATTTCAGAATGGCTTATAATGGAGTGTTCCTTAATGACCACCCAGTTTCAACCCCATGCCATGAGCAGGGCTGCCACCCTCCAGCTCATCCAACACAGCCCCATCCAACCTGGCCTCAAGTACATCCAGGGATGAGGTATCCACAGCTTCTCTGGGCATCTGTGCCACTGCCTCAGTGCCCCCTGAATAAAGGATTTCCCTCTTACATCTAATCTAAATCTTCACTCTTTTAATTCAGAAGCGTTCCCACTTGCCCTATCACCGTCTGCCCATGTGAAAACTTGGTCTCCCTCCTGTTCATATGCCCTCTTGAAGTACTGGAAGGCTGCAGTGAGGTCTCCCGAGAGCCTTCTCTTCTCCAGGCTGAACAAACACAGCTCCCTCAACCTTTCTTCACAGGAGAGGTGCTCCAGCCCGCTGATAATCTTCCTGGCCCTCCTCTGGACAGCTCTGGTGAAACAAGCCATAAAATAGACATTAATCAACTCTATGGAATACAAAATCCATGTAATTCACAGACATTTATTGTGTCATGTATTGCATACATTCAATTTGCATACAAAATTAATGTCATCTTTTCCTGCTTCAATATGTTGCTCTTTAGTACTAGAAACAGATTTACTGTCAGAAAAAGTTAGAGGGAAAATGTATGCATGCTCACTGTCTACACATATAAAATGCACAGAGGGAGCTCTACATTAAACAGAATTATAGATACCACGTTTCAAAAGAAACCTGACTTTAATGAAATCTGTCAGACGCCAATTGTAGAAAGATGCTTTGATTCCTTTAAAATGATAGATCATAATTTTTTCCAGAGGGGAAAGCATATACGGAACACAAATTTTAATTATGCCTATGAAGACTGGAAGTTTTTGTCATTTCAAATAAGAATGGATGTGACATTTCAACAGAGTTCTTTTAAGATTTGGATGCAGGGCTTGTTAGCTTGAGCAGATGCTTATGGCATTCTGCAAACAGTGGTGTATGTATGTCCAAAAACTTGAAGATAGAACTTTAATGTAAAAGCTGAAGGACAAAACAAGTCAGCAGGGGTTTTGCCACTTAGTTAATGGAGCTTAGGTTTTTGTAGGAAGGGCATGCCTACGTTGTGCAGTGGAGATAGCTTCAAGTGAGCTACTTAAGTAATACCAAAGCAGGATTCTTCTTCAGCACTGTATTCAAGCGGATCAGTCTTTCAATTTGTTTAATAGGGTTTTAACTCTGCTGTGGATGGAGATGAGTATCTTCAAGAACCTCGAAGACTTCTTGAAACTATATAGAGTCCTTTAGAGTGCTCTGTACCACTCTTTGTTGTGTTGCTGAGGTGTTTCCTGCATCTTTTTTTCAGACCCATGTTAAGAGTAGGCTGAAGAAGTTTTTCTTTGTTTTGTTAGAAAAGGTAAATGGATTTTCCCTGTGATTCTAATTTGCTGTTTACAGTTGCTTTTCTGTATCTTAAGTTCCCCTTTTGAAGTGTGAATTTGAGGCACGCTCTGTAGTTTGATATCTACCATGGAAAAGACACTGAACTTTCAAGCAGGCTCTATAGGAGTAATCTCCTTAGACCAACTGTTGTAGGTTGAAAAAAGAAATAACCTTTGAGGCATGCAGGCCTTTCTGAAGCAGAAGTTATGTCACGTGTTCCATCTTCTTTATCCTTTGGACATCAAATTTGGTACTTTCCATGTTGTGGTAGCAGAACATTTGTGGTCTGATGGCCTGCAGTCAGAAATGAGGTGAGGTTTGGAAGACTTTGTTATCATGGAGGGATGGTTACACAAAGTGACAGCAGCAACTGAAGTGCTCTGATAATTCCCAGGAGTCCTGGGCTGCCTTGCCAGGTGCGTGTTTCTGCACATACAGCTTCAGTAGTGAAGTCATTTTCATTAGCTATCCAGAAAGTATTCTTCTATTCGTTTTTATATTTTATATTTATACACCAACATTGTGTTACATTCCACCAGCTGCGGTAAATCACACTTTCTGGGCTTCAGACCAGACTTCAGATGTTGAAATAGGACATGTAGATGAGCTCAGAGAAAGGAGTAGCAGGATTTCAGGTTTCATCTCTCATTCGCACCTGTATTGAACTGACTGATCACATCCATTTGAGCACGGACATAACATTAAGCTATTTTTTCAGAATTAGGAAGTCATAATTTCTCTTCGTATTGTGCCAAATTGAGACAAAAGATGTAAGTGCAAAAGGTGTTTATTAACATTTTATAGAGCCCTCATCAAAATGACGATTTTCTTCATTTGCTAGAGGTTTTCACAATGTTATACTTTACAAATTGAAAAAAATACATATGTAGGTGGAAATTAATAGCAGTAGTTTTTTTGGTTTTTTTTTTTTTGTATGAAAGACTGAGACAGAAATTATCTGGCCAATAATATTGATCCAGAAGAGATTCAAGGCAAACAGACTGGGGGAAAAAATGGCATCATCAGTAAAATCAATTGTCTTTGTCATTTAGCATCAGTTGTTCTCAATGCAACCTTAAACTGATCACCAGGAGAGAAAAAAAAAATTGTTAAGAAATGATTTTAGATTGACCAGAATCCCTTTACCTTGAAACAGGGTGATGGATGATCCCATCTCTGGTGATTCAGACAAAGGCTAAAAGCAGTTGAGGATCTGCACAAAATAACATGCCTGTATGGCTGGGCACAGAAGTGTCCTGAAAATGTTGCTACTGGAGCAAATAGTGTTGGAGCAGCTCCTGAGCTGGGTCAGACAAAGAAAACGTAATGAAAACTCCCAGCTTAAATAATAGTGTGGGTAAGCACTTGGTGCTGCACACCAAAGCGCAGCTGCTTAGCTGCTCTTACGATTAATTACAGGTGGGAAGCTAAATCATGCGGTTGAAAATCCTCCCCTTGGAGTCCATCTTAAGCAAAATTTAGTGAGGAAGCTGTCTTGAGTCTGAGGCTCAGTATGAAAGACAGAAGTGGGGAAAAGGGGAAGGAGAGCTGAAGGAAGAATAACAAATAGAAGTGACTTTTTTGTTTGTTTGTTTTTCTGAAGTATATTCCAACAGTTATTTTGTCATATTAAGTAGATCAAGAATCAAGCCGTACTGTTCTACTCCTTGAATCATAGTCGGATAAAAGTTAGGTACGGTGCATCAGATGTAAAGTGTAACTTGAAACAAAGCATTGAATTTTGCCTCTGCCATCCCAGCACAGACCACCTTCATCTCAACCATCCCCTGGATGAAAGGTGTTGTGTGCTGGTTGAAATGCAAGGGAGCAGAATTAGACCTTCAGCACTGACCTGTTTTTAACCCCATCTCAGTTCATCTTTTTGAAGAAGAAAACCTTTTAAAATATATGGTGAAAGAGGGAATGCCTGTGTTTGGACAGGGCTCTGGTGCTGTGGTTTGGGGGTCATGGCACCACAAGCCGCAGCCACAAGACAGGGTGCCCCACGCTATACTTCTTGCTGGATTTTGGGTGAATCAGCCCTGCCTAATGGCTCTTGTCTGATTGGACTGTTCAATCCTTCTCTAGGCTAGGCAGATAGCACTGGCATAGCACCCAGCATTGCAGAAACTGATGGTGGATTCTATTCATGCGATTGAGCTGTTGCAGTGAAACAAATTCCATTTCTTGAACAAGATTATTTTCCTTCAAGGTCAAAGGAACTATTTAATTCGTCCCTTAAATAAAGTAAGCCATGGTATTTCTTGTTCATGCTTCTTTCTGTGTCCAATCTGTCTGCTCATCAGCTGCTTTCTTGTAATGCGTTTCCCAACTTTTTGGTTGAACTGTGGGGAAATTTGATTTTAGGAAAAGTTTTCAAAAGGATTTACTGAGAAAAATAAACTGTTCGATGTCATCAGGGACTTTGACTGGAGTTTATGCCCACTGGCATTAGATATGCATTTGGCCCATCGCTGTTCACCTTGTGATGCAGTTGCATAAGTGGCTGAATTCTGCAGAAACAGGTGCTGCTACCTGTCCTGGCAGAAAGGACATAGGCAGATGTTTTGCATTTCCAGATCCTACTCCATTCTGAGACCATTTCAGTGCATGCTGATGGGATATCTGCCTGTTTTTTTTAAATGACATTGCAGGTGGAAATTAAATTGGGCCAGATGGCAGCCAGGGTGGATAATCTAAAGCTCGAAGAGGAAGAAGCTGCCATAGAGGCAATCAAATTGGCGTATGCTGCAGAAATGGAGTCAAGAAGCTTTGAAGCTGGACAGTGTGGAAGAATATGAGAATGGCTTTTTGAGCTGGAGTTGGTGTGCTGAGGAGTCAGCTCACACATCACCACAGTTCAGTCCTCGGCGTCTGTGTTGCTGCCTGAGCTACCCTGGGTCGCTTGAGAGCACTTCAGAGCATGCAAATGCTGGCCTGCAGCAAGAAATCTTATTTAGCCCATCTGCAAGCAAAGCCTCTGTGCTTTCCCTGTCAGCTGCATGAAGGGTCTTGGAGATAAACATTTTGAAGAAAGGGAGTACAGCAGTGGTGGAAAAGCGTCTGTCTGCTCAGGGCAAAACTGGGGAAGAAGCTGTGTCTACACAGAGACAGCAGAGGCTGCTACTGAAGAATCCAGGCTTGTTTCGTGTCTCAGTTTTTTTCTTTTTTTCTTGCTCGTTCAGTTTCGTGGCCCAGGCTTGAGAAGAAGTAGTGATGCTCCTCACGAATGAAGCATGGCACAGAGTGGTCGCTCCCCATGGCAGCCCAGTGAGGAGGCCTTGCCCCAGCTGCTCTGGGCCAGGTGCCTGCAGCTCAGCAGGGCCTGCTGCCATTGCTTGTTCACGTTTCTGTGCTGCCTGTTTACCTGTAGCTTTGCCTCAGCAATGCTTACCCAGAACAACTTTCTCTGGGTTATTCACCTGCGTTTCCAAACTCGTTGGTATGTGGAAGCCATCTGCTGTGTGCTCGTTCCGTGGCATTTCAGATCTGACGTGTGCCCACGCACTGGCATTCTCTCACAGCACTGACAGCAGCAGAACAGGCAGACAGTGCTGAGAGTGCGCTGTACTTCTAGACAGTGTCCTGTTGCCTTCCCTTTTTGCTTTGCCTCGCTGCATCCATTCCTCTCCACAAAGTGCAATGTTAAAAATACTAAAAATACTATTTTTTTTTTAAACCAGTAAGAGCAGCATACTGAGAACCCTAATGAAACCATTGGAAGAATCCTCATGGATTCCAAGCTGTGGTTTAAAACAAGCTAATTTATGAAGATCTACCTGTGTGACAGTATTGAACTAACTTGGAAAACAGTTTAAAACCATTCCCTTGAAGGGAAGGCACCGCTCTGCAGAAGTCTAAAAACATGTTATAAGATTCCCACCCCGAGAGGTGCATTTCCCCACAAAACCGTGTTTATAATTACCAGATAATTAAAAAAAAAAAAAAAAAAAAGGAAATTTTTTTTTTTTTTTATCCCCAAATTAAACATCCTCAGGGCATTGGCCTTTAATGGGGGAAAAAAAGTGAGTTTTGAAAAGCAGGTTTTTTCTTGTGTTATACTTGTAAATACTTTTGGGAAAGGATTAATGTAATAATTATTTACTGGTGTATTCATGCAGAAATCAACAAATCTTTCCCCATTGCATATCAGCAAAATACATTTTTAATACAGCTCTAAAATGTAGCATCTCTTGATGCCATCTCAGGCTCGCAGACCTATTGGCATCTCTCACTTCTGGCTTCTGCTGCCGGCACTCCCTCAGTGCGTGGCTTTGCTGAGCTGTGTTCAGGCATCGCTCTTGCCTCTTGTCTCCCCTACCTGTTTCCTTCAGGTAACAATGTCTTAACATGCTCAGGTGGTTTTCCCTGCCTTCCTGGGCTGATGATGTTTCTTCCTGAGTTTCAGATGGGATCTTTGCTCAGTGGTAACTCTTCGGTATTAAGTAAAATATTGATTGCATAACATAAAGAAGGAGCTCTTCAAGAATCCATTCCTTAAGAATGTGGCTGGAACTTAAACTATTTTCTTTTTAAAAAAGTAATAAAGGAAATAGATGGTAACCATTTTTGGGGAGATCCAAAGCCAACATAGTAAGCTATCTGTAGCATTCACTTTTTCTGCTCACGGGAGTTTTTAAGGCTGCAAAGCTATGTTATTTTTTTGTTTTTATACCTCTCTGGAGCTTTACTTCATCATCCATCCCCTATATATAATGCTAGCTGGCAAGTCTGCCTCATTGACTACTGTAGCGCTGACTACCGTGCTGTTCTGAGACAAGTGGACCAAGATCAGCTCTGCTGGAAAGCACTAAATGAAATACCTTTCTTTGAATGTAATCTTCTGTAACGCCTTCTTGATTCGGAGAAGGTCTGAGTGATTTACTTTACCAGCATTTTAGGAAGCTACTCCATGGAAGCAACAGGGAAAACAGCAAAAGAGAACTTCTGATTCACAAAATGTTACTGAAGTTCTTTTCCAAGGCACTTGCATGGAAACTGAGCCCCAAAACACTGCATTCAGAGATTCACAAACAAGTCAGTTGTGAATAGGAGGCAGAACCTGAAATTTATTGCAAATTCTGTCTTGTTCTGTTATCATACATATTCCAGTGTTCATCTCTCTAATGGGTACTTCCAGTCAGAAAGTCAGTGGCCCTTCCCTTGGTGGTATTTTTGTTCTTTGAACAGTGAGCAGTAAGGGGTTTTTGAGTGTCCCAACTCCAAGCACTTAAACAGACTTACTCTGCTTTTGTGCCAAGTGGCATTTTGGAAAGTGTTAAGGAGTCTCCCACAATAATTTTTGTTCCCTCTTTGAGTGTTCTATAGGATACATTACTTTGGATGTATTACTGTACTGATTTTGGTATTCTGCCATTCTCAGTGCTTTCTTCTGGGTTTTTCTGATGAAGCCATTGCTCATTTGGACGTGTGCATTCAGAGGGGAATCAGTTGCAAGATCTGCACACTCAGAGACCACTTTCCTATTGCCCACCCTCCAGTGCCAGATGGAAATGGTTCCCAGACACACGTGTAGAGAAAATCAGGGAGTGGAAGTCCCCCAGTTGCTGAATCTTTTTGCTGGAGTCTCCCCACTCCAAGAAAAAGGGAGCTCCAGAAACTTCTACTACTGCATTAGGAAGAAACATTGCAAGTTTTATCTTCAAAGTCAATTGTTCAAAGCTGATCCTTGTATATTAAATTAAAGAAGAGCTGAAAAAAGTGCCAATACAGTGATTATCACAATTAACCACCTGTGTCTGAGGATTAATGTGGCCATGGTTACTAGTCCTACATGAACTAATGTGAACAGAAGAGAAGCAAAGTGGTTGTGACGAAACCAAGCCATTTTTCACTGCCTGTTTTTGTGCATGGCCTTCCCAGGTCACTGAGCACATTGGTCACAGGTTACACAGCCTTCAGCCGTGCTTGGCGATGGGGGCAGGCAGTGGGCTCTCGCTCTGTGCTCAGGCCCCAGGCTGAGATCCCGCAGCAGCTCTCACCTTTCTGACTCACTGCCTGCCCAACCAAAACCATTCTCTGGTTGCAGGCATTCAATTTGAGCTGTCTTGGCCTGATTTTTGAGGAACTCGGAGTTCCCATAACTCATGTCAGAGCCACGGGAATTCCTGACCTGCATCATGAGACCCAGTGTGCGCAGCGAAAGATAACATTGATGGCCAACCATGCTGCAGGTGTGCTCTCCCTTCAGCAAAGCATCTAAACAGAAAATAGCCTGCTAAGCACGAAGAAAAATACTTCTTTTGGCTTCATCTGCTTTCTGCATCTTGGCATCTACTGTTACTTGCAGTTTGATGTGGCATGACATGCCAAATATTTCTGGAGTTATTTTCTAAAATATGTGAGGATGCATTCTTCACCTGCTTGATATCTTCAGGGCAATACAGACAGGTGAATATATTTGTTTTCACAGGTTGCAGGCTGTAGCTAAACGTGGGAGCTTCCAGACACTGCTGAATGTTTCACATAGGCTTTGAATTTGCAATTTAGAGCCAGTGCAGCATCTGACTGGGACAACTGCAGAGCTGAGAACACAGTGTATAGGAAGCCCTGTGCTGTTTTTATTTATCAAACATCTCATTTATCAAACACACCTTGTTGAGCTAATTCAGTCGTGCCTTTTTCACTTCTGTCTCCACACCAACATAACAGGAAATGAAATTGGAGGAAGAAGCTGTGGATCAGTGGAGGGCTGGGATCAGTGTGCTGGACTCCTGATGCATGCCCAGTGCCTGCAGGGTGCTTTAGCAGCCTTGCTCCTTCTGTGTCCCCTCCGTGTGTGGGAAGAGGCCCACCTCTGAGCAGATCTCATGCTTCTAATGAGAAGAAAGGAAAAGAAGACACTATTGTGTGGAACACAATTTGACAGTTATTTTTAGCCAAGTCATCCACAGCTACTTTCTGGAATTAAAACCATCAGATATTCAGTAAGAAAAACTGTGGGTGTATTGAGCTGCCTTTACTCCTGGGATTTCATCAAAGGCTAAATCAAGTCACATCTTTATTGTTCATGCTAATGACATAATCTAAGCACTGTTTTATTTGTCTCTCAGAAAATGAAGCAAGCTTTAAAACCATGGCCAAAACAGTTCTGTCTGATGTCCCAGACCTCTGGAGGAAGCAGCATTTGAGAAAGACTTGCTGTCTGCAGGGACAGAGGATCTCCTGGCCACCAGCTGATAGTGTTTTAAAGGTCTAACTTAGCACTCTGCTTCCCTGCAGCCCATGTGAGCCCTCACCATCCATTTCCTGTGGTTTTGTCTGGAAGTTGTTTCTCTGGAGCTCATTCTGTCGAAAATTTTTATTATACAAAATTCACCACCAAAGTTGGTCTCCGCATCACCTGGCACCTGAATGCAGATTTCAGTTTTATCTACAGAGTTGCCAGAGCCTTTTATATTTTAATAAGTTTTGGGTGTCCCAAGAGACTGCTAGACGATGGAAATCGTACTGCACTTGTCAAACTCGGTGCTGTGCTTTTTGTGAAAATCCCCAAAAGTGAGGCAAAGAGCTCCAAATTGTCTACTGAACTTGTCTTCTCTTCCGTTTGGTATGAGTATTATGTGAGTCACTCAGCTTGAAGAGTGCTCTGAAAGGGAAAATTGATTATCAGATACAGAACCATAATGAATTGCTTGAAAATTTTCTTTTTGTGCTACACTACCCATGCCATCAGTTATTGGAAACAAATCCCTGCTGCATGTGGAAATTTAAAATAGCTAGGTTAGAGACAAATGGCACGAATGCCCTATTGATTTTGTAAGTAGGAAGCGAAGATCAGTTTTCAGTGACAAAATATTAGCTGTTGTGGATCTCTGGGGAATTTTCATGAAGTTACTGCCTCTAATTACAACATTGTTTTCCAGTTACCTCTGTTCCAAGAAGCACCTTGCTACTTCTTGTGTGCAAAGAGATCGGAATCTTAGAGACTCTTAAAATAGATGTGCTCTATATGGAAGCTGTCAAGGTTAGGATAGTGATGTCAGGAACAGAACATTTCTCCAGAATTTAAAACAAACAAACAATGAAAAAACGTGTCTGAAAGATTCATTACATGTACATTACAACCATGCTTTCTGATTTTTTTTTTCTTTTCCTAGACAGTGTTTTAATGCATAAAAGATGATGATCCTCATCTTTGTGTGCATATGGATGCAACACACAAGTCAGGGTGGAAGATGCACACTGCTGTGTCTGTAGGGTTAGTGCTCATATAGAATTCTGCCCGGTACAAAAGGAGGCTGCAGGGCAGCAGGTGTTCTGTTCATGTGCCTCTCCTTTTAGCATGGGAACACCTACTCTGAGAGTCCCTGAATAATAGGAAGCCAGGGGTTATTTTGGCTTTTGTGGAAGGCCAGTAGCTGGATGTGAAAACTCTTGGCACGATTTGTCTCTCCAGAGTGGATTAGCCTTTGTTATCTACAGCATTTAAATTAGTCACTGTGGCAAACTTTTAGTTAAGGGTGTTCTTAGGCAGCTAATGAACCAAAAGCAAAGAGCCAATGCAGCTGGTTCTTCCCTGGGCGTTGCTACAGGAGAGGACAAAACTTAGGCTGTGAGAGAACTGTGCTAATCCATTAATTGTCTTAAATGACTCTAGTTAATGAGGTTTAGTTAATTGGCTTTTATTTCAATACAGCTTTGAGAGGCTAAAGAACATAGATCTGTGTAACGCCTCAGAAGGAGGGACAGTTAAGGTAAACAGGTAAGTCTGACTTCACAAACAAAAACTGGATATAACCATATCATTTCTGTTATACCAGTGGTAGTTGATGTCTAGAGAAATTTTGAAGTACAGTGTGAATTTGTTTGAATACTTTGTGGTTGGAGTGGAACACCACGAGCTGCCCATGGAGGTGTGCAGAGCCAAAGACACCGTGTAACATTGTGTGGTGAAGGAAATACCCCTTCACAAATCTGAGAGCATTCTTCCACATGCAGTACATCACTTACATAGCAATTAGGACCAGGACTCTTATGCTTTTTGAAATGTTAAAATATGCAGGGGAGGCGTTGGCAGTGTTTCAGATCAGCTGACAAGCAAACTGATTTTAGAAGAATAAAGGTTGAAAATGTTGCAAGAGAATTTAGCTAAGAACCGATGAACAACCAGATGTTACATGCACACATCTCTAAAAATCCAAATATCAGTACTTTTGCACAACGTATCATTCTTCATCCTTCGTGTTTCATTCTTAATTGGTCCAGTTCTTCCCCCAAATTACTGCATTATTAGTAGCAGGAGCTTGCTTTTAGCAGCAGGGCACTGTGCTGGCCATAAAGAAATGCATGGCACAGTTTAATCTCTGGCAGATGGGGGCTGTAAGGTCCCAGGAAATGTTTTCTCCCTCATTTTTCTTTTACTTAAATGTAAATGCTGGGGTTGATTGGTGGTGGCAGTTTTTTTAAACAGAGTTTTTTGCTGCCAATAATTAGCAAATCTTGGTATTCAGTCACCGTGCTCTACAATTAACTGGAGCTGTGTAATTACCTCATGTCACCACTGCATTGTGAATGCAGGAGGAAATGTCCCCCATCCTTTGGCAGGGAAAGCAAATGTAGCAGCTACTTTGCATGATAGTGGCTGCTTCTGTGAAGGAAAGTTGATCTTTTTTTCTTTGTACTTTGTTCTTCCCAAAGGTAAAAAGGTCATGGTCTTAGACAAATGGAACAGCAAAGTACTGTGATGGAGCCTGCCTATCCTATGTTGATTTTAGTATTTAAATTCATACCAGAGAATGGTTTTGGGGGGTCGGTATATTGGGTCCTGTATCTGTGCGTAGCCTGGGGGAAAGTGCATCAGCTATTATTAGCAGCTGCTGAAGCACTGATGCACCCTGTGGCACTGATGTACTGTGATGTGCTGGGCTCTGGGCTGTGGCCGAGCAGCGATTGCTGCCGCTCCTCCATGGGAGTAGGAAATTCTGGGAAGATACATGAATGGTGACAGCAAACTTGTGACAAGGCTCTGGGTATATTTAATACTGTAGAATAACTTGTTGACAGTACTGCTTCCCAAAATGACCAAAGCTGTTAGCATTGACAGCGTGGTTTCTCTCCAGTGAAAGATACCTCTGATCACAAACCAGAAATAGCTTTTGTTTACACTCGTGTTACATCTGTAATTTCTCATGTGCGTTTTTTGCTTTTGCTGTTCTTGACTCTTCTACCCTTCTTTCTACACGCTATTCAGAGTCCATTAGTTATCTGAAGAAATAGATACCTTTTGGCAAAGCACCATTTATTCTCACCTGGGCTGTGGTCCAGCATTCCCAGAGCAATAGATCACTGGCCATGAGATGAGGCTCCAGATGTCTGAATGTGACTCCTGTTCAGCCTCGTGCCTTTAGGATAAGTGTGGGTGGTTGAACAAAGTGAGTGGCATCTGGATTTCCTCGTGCACAGCACAGAGGTACGGATTGTTCCTGCCTGGAATGGCCACATGTCTGTTTCTGAGTGTCAAAAGTTGTCAAGATTTGAAAACAGACTGACAAAAAAGGTCTTAAAGAAGGAAGTTGCATAGAATTTATGACAACTCAAGTAAAAATAGTCCTCAATTCACCAGATTCTTAAACTTTTGAATGTTCACTTTCTTCAGTCTGAAGAAGTGGGGAAAAAAAAAAAAATGCAATCTTTGTAGCTTTCCCAGGGAAAACCCTGATAAATGGTAAAGGTTTTGTTTGGTTTTTCTTGTCTGTGGTTTTAGGTTAGGGGTTGTTTTTGTAATTTTGTTCTTAAGGCAGTATCCCATGCTAACTTTAAATCTGATGTGGTTTGTAGCTGTGTTGAACTGGAGGCCTTCACAGTATGGAATGCATAATTCTGCATGACCTTAGCATGGTTTCCCATATTGCCGAAATTCTTCTGAGATTCAGCTTGAGCCTTCAAAAAGGTTGTGTATAAATAGTTCAGTTAGTGCAGAGCATGCAGTGTTTCCTACTCAGAGAGGAGGATTTTATACAGGCATTAAAATAACTGAACTTTATGTCACTCTTTACTAACACTCGGATCAGCTCTGCTCTGCTGTGACAGCTCTGGACTGGGGACTCCATCAATCCACATGGGGCCACTGTGAAATAAGCTGGCCACCATGAACGGCAGCTGGAGGGGATTGCTGTAGTGAAAAGCAGCTGAGCTGAAGTGCCCGAGGCCCTCAACAACAGCATCTTCTTAGCTTGTCATCCTGCAGGGGTTGGGCTCCTGGCACTGGCATTAGGAATTCTCATTGTTTTGCATACTAAGCAAATTCTGTGGAGGGGGAGACAGTGAAATTTCTTAGTGATGTGGAAATTGTAGCCGTGATGACGTAAGGACAGCAGTGCACAAGAAGGGCTCTGTGACTGTAAGCTTGTCTGTTTCTCCTGATTATTCGTGCTCATAAACGTTGCTACTGTACTGAGAAACTGTGTCTCACCAAAGAGCATGGAGATTCCAGCACAAAAAGAGCTGTGATTTCATGCATATTTCAATATATTTGGATTTTTTTTCGGCTTGATCTTTAATTCTGAGTCTACAGTGCATCTTCTTATTTCTTCCAAGTCATTGGTGTTTATTTAACTCTTTCAGAATATAACATTCTGTCTAGGTGATGATTTTTCCTCTTAAGTACAACGAATGATGAAGTCTTTTCTTTGCTGTGGCTGTTTGTGTGTATGATTTGTCGTAACACTGCTATTAATTGTTTATTAGCACTCTTCAGGGCAAACAAACTGGTTTCAAGTACAGAAGTAGGTAACAGCATTGCCATTTTTTGTCCTTCTGGGAATAGCCAGTAGTTTGCAATGCTCCCACCCCTAAGGAGATGGCATCAGCTTTAAGAACATTTCAGTCTCCTCTTTTATCAGCCTCAACAGCCTGCTGCTTGAGTGCTTTATTAGCCTGCCTGCCAGGAATTGAATTGGGTCTAAATTCATCTGTGTGAGCGTGCACAGTTAACAATGACATAATAATCCTTCCCTAGATGTTATACAGTAGGATGGAATGATTTGTCAGTGTCATGCAGGCAATGCTGGAAATGTAAAGAGTGCCTTATTCTGAATGAGTCAAGCATGATTAAAATGAAAGCAATAGAGATGGGAAGAAAGGCAGGGGGCTTATTTTTATGGCCAGGAGCCTCTCATGAGCAGGCATGCTTAGTTTGTTTAGACAGTGTTTATAGGTCATGCTGGTTTTCTTTACAGAAACACAGGCCCTACTGTATTCCATCATCTCCACTAACACACCTAAAATAAATCATTCATCATCAAAAGCCAGGAGAAATTGGGATTTAACCATAGATTCGAATGAGTTGACAGTGAAGGCACATCAGGCGTTTGTTAAATATAGGCAAGGTTTTCTTTCTGTATATTAGTTATATGCCTTTTTGATGCTACCAAGGTGCAGATGAAAGCTGTTAATCCGTGCTGAGTAAGTGTGCCATCTTCCCTTCCTGGACACAAACAATTGGCCATAGGATGCATGTTACGAATTCCTAAGGAAAGACAGCCACCTGTGGTGTTCTCCTTGGCTCCTTTGTTCTGCAGTCATCATTTCAGCTCTTGCTTCTCAGAAAATTCTCAGGCTCTTCATTCCTGCTATTTCATTACAGGGAAATAGAGATAAAAAAAACCTGCTATGCAAATTTAGATAGATGGACATTTAGCATTATCTGATGGTATCCAGTTTACAGCAACACATTGGAGGAAGTCTGGGTCCAATGTAGGTGCAGGAAGGGATGTAGAAATTAGGTAGCTAACACAGATAGTGATTTCTTCAGTGTCAGAATACTGTATATGAAAAAATATTCTTTTTCTCTTTTTTTAATAAAGATGCACATAAGATAACCTCAAAAGTGAATTGATTTTTACTTCAGTGATTAACATTACAATAACTAGAACTTGATATATTTCCGTTAAAATGATGACTAGATTCTCACTGACTTCAGCATTAAAAAAGTCTGACCACAAATCCTCCAGTGCTTAGTTTTACTGTTTTGGAAATGTGTTTTATATTAGAAAGTGTTTGCTTTGGTTAATAGTATTTACAGAGGCAGAGGAATGGGGAAGGTGGTTAATAATTGGCAGAAGTTGTTAGTTTCCGTAATGGAACAGAAGATTCTTTTATTAATCAGTGGGAAGAACAGTAAAAGGATTAGAGATACAGGGAAGATAGGAAGCTCTTGTAATTGCGTGTAACTGTAGCAAATGAACAGAGCTGGTCTGGTGAGCAGGGAGTCTGGTCTGTGCAGTCTGAGAGCATCCAGTTTGCACCTGCTCACCTTGCCAGCTCCCAGAATTAAGCTGTAAAAGGGAGCAACTGCAGCAGTGTGAATGGATGCCCCTGTGCAGTAAGCGAAGTAAAGCAGCAGTACTGGTGCAAGCAAAAGATAAATAAAATCCTATCTCCATTCAGATCTGATTGATGTCTATAAATCAGTATAAATCGCTTGCAGCAGATGTGGTGACAGACAAAAACTACCAGCATTCTAGTCACTTCGCTCTACTGATGAGCACCTTGGAGTTTCATTTGTGGGGAAGGCTTTTCCAAATGTGGATGCATTTCTCAAAGTGGTTTTTATTGATGACAGTTGGTAATGATAAGTGAGTATGCTGTCACTGCTTAAGCTATTTTATTCTCTCTGCAACATTTCTTAGTGAAAGAGGTGATAGAAACTTATGGCAAATATCCAATATCTGTATTCATTGCTACCTTTGTGGAATCTTCTGTAACATGACAGATGTAGGTGGCTTCACAGCTTTGGTAAATTTTTGAGGGTTTTGTATTTAATACTCTTGGAAATCAATTTTCTTCCAAGGTACTCTTTCCAGTTTAACTGGAAATATTCCAGTATTCCACGAGCCTATGGGATAGGAACAGAAGTGAAATCCGCTCTGTAAGGACTCCTGCTGCTCAGCTCTCCACATAATGCAGGGTATGCACAGCCATGCTCCTCACAGGGCACTGTCTCCTGGGAATGTCTTGACTTAAGCAGAAGAAACAATTTCACTGGCAGTCTGAAATATCCCTGGGGACACTGACTATGTCTCTGCTTTACATTTGCGCTCCAGAATGAGCAATGTTTCTTCCAAAGGACACGTGGGTCATTTGTAGATGCTGAAGCTATTTTGGTGTTTCTCTTCCTCTTTCTTCATGGATGTTGGGACTGGGATAGGCAGGGACTGCTATTTCAAAGCCGATTTGTATTAGGCCTTAAAAAAAATAATAAGTGGGAACAGGAAAAAAAGCCACGAGATGTATGAAAATCCCAACTGTTGAGCCAGAGCTGGTATAAATCGGTGTAGCTGCATGGCACATGTTAAGAATGGGAACCTTGTGCAGATCTACTCCAGCCAACAATGTAGCACCATTCTCATCTGTGAAAGAAAAGCTAGATGGAATTAAAACCCACAGACTAGACCTTTGGTGTGTGCTTAGTGCTATTCCAGTGAAGCACAATGTGATACATTTTAATAATTTATGGCATCTTCAAGGAAAAGGAAAAAAAAAAAAAAACCTAAAACCAGTAAATAGCTGAAATCCAGGCAAAGCAGCTGATTTGCAGGGTTTCAACCACTTTTAGAAAACAATTTTCTATTTTACTGGTCATGGAAAATTAATTGTATGTTTGATGATTTGTATCATGCTGTTGCTGTCTTCTCCTCATTTTTTGGCTCCGTTTTCATTGATTTCAGCAAGTGTCATTTCTGAAGGGAACAGAATGAGCTGGGGGCCTCCCGCCCACATATCCAACTCTGTCATCATCATTTTTAAATGCCTGTTCAGTAATCTGCTCGAAGCCTTTAAACTTGCCTGCTTACTGTTGTTTGTTCTCTCCTCAGTCACAGATGCAAGGGTATTTTGCCTGCACACACACACATACGCATACAAATATGTATATATGAATGTACACATGTGAATATCTGAGAAGTACTTCAGGATTGGTTAAGGGTAAGACTGAGTGAGGTTTTTCACAGATGATGCTCTAACCTCCTATGTAGTTTAATGGACAGCACTTTCATTCATAGAAGATGGGAGCGATGAACTGATGGGTAGTTGAAAAGTTTTCTTAATACATCTGGGATTTAGCAAAAGAACTCTAATGCTCTCTAGCAGCTGTAAGAGTATCCTAAAACTAATAAAAGATTATGTTATTTTCTTAAACCCATCGGGATTTTCCATGAGGGGCTGAGCAAGACTACCTGATGATTCTCTCAGCAGCTTCCAAAATGACTTAAAAAGTTGCTTGAATTTCTGGGAACGCGTACAAATGGATTTGTTATTCCTTGCAGCTCGTTGGGCTTTGCTTCTGCTTTGGATTTCAGATTATCTGTATAGTTATCCTGGGTTGGTTTGTTTGTCGATTGCTTTTGTTTGTTAGTTTTGGTGGTGGTGCTGGTGGTTTTTTTCATAATGGTATCAAAAGATCTGCTGGGTCTTTTCATAACCTGTTTTATGCACTTATTCGCTATTGCTGTACCATTTGAGTGGTCCACAAATATTAATACAGAGGAATGGGTTAGGGAAATGCTGTTATCTCCTATTTTCCAAGCAAGATAATGAAAGCAAATGGAGGCAATGAAAAGTAAGAGGTTTTAAAAAATCTGTCTTGGTGGTTTCACCAGGATCATGCAGGGTGTTGAAACAAGGTTGAAGGCAGCACACTGACGCCAACCCTGGCATGGATCTCTTCCATGCATCGTGGGGAATCCTGCAGTCAGTGGCAGTGGAAAGCTGACAGGGATGGCAAAGACCCATCTGTGTGTGCAACTGTTTCACACTGCCTTCTGATTGACTCTGCTGTGAAAAGAAAACTCGGCATGTGGCAGTCTAATGTTCAGTCTAATGTTTGCCGTGTTGGGCAGATGAAACAGGATGTTCTTTAAACCTTTTTGTCAGAATTAAACTCATAACTTAATTGGAGTGGGAGAACAGCTGGGAGGAAGAGGAGACACAAAAGGAGAGCATGTCCTGCTCTTGTACTCATGGTTTCCTCTCTTTTTCTTTTTCAGTGAGTATGTTTTTGAACACGTTAACCCCCAAGTTCTATGTTGCCCTGACGGGCACTTCCTCATTAATCTCGGGACTTATTTTGGTAAGTACTGGATATATTAATACTACTTTATCAATGTATTTTATTATCCAGAATGGGATGTTAGACTTTGTGGGTGTCATTATTTTTTTTTTTTTAGACCTTTAATGGGTGCCATATTTTTTTTCTAATCTAACATTTCTGCAGTGCATACATTTAGCACTATTTCTGTGGGGAAAATAAAAGGGGAAAATACTTAATCACAGTATGCCTTAAAAGAAAAAAAAGCTTGAAGGACACTGTGTCCCACTAACAAACAACCCTATAATAAATCAGAACAAGTGCTTATGCAGTAAGCCTTTTTGTTGACAGGTACTACAGAAATAAAGAGAGTGGTGATAAGAGGAATGGGAGAGGCACCATCTCTCTCAGCTTAGCCTGCTCCTTTTAGAAAGCTAAAGCAGGATTTACTAGAGGAAAAGCAAACAGAATGGTAGCAATGAACCTACTTTTAGGGCAGAAATTCAAAGGGATGATTATTTTAGATCTTTACTATTATAATCTTTTTCAATTTATGTCTGCCTATTTGTTTAAAGGTCTAATGAATGTTTTCAAACCCCTTAAAAAAAACCTTCTCCAGAATATAATACCTGAGGGCTTCAGCACACATATTGATATAATGGAACAAATCATTATGCCATCATAGAACAGGAGTACAAAACAAAGCATTTGCTCTGGATTTTGCTCAGTATTTTCAGAGAAACAAACTGAAATTAAAAATAATCTTAACAATCCCTAAGGTGTACTTAGGATATTGTCCTTATATTGGGCCTGGATACTGAGTGCTGCCTTTTAACTGACAGAAGGGAGTGTTATCTTTGCTTTATTTTACTTTGTTCTATCAGCCTTAGGTCCTGTGTCTAAAACCAAGTGCATGCTTTTAAAAACTGCTGGATGAAAGCTGTAGACCTTCTCTCCCCATACCAAACTAGGCTCTTAATTGTAAGACCAGAAGGCCAGTTTTAGGTGTTTCGTTACCGTGGTGGTAAATGGAAAAAGAGAAACATCACCAGGAGCTGGTTAGCATCACTGTGTATCTGCTGACCTCAAAGGATTTCTCACTTACTTCCACGTTATTTATTGTAGATGTAGACAGAGAAATGCCATCCTTGATTCCTAAATGCCAATGAGACTCATCACTTAGATGATTTCAGGTATAAAGCATCAGGTGCACTGCTGCTCTGCCTTGCTCTGGGACTTATTTGTAGCAGAAGGCAATTACTTAATGTTTGTACCTTGGGCATTCATCGAGATTATATGGATTGAACCCCAAAGCACAGGACAGAGCTCTGGAGACATCAGTTGGTTCAGAATGTGAACACTGAAGCTCAGGAGGCAGGCCTATAAGACTTGGGTTCTGTTCAGTGCAGTTCATTTATTCATATGCACAGCAAGAGGATACTGAATGTAAAATTCAGTAATCTCAGTAATCTCACCCAGAAGAAAGAAGGATTCAAGAGGCCAGGTCCCACCAACGAGATGCTGAGGAATGAGGGAAATACGTGGGTTCCACAGGCACAATTTCGTACTTGCTGTTGGATGGTGAAGACAGCTGGAGGAGTCAGCAAGAAAAAAAGAGCCTGTGTCTGTGGAGATAAAGAATCAAACAGGAGCTAAGACCCTAGAGAAAGACTAAATTCTCTGTAACTAAATTCCCTGAGAATAGCATGATTACAGGTGTAGTACACTTTGTGCTGTGGTTGTGAAGGCAACCTCTGAAGAAGGAGCTCAGTAAGAGACTTGTGAGCAAGAAATTTCTAAGTGCGATACTTTGATGGAAAGTACAAGAAACGGGTAGGATGTAGTGATGATACAATGAAGGGGGAAAAGGGCATCTATAGAAGAGATGAAATTGAGTGATCCCTAGCCAGAAAAATTCAGTAAGTGGTGCATGACAAAGTTCTTTATGAGTAAATTAAAGGAGCAGTGAAGTGATAGACGTGTAGACAAAGACAAAGAAAACTAAAAGCCTGTTCTGTGCTGAAAGCCTTTTTCATAGGGCTTTGCTACTGCTGTCAGTTTTTGTCTGATGCTTATATGCCACCATCCTGTACGTGCAAAAGATAAACAGGCCAGGAAGCTGACAGCCAGTAATCAGACTGTAGGGACCAGTGTCTGTGCTGAGGGGAATGTATGGTCTGTAAATTCAGTGCTGGAAACAGAACTCAACTGAGATGGTCATGGAAAGAAGAAAACAGACTGCAACTTGAATAGCCCGGGCATCAGGAAGGACAGCTGGGTAGATGCTGGAATGGTAGTGCTAGCTAGTCACTAGCCCAGTTATGCTTCAGATTTATTACTTCTTCATAATCTTGCTGTTTACCAATGGCCCTGTAACAGACTGAATTGCCCACAGTGCCACCACCCACTTATCTGTCACACAACGCAGCATCTGCAGTTCTAAAGATTCGTAGTCCTGCTGATAGTATAAAATGAAACCCTTCGTAAAATAAACATTCTCTTCACAAATCTACATTGCTAGGGTATCTGTCAGACTACATGTTCTAATATTCCTTGGAATTTTCCACCATATGGGCTGGCTGATTTCTTTCCATTATTGGTTGGCTACAGTTCCTAATCAGAAAGAGAAATCACAGCTCTGCAGGTTCTGAAATGATGGAAAATTCCATCATTTCAGAAGTGTGGCAACTGATGGGAAAGTGAATGCTTTTCCTATTCCATGTTTGGATCATGAAACAATGACTCTACAGAGTTCAGTTTGGGGAATTGCATGCTACGTGACTCCTTTGCAAAACACTTCTGTCTTATTTTGTTTCTTACTTTGTTTTCATTGTTTAGGTAAAAATCTGGCCTAACTGTAAGCAAAGTGATATGGTGCAAGAATTTAAGATCTCTTAACTTTTCTGGATAGCACAGAAAAATAGCACAGAAGTCTTTTCTATTTCAACTCTCTTCCATAATAATTACTTTAGAGCACATAGCTTAAAATGAACAACTTAGCAGATATTTAATTCATCCCTGCACTGTTTTAGATGTTAAAAATAGAAATCAAATTAGGTCCCAAGCTGCAGTTTAAAATATTGCATTAGAAACTTGATTCCACCACAGTTACTTCCAAATCAGTAAAAACTAATTCTGACTCACAGAATACAACATTGCTGTATTATAGCTGGTGTCTTAAGAAAGGCTGAAGTTTTTCACAGGTAGGGCAGCATGAAACACAACTGTTGTCCAGCAAATGCTGCAAGCTGGCACTGTGTTTCTGCATGCCACTGAGGTTTCCCAGGAAGGCTGCATATCTAACATGTTGGCACCGGGGTGAAAGCTGTGTAGCAAAATAATGGTGGCACTTGCATTGCAAACTGATAGAGTCTCAGTTCTGACGAATCACAGCAGCAATGAATCTCAGTCTTGAATGTCAACCAAGAATGCTTTGTTTTTCTACTCCAGGGGTAAATAACCTTTTTCTGCCACACAGTGAGAAACATTCTGCAATAAACTCAACAAATACCAGGTTTTTTGGAGATAAGAATTAGCAAGGCAGTCAACACGGGTAGAGCATGATGCTGAGGCTATACTACCTAGTCTTGAGCAGCTGGGCTGTCTGCTGCAGCCCAAGTGCAGGCACAGTCTATGTGAGTCCCTATCGCAGGTGTGCTAGTGAAGGATGTCTCAAAGAGGACCTAAATTACGCAGAAAGAACCTGTCTTTTATATATATATATATATTTTAGATATTAAACATTCTTCTGCTTGTTTCATTACCTTTGTGTAGTCTGCTGCAGAGAGGCAGAGGTGACTGAGTTCTGGGCATTCCCAGTAATTCCTGAAAGTCTGACAATTGTACAAGGACAGTCTTTGGCAGTTGAAAACTGGCACGTGGTAGTTGTTCTAAGTTTCTGACTTGCTCAGTGGATGCTGACAGGTCAAGAAGGGCAAATTTGTCCATGGGAGAGAGTGCCTAAGAAACTGAAAGTGTTTGCCAGCAGATGAGAAAGGAAAAGTCTGTAGGAGTACAGTCTGTACCTCAGTCTACAGACAAGTAAGTGGAGCCTACCCAGTGCTGAGAGAAATATTACACATAGGCCATATATTTCCAGAGGTGGGTAAAATTTAAGTACAGAGGTATTTTGAATAAGCTGGTTGTTAGCAATGTATGTATCTACTCTTTGATTTAAGGAATCCCAGAACCAGCAGCAGAGGCTAAGAAGATGCTCAACTGATGAATTTCATCCAGAAGGAATAGGGCTGCATTGCCTTCAAAACTGCCATTGAGGACACTAAGGGCATGGTCAGAGGCAAATTTTTTCTTAGAATCAGGTTGGATAGGACTGTAGGATCTGTGTGTGTCAACTGGCTATCCCTAGCAGCTCAATAAACAGAATTTAAATAAACAGCCAAGAGGCTTTCTTTGTCCAAGAGCATTGTATAGTCACATCCATATGGATGAACACTCTTGCCTACCAAAACAGGGATCTTTCCTTTACTGTCTACTGGAAACAGCCCCTGGGCTGTGATATCCCTAAAACATGCCCAGTCATTGTCTGGGAGAGTTGGCACAGTCTGGGCAGTGTGCTAAAAAGCAGCTTGGATGACTGAGCCAGTCAAGCATGTGCTGCTCTCCCATCTTTTTTATCTGAGAGGCTTCACCATTGAATCTTCTGCTATCATTATCCTATTCCTCGAGGGAGTAAGCCTCAGTTAGATCCATTAGATTGGTTGTTACCAGCCCTCAGATTACAAGAGTATTCCAGCCCTTACTCCTCGGAGACATAGATGCCTAATTAGAAGTCTGAATGAGAACTCTGAGCTGTGGAAGTTGCCTGCAAGGGAACTTCCTACTGTTTTGGTTGAAGACTCAGTACACACTCTGGGTGAGGACTACAGAGAGTATTTGCTGTATAAGAGAGGACTCCTGTCTTGGATATGATAAACAGGAAAGCATAATTCATATCACTGATAGACATCGCTATTTAGTCCAGTGAGAACAGCCATCAAAAACATCCCTTGCGAATTGATGCATTTCTGGTGGAGTATCTGGTCTGAAAAATGAGGCAGGAAGATCTGATAAGCCAAGTGATGCAGAATATGTTTGTTGTTACACAGAGAGATAAAGCAATCTGGGATTGCCTCCATGTGAGAGCAGAGATATGAAAGAGAATAGGTTTTTTTCGTAGTGCAGGGAGAAAAAAGTACTTGCATAGAGAAGCAAAGGCAAAAAAAAGTCCATAATAAGTATCTAAAATGCATTGAGACTTATGAGTGATTAGCCAATTCCTATTTTACTTAAATATCTCTGTTAACTACCAGCTGTTTTTTCATAGCCATGCACTTCTAGAAATCATTACAGCTTTCCAAGATCAAATATTCTTACATTAGGTATGATCTCTACCAGAATCAAAAACAAACTCTAGATTTGGATTTCTAAACACACAAACCTGGAAATGCTCAGAACAAGATTTTAACTTGGCCTTTGTGAAGGCTTCAAAGACCCCTTGGGAGTCCAGAGATATTTGACCCTGTTCTGATTTGAAGGTATATGTATGTATATGAGAGAAATGTATGATGGAATCACAAAAGAGTTTGGTTCAAAGGGACTTTAAAGGTCATCTAGTTCCAAGGCCCTGCCATGGGCAGGGGCACCTTTCACCACCAGTACCTTTTGCTGAAGGGACCACCTTTGCTTTCAGAGGCAGTTTTTCTCCCCACTTTCCTCTCTGATCCAGATCTCTTTCTGTGGATAAGTAATCCTTGTAGTTAGCTATTATTATGCCAGATGATCTCTCATCTGTCTGTCAGCAGCTTGTTGGATTCGCATTGCTTTTAAACTGGCTGGTATAGCTAGAAATCAAATTTGATTTGTAGAAGTCAGGTTTCAAAACTGCTGACACTAAGAAAGGTGAGAAGATTCTGTGCAATTTATTGTTTTGACTTCAACATCAAATTACAGATTATCCTCTCATATACCCTGAACAAATTACTCCAAGCAAAGACTTATTGTGATGATGCTTTATGGCTTCATTTCCTGAGGGACAATATGCACTGAGATCTAGTTGACATTCCCTAGCTCTAGATTCACTCAACAATGATTCCCTTTTTTAAGCATAATTAATATATTTTTAAGACTAGGGAGAAACTTGCAACTACAGCAGCTTTGACAAGTTTCAGTCACTCAGCTGCACTGTAGCAGTCACCTTCATACATACATTCTTTCTGTTGTATCCTGGTTTCATTGAAATTCAGTGTGACAGTTTCCCGACTTGTATACATTTTTGCAGTGTAAATGGGGTTAAAATCACTCTCTCCAGGTTTTGTTGACTTTTTATGTAAAAGCTGATTAGGATCGAAATAACAATAATGATGATAATGGTAATAATAATAATGTAAAGGAATTTAGTACATTATGGTTTTTTATTATTTTTTTTAAAGGCAGATCTCAAAGGATGAAGCTCTGTTGACACAGTCTATAGCTGAATAGTTGAGAGTAGCTGCTTGGGCAGCTGTACTTTGGCCCGTGATTTTGTTACAGATTTTGTTATTTTGTGATCCTCTTACTTGGTGTCCTGTGTCTCTGTACGAAACTATTATTTTTGATTTGGACATGTACAGCTGTGGCTTGACTTGTGTTCAAGCTTCAAAGTTTCCAAAGACAAAACAAAAACACGTATTCACAGCTGAGCTGTTACTGTATCTTCTGGCACAGTCTTTCTTTGATGATTGGGTATGTGTTGGCTGCTTAGGCTATGAAGTTCTCTTTGATCACAAGATTTAAATTCTAAACCCCTTAGGCAGTGTTAGTAAGGGCACTAGAGCAACTAAAACCAAAGGTTCTCCTTTACCGCCTCCCCAGCTGCCACCTCTAGCATCTGGAGAAAGGCAGGCAGCGCAGTGATGGGTGCCTGAGAAGTGTTCAGGGCAAAGCAGGGACCGTGAGATTCCCTAACAGTTCTGCCCCCGGCTCACAAGGTTCCCACCGTGGTGCTCCTACAGGTTTATCCTAGGGAACGAGTACGGTGACAACACAGGCTGTGGGGCTTTTGTCGATTTGCCTGGAATGCAGAGTTCACCAAGATCTGGATGCGTTTATGTTCTGATTTCTCTGTGAGCATCTGTTTAGCTTTCCAAATGACCTCTGTGTGTTCGCACAGCCCTTTTGCCTTCTCCACAGACCAAAACCACCATGTCTAACTGGGTTGTGTTTCTGTTGAGACGCAGACGTTTTGCTGGGGGTGGGGGTGCAGCTGCAGAGCCCGTTAGGTGCACTCCTACCGGCAGACTTTACAAAGCCGTTTCCCTGTTTGTATGAAGCAGTCCCCATTTCCAAAGGTTTGCGTGGTTTCCTGAAGATCTGCTCTTATCCAGGGATGTAATACCTCTGTGAAAATGCAGCATATTTAGGCTGTGATTTTCCAGGTGGAGCTACGTGAATCATCTTCTGGTGTGCTAAGCCGCGGTCGGGAATAAGACAAAACCTCAAAACAAACAACGAAGCTTTAAAAGATACAGGATTGCGTTCCGTGGGATTTGTTACCGAGGTTTTTCACGTCCGCAAGCCCCTTTTGTGAAGCTACCCTGGAGCGGGGCGGGGCGGGGCGGGCTTTGCCGGCGGTCACGAGCGGCGCGCTGACGTGCGTGTGTGTGTGTTGCAGATCTTCGAGTGGTGGTACTTCCGCAAGTACGGGACGTCCTTCATCGAGCAGGTCTCGGTGAGCCACTTGCGCCCTCTGCTGGGCGGGGTGGACAACAGCGCGCCCAGCGCGGCCAACGCCGCCAACGGCGAGGCGGACTCCAGCAGGCAGAGCGTGTCAGGTGAGCGCCGCGCCGTGCCGCGCCGTGCCAGGGGGCTCTGGCGTTTCTCCGAAGATAAAGTACAGAACTGGCGCAGTAATTGCTCACCCTGATCCCTTCTTTCCAAATCAGTCCGCTGTGTGTTGCACAGTTACCAGCACGTCTTCCTGCTTGCTCTGAAACCTGAGGGCTCGCTCTGCTCCTCTGCTGCCATCTGTGCCTCTCTGGGCAAGGCACAGAACTGACAAATGGGGAAATGTGTGCAAAAAAGAAGATATTCAGTTAAGGAGAATGTGTTGTTAAGCAGCTGAGCTATTCCTGTCTGTACCTGGCAACTTTCGCTTCAGCGTTCCTCATGAAAACAAGCAAGGAGAAATTAGCTTTGAACTCATGAGTTAAATAAAGTAAGCGGCCTCAAAACCCCTTGCACTCTGCTGGGTATTTCCATTTAGGGAAGACTTGGTATAGCACTGCAAAGTCAGCTGCTGTCATTCCCATCTGAGGAGAGGCCACGAATAGCAGCACTGCGTGGTGCAGGATATTAGATTTGGGTGAACTGGCAGAAAGCATGGGATGGCTTGGAAACACCTGTGTGCACTCATCACTGCCTTCAGTCACGCTTCAGCAGCTCTGAAATAACTCTGGGCATTTTAAAGCAGAAGGCGCAGTATTTTGGCTAATGAGGCTCAGCCAAGCATCTCGACTTGCTGATATAAAGAAGCAGGCAGGGAATGGCTCTGCCTTCAGTGCACAGGCACACAGTGCTACAGATCCCTCAAACAGTGTCTGTGTGCAGCGTGTCTGTGAGAGCTGCTGTTCGTGCAGATATGGATGCTCAAAACCAGACCACTGAATAGAGCTCAAAAAGCAATATTCAGTAAATAGGTACAGTGTGTTATTAAGTTGTAGTGGAACAGAAAAAGCAGCCTTCTGAGCCCATCATGAATCCACACAGGGATATTTCTTTCACTGCAAAGCAGAGTGAAGATGGCTTTTGTACTTGGTTTGCCATGTTTCCCCATGTAGATGTATGACTGCTGTAGAATACTCCAGTAGGTACCTTTGCCTTTGAGAACACTGGAAGAGCAGTTGTACTGAAACCACAGTACCAGCAGATACCAAGACAAAAGCAGCAAAGAGCACATCATGCCTAACTCGCCAGGCAGGTACCAGACCTAGGACAGAAGATGGTAATATGCCTTCTGAGCTTCCCCTTCTTGTTCCCCAGCTCCCCTACTACAGTGCTTCTGTGCTCCATTAGAGTCCTGTTGTCTCAGTCTGAATAAGGTGAGGGAAAAGCATGATCAAACAGCTGTTGCCAAATACTGTTTGTTGCAGAGTAAGCCAAGCCTTTGAACTGTAGCTCTGGTTCTGAGGAGGCTGATATTAATTTAATATTTGCTGTGTGTTGAAAGTTGTATTATGAAAAGCTGTCAGACTGAAGCTTGTCAAACAGCCATACCCTCTGGCTGCACAACTGAACAGCAGAATTCTGATTGAGTGCTTCTGCTGAGTAAACCAATGGAGCTTTTCAACACTGGTTACCCTGGAGTGGTTGGCTGAAAGGCACAGACGCATAATCAATGCTTTTAGTCTTCCCAAACAAATTCCCTTCCCCATGTCAGTGCTTGATGCACATTACGCAGTGCAGGGACCAAGCTGAAGTCCTGCCGCCTATGCTGCCTGACTTTTTGTGTAGCTGCAAGTGGTTTTATATTATGGCAAACCGTTTCTGTAAAATACTTTCTCTCCTTGACACTCGAGCCTCATACTCAGAAGTGCCAGGTCCATGAAAGCAGAGGAAGGCTTCGCCTGTCATTTTGTCTTGTACTTTAATGGACCTGACATAACTTATGAGTGTTGTATGAAGTAGGGTACATGTCCTGCTGACTCCATATACTTCCTGAAAACTGCTGCAGTGATTTGTTTAGAAATGATGTTATGGAACCTCTTTGTGAAAAATGTGCTGGTTGACATTTGGTGGTGGAGGACAGCCAGCAAAATGCTGCAGGTTCAATTCTCCTGATGGGATTTTGCAGAGTAATGGATGAGGGGTCATCCACTAACATGGCAGGGCAGCACTGGGTTTCACAATGAGCCTCTTGAGTCCTTGTTGCAAATGCTGAGTTCATTCTGGCCTTAGCTTTGCTTAAGTGAATTGTCCTCATTGAAATCAAGAGAACAAATCTGGTGTTTAATTAAAGCAATAGAAGCTGTAATTAAGAGCTCAGCTTTTCAAAAGCTTTAGAAGCTAATTTTATGATTTTTTTGGAGTTCTAAATGACTTTTTTTTTTATCCCTTCCTAACCTGTAGCATTAAGAATTTGCAGTTATTTTTTTTTTTTTTTTTTCCCCTGAGAGACATGGGTGAAATACCAAACCTTTGCAATGGACTTTTTTCTGCCAATCAACTTTAGACTGCTCTGTCAACCCTGGGGTGCTTATAATTTAAGTAAGGTTAGCAGATGTTGCCATGGATAAGCTAAGGAAGGATTAAAATTGGCAGTTGTAGCTGAGGTTTTCAGCGATTTACAGTATCAACTAAGCAGTGAAGTTCTTCTGTAGGAATAACAAGTCCATGGGGATGGAGTTAATTGCTGTTTTTCAGTGCAGTAACCCAGTGTGAGCCCTTTTCAGATCTGCCTTATGGTAAATGTGAGTCCCAGCACTAATCGGTGTTGTTTTCACCTGGCATTTGGTGCTTTGTTGGATGTTATTTGTCTGGAATGATGTCATTTATTAACACTGACTTGCAATGAAATTATCATTTTAAAAGAAAAGAGCAACCAGTCAGGTTGCCTGCATCTCATGCTCTTTATTTTTTCCATTTGTGCGTATAGAAAACAAAATGGGATTGTTAAGGCTCATTAGAAGGTAACCAATGTTTCTGATAAACCTCAAGTTTTAATTTGGGAGAGATACATTGTTGTGTGTTTCTGTTTATCACAGAATGCAAAGTCTGGCGAAATCCCTTAAATCTGTTCAGAGGAGCTGAATATAATCGGTAAGTGCTGTGATGTTACAGGTATGGATTTGGGTTAAGGACCTTAATTGAACATTTCCAGTAATATAACTCAGCAACAGAAAAACTGTTGTGGATGCTTTTGATCATGCCAGGCTCTCCTACAATTTGTAAAATGTTTCTGAAGGAAAAGGAAATTAAATTCATACACATGCAGCTGTCAGTTCTGTAATTTTTGGTGCGTTAGAAAAACTGGAAAACCTAAGTGCAGTATGATGTGGCACATTAAGACGTGGCAGTAATTCTGTTCAGATCAGCTATAGCAAATAAACTAATGAATTATGTCTAGATTTCGTGTGATATTAGTGTTTGAATAGGTGTGTTGGCCACTGCCAGTAATTACCTCCCACCATCCTCGCTTACGTTCAGCTACTGTAGCTCCATCACAGGACAGTGAAATGCAGTGTGTTTGTGTTGGTTAGGAGTTTGGCTCCTTAGTGGGTTATGCCTGTCTAACAGCTAGGACTCTTCTTTCCTATACGTTTTGCTGAATGTGACTTCATTAACCAAAATGTCTCTTTGTTGGCATGCTTGCAGGTATACGTGGGTAACAGGAAGAGAACCTTTGACTTACTACGATATGAATCTTTCAGCACAGGACCATCAGACATTCTTTACATGTGACACCGATCATTTACGGCCTGCTGATGCTAGTAAGAGACTTTGGGAACAACCATTTTTACCAGTAGGTTAATGATTACTTCGAACTGCTGCAAGAAAAGTACAGTCAGACATCAGTTCTGTCAGGCAGATGGAGGAAGACAAAGTTTGGTCATGCCTGGAAAGCTGTTGCTGTTCTATTACTAATATGCTAGATTTGTGCAAGACTCTATGTAGGTATAAGCTCTCAAGTTTGTGTCACTTTTATGTTCTACTTTCTTTCTGGAGTCGTTCAAGGTACCATTTAAAAGCGTAAATAAGGATTTATGTTTTCCTCCCATTTCTTGCAGCAGTTCCAAACAGATATAGCTTCATTTGCCTCCAGCTATAGTGTAGTAAACTGAATTACATTATCCAGACTCCACTTAGCCTATGCTGACAGAAGACAGCTTATGTAAAATCCGAGTCCTGTACTTTATTCCCTGTTGTAGTTAGAAGCTGTGTAAAAAAAAAAATGAGAGCACATTTAGAAACTAATTTCATATAAGCAGCTTTAGTTGTATTAAGCCTTTATTGTTAAGTCCACATGCATACTTCAGTTCAGCTTAAAATGTACAACAAATATTTTAATAATCAGAATTTGCATCTGAAGAGACAAATCTTCTTTGTCTCTTAGGACAAGAAATACTGACAGTTGGACACTATATTCTGTGGATGTAATTACAAAGGAGAGCATACTGTGCTTTTTTGACACAGGAGAAACATGAATCCTATTTTCTGAATACCATGGGCTGGTTATGAGGTCATCTTAATTAGCCTGAATGTTGTCTCATTTAACATACTCCTAAAGCAACTGCACATTAAGGAGCTGGAATAGGAACCCCAACTATGCTTGTATTCTTTTGTGCCCCATGGAATCTACCTCCCCAAGAAGAGAAAGCTGCTTACTCACTCTGCGTGTAACAGTGCAGATGGCACAATCTGTCAGATTTTCCCTTGGAAAACAGGTGATTAAATGAAAGAATAAGGCTCAGCGTTTGGTTGTATGTCTTTTGACTGATTGCTGAGGTCTTTGAAATGTTATGCAGTGAGTCAGGCTGAGAACAGTAAATTTTGTTGTTGAAATGCAATAGATTTTCCTTGTTAATGCTATAATGACTGATATGCCCCTTTTCTGCTTGGTTTATTGAATAGTAATGCAAAAAGCCTGGAGAGAGAGAAACCCCCAAGCCCGAATTTCTGCAGCACATGAAGCTTTGGAATTGAATGAGTGAGTGACAACAACATTAACATTTATTTTCTGTCATTTAAAAATCCATTTGATGATAGCTTAGGGCAGGGGTTTTACTACAGTAATTTTTAACCATGATTACTGGCCTGCCACAGGAAGTCCAGCAGTGGGAGGAAAAGCAGCACAGCTGTATGTGGTGCTAGCCACCCAGAAGATCCTTGGGCACTGGTGACAATAGGGTGTTCTCACATTGATGCCAGCGGGCTTTGGATCAGGCCCTGTGTTAGCACAGAAAAGTGTTAATTATGTTGCCTCCTGGTGAGTCCATGATATGTTTATTTATAGGATGGAGACAGAGAGTTCCCTTTTGGATTTCTCAGTTGTCCTGAACAGAAGCAAGAAGAAGGGACTCGTAAACACTTCCTGAAATATTCATTTGATAGTGTGAGGGAAAATGATGTAATATTTTGGGACTTTTGTTTTTTTCAGTCTGTTATTTATTTTCCCAATGAGAAACGTAGCATTCTCAGATCCCACAGCAAGCTCAGTGCTGTGAGGCTTTGCTGGCATGGCATACTGTACAAATGTTGCCAAAGTGCATAAAGTGGGGAGACTCCCTTAGGTTGCTGTCAGAGAGTATTGCATTGTAGAATTGCATAAACTGATGCCTTACAGATTGTCCTTCACTAGTTTCGTTAGAAGGAAAAAAATAAATGTTTGTTCCTGGGCCACAATTTAACTGAGAGAGCATATAGCTTAAAAGGCTTTAGCAAGCAGTGAGCTATTCACCTATTCCATTCTACTCACATATGGAGTCCTATTTTCACCCAGACTTGTTTTTACCACTTCCTCAATAGATGACTGTGTGAAACACAGCTAGAGGAGACAGCTAGAGCAGCCTGATTCCATTTCTGTATAAACAAGGATCTCCTTGTATTAGCTGTTTGTATCAGAAAAAAGATCAGCATGCTGTATCCCACCTAACTTCAGCTGTTAAAATTGTGTCTGTCAAATCCAAAGTAGTTACCTCAGCTCCTTGTATAGCAATGAGAGAAGCTTCTCAACTCAGCGTATCATCATGCTTGTAGAGAGAGATTTACACAGGTGAAATGAATGGCTTTGTGAAGATGCTCCTTAAAGGAGGAGGAACACAGATAGTTCTAAATTAGACTGTTGAAAGATGAGTGAAGTGATTCCCCCCTGCATTTCATCTTTTCCTGTATTCCTAAAGTAAATTTCCTGGTTATCATTTTATGGGGGGGGGGGGACCTCTACAATTACATTCATGATCTGGTATTTGAAAGTGCTGTAGATCCATGGGCCAGCAGTGTGTCCTTGTGGCCAAGAGAGCCAGTGGTACTCTGGGGTGTATTAAAACGAGCATGGCCAGCAGATTGAGGGAGATGATCCTTCCCATGTACTCTGTCCTGCTGAGGCCTCATTTCGAGTACTGACAGAACAAGGGGCAACAGGTACAGGCTGTACCACAGGAAGGAGGTTTCATCTGAACATAAGAAAAAACTTTTACTGCAGGGATGACAGAGCACAGGCACAGGCTGCACAGAGAGGTTGTGGAGTCTCCTCTGGAGATACTGAAAACCCACCTGGATGCTTTTCTGTACAAACTACTGCAAGGAACCTGCTTTAGCAGAGGGATTGGACTCGATGATCTCCAGAGATCCCTTCTTTTCATATCATTGCAATAATGGAAACATTTTATGTTTCTGTTAAACCAGTCTTGATCTCCAATTTTAGTCCATATTGCTTAGTGAAACAGTGTTTTACTTCCTGGGACATATTCCAGTAGGTTTACTAGGGCTGCTGCATGATACAGTATCAACATGAAAGTCATTATCTACTTGCCTGACTATTTACAAAGGGTCATGAGAAAGATGTATCACTAAAATCTTTTGCTTCCATATTCAATGCATGCTTGATTGTCTGCATATCTTTGTACAGTTTCTACTTCTTGCAACTTTCTCATGGTTCTTCTGACATTTCTGCAGATGTGCCACTGCCTATATTCTTTTGGCTGAAGAGGAAGCAACAACTATTGTGGAAGCAGAGAAGCTGTTCAAGCAAGCTCTGAAGGCTGGAGAGGGCTGTTACAGGCGCAGTCAGCAATTGCAGCATCACGGTGCCCAGTACGAAGCCCAACACAGTAAGTTTCTGTGGAAGAAATAGCTGTTTCTAAAAAGGGAGAAATTCTGGTAGTGGTAGCTTAATTTTTTACCTCTCAGAATGATGTACTCGATATTTCATGTTGGCTACAATATGGCCATAGGCTGTATTTTTTTCATTGTTTTCGCCTGATTCTGTTACTGAGTTGGCGATACTCAGAATACAGATACGTCGTTTCTGTCATGGCAGAAAATGCAAACCACTGACTTAACAGAAAATGGAATGCTGCATAGCCAAAAGAGATTTGATATTCGGAAGATCCTAGAGACTATGTTAGGAAGTTGAACTAAAATGCCATTAGCCATTTTGAAAACATAAGCTCATGTGAAAGACAGTAAAGAATAGCAGAAAGAGGTGAGTTGGTGCTTTGCCAGCTTTTTCCATCAGCAGTAATGATAAATAAGTACAGCACACTGTTGTGTGAAAGTTAATGAGATCCATTTGCCAGTGTGACATTTGAAAAGTTAGGTGCATACATTAAGAAAGGTCATGGAAACATTAACAACTGGAATAGTATAGTGCTGCAATTGATGCTTTTTTGATGTTTTTTGCAATTGATGCAATTGATGTTTTTTGCTCTTTTTTTTTAAATTTTTTATTGTGGAGGTTTAGCTGCTGTAATGATATTTGCTAGATGCTTCTTAATTCTAAGAAAATACATAAGGTTACAGTGCGAGTAAAAGAACAGAAAGATAAATAAAATGAACAGATCTAGGTTAGTTCTAGTCTACAGTGACTACCTCAGGCAAAAATAATACCAATGAATTACATAAGTACAAGCACTGACATATTTTGGGCATCTGTAACATTCTCAGGACTTGAATTCATAGCCTCTGGCTGTGTCACATAATTCGAAGATTGCAGATAAAAATTGTACAAAGTGAAATTGTCTGTCATCTTCGGTTTCAAAAGTGCACACAAGTCTACACGTGAAAGCCTGAGGTTTTATAAATCTTGGAGGTGGTATTTTAAACATTTGTTGGATATAAAATGATATTTAAGATGATACATTTATGATTATTTGCTTATTTTTGGAGAAAAACAAATGAAGAGCAGCTGAGCCCTTGAAGCAGTGTTCAGGTTCTAGCAGGCTGCCCATGAAACTTTAGTTTGTGCACTCAATCCATTATAAGCACAGAAAAATGACAGCAATTCTGTGAAAAATACACAAAAAGACTGGCACAATTCTCATGCTGGTGAGCAAGATGTCCAAAATATGTTAAGTTTGTGCAAGCAAATGTAAGTGTGGTATCATCTTAACTGATGTGTGTTATAATATGTATCACTAGCATCATCATCAAGTTTGACATCCTGAACCTTCAGATTTACAGCAGAGTAAGCAGTCAGCTGAGTCTCATAACTAAGAATGCTGCCATAGAGTAAGAAGGGCTGAAGGCTGACTGCCAGCTCTGACTGTTGCTTGGTAGAGGGGCTAGATTGTCCCACTCCTCTCTGCCTTCCTCTGGTAATTTCAGCGTGCACCCTCAGGAGTTAGAGAAACTCCATCTACAGGATGTGCCTTACACACAAGGACTTCAGGTAGAAATCTTCTGATTATATGCTGCATTTACATGGTTTTAAAAGATGAAGACCTCAGGTTTCTTTTGGGAAGAAGGACCATGGACACACGTCTGTAAGGAGACCACAGTTCCTCTCCCTCTTTTGCAGTTACTCCTTGGTTCTGAAGTCTGTTCCATTTTTAATCCTTCAGGCTGACATTGGGATGAAAAGTGGGAGAGAAGATCACTGTAACAACAATACATTGCTCAATTTTTCTGTATGTTAAGGTGTTCTATTGTTCATTCAGTGACAGGCATGAATTTTAAGTGTGGATAATGACTTTGGGCAGCCAGATCAATTTCTCCCAAAAGATTCCAGTTATAGAAGGTGAAGACAATTTTGTTTAAGGTGGCCTATACTAGTCACCCTGAATAATTAGTCACCTCAGAAAATGGACTGAAAGGTTATCTTGATTTCATAGTAAATAAATGCCTTTTGACCATTTTTTCTGAAATGTCTGGAAAGGAGCTTGGCCTGAAATTTATACCTCTTAGTTACACTACATAAACATGTTGAAACAGATGTAACTAATAAATTGTTTATTAAATATAGAAGAAACAATTCAGAGATAAGAAATTACATAATATAAATTATAGCTAATGAAATTCCTTCCCTCCCTTATTTTTCTTCTAAAGTCAGACCTTTCAGCCTGCTGTTGGATCTGTCTGAAAATCATAATCACAGCTTTAAAACAGTTTGTAGGTACTTGGAATGTTTTCAGCACACATCTTGTTCTTATTATGAAAGGCTTGAAAATGTTAGGAACAGAGAAATCTTTACAGACTGCATACGTGAAGATAATTTGTAGCAAGTGTCTTATATTTCCTTGATATGGTAATTTTATAGATGACTGCCTGTCCACACATTTTCTGTTGGTCCAGAAGTATGTTAAAAGTTCACGTTGGGATTGTGGAGAGAGATTGAGAAACCAAGGATCAATGAAAGAGTGAGGGTAATGCTAGAGATTAATTACTGCAGCTGTTTAGTTTCTGTCGTGGTTGGGGCACCTTTCAGCACACAGGATTGTTATGTCTGAGAGATGCAAAGTTGCCATCCATAGCTGTGAGGAACTTGAAGGTGGTGGCAAGGTAACAAGTAAAGGCTCAGCAAAAGGAAGGTTCAAGGTGTATTTATAACCAAAAAGTAAGATAACTGTTAGAATAAAGCTGAGGAATTAGTTTACTGAATCTCCTATTAACACGTGTGCAACTTAACTGTAAGGAAAGACATACTGGAGTTTTCATGGATACTGCTGTCTAAACCAAATATGTGAACTGGAAATTAATTGGATGTTGTCTGTATAACTGCAGATTTTTGTGTCAGTGTTAACTTCATAGGGGTTCCACTCCCCTGAGCATTACTTGATGGTCTGTATCCTACAGAGCTCTCCATGCCTTCAGATCAGCTTATATTTCACAGGTGTAAGGCCAACATATGGGTCCTTATTTGTACCACTGTATATCCAGAGTAATTCCTCTGGTTTTAGTGATATCATCTCTAAGTCAGCTGAATTTGTTGAGAGTTTATTGGAATTATTGGGAAAGCACTGATGATAGTGAATAACAAAAATTGTATAGAAAACTTTCTGTTGGAATATTAAAGAACTTTTTTAAAAAAAGTTTTTTTATCTTAATTATGTTTCTTTTTCTTTTTCTGCAGGAAGGGACACTAATGTGTTAGTTTATATTAAGAGGAGGCTGGCAATGTGTGCAAGAAAGCTGGGAAGGACCAGAGAAGCAGTGAAAATGATGAGAGATGTGAGTTTGTATTTTATTTGCTTTAGATACATAGGTAATAAATAGTAGCACAGAAATGATACATACCAGTTACAAATTAATATCTGCTCTTAAATCGTGCACTTGTACTGACAGTCATTTTGTGTGTGTAATGTACATAAAGACTAAGTTAACACATCCCTGCTAAGGTTGCAAAAGGAAAAGTAAAAAATCACAGAATTGCAGATGGATGGTTGTATTTCCCATCCTGGTATGTTTGCGTTAGAGTGCTGCCTTTGGTTATTCAGTCATGAAGTTACACAGCTGCTTTTTCAGAAGACTTCCTCTGTGACACATAGTGAGTTTGGATTTGCAAAGCTGCATTTTGGCTCCTTTCCTTCTTTGTGACACTGCTCAGAACTGAGGACAGTGTTATTTATTCATGCAAAACTTATTACCGAGACGTCAAAAGAAAGTTATTGATCTGTAGTGAAATAATTTCCCTCTGAGATGGGGGATGATTTTATGCAGTATTTGTAGGCTACAAATTTGAAACATCAAACAGTAGCAAGCAGGGGAGTGGCAGTAAGTGCATCAGTCCCCATGTTTAAGTTTCAAGTGCATAAAAGGCTCAGCTTTAGAGATAGCTGTGCACACCTGGCACTTCTTTGATTGAGATCTCCTGCACGCAGGTGAGTAACACAGTAGTTTGAGGCAGTGACTTACCACACCCAAGGCAGCAAGTCTGTGACCCGGTGATATTTCTGAAAACACTGAACAGAGTTCATCATGGTGCTAGTCCTCCTAAATAATCTACCAAAGGGCAAGTGGGGAGCAATTTTGTTTCCTGTCTCTGGTTGAGGTTTTTCAGGCATACAACTCTCGCTTCTCAGAATCACTAGGCTGACAGATAGAGGTGTTGAAAAAGAACTTGTCGAAACCCAGCTGTTGTACAGCTATGAGTGTGAGAAAGAGGAACAAGGAGGAAAAGACCTGTTTTTCCTGCCCCATAGTCAGCAAAGTCAGCTGGGAGAAAAAGTTTTCAGTCCAGCCAGCTCCACTGATTATTTATCAATTTCATTACACAGACACACCGGGACAAACACTGAAATGCTGGTGGAAACATGGAGATTCTAAGTTCTGGCACTAACATACAAGAAAGATACAATTTTGAATTTCACGTTCAAATGTCGCACATCATAACTATGGCAACTTCTGGAGCTTAGTGTGAGCTGCTGAATGTGTCTTATGATTTGTAGATAGGGCTGTGGTGAACAGATCTTCCATGGGCCTTTCCTCAGTTGATGTCAATACATCATTTGTTAGACGTTTGGAGGTCTGAAGACCCTTTCCTCTGTAAGAGCATCATCCTAAACAAAAGGGCTGGATGCAAGGCAGCAGAGGCAGAAAGACAGAGTTTCAAATTTCTAGAGCTTTAACACAGATGAATGCATTCTGTATTTTTCCACATGCAGACACTTAGCCAAATCCTCCAAACTGAATTTAGATGCCTCTAGAGCTCTTTGTTGTGAGTGAGCAGAGCAGAGAATTAGCAGGTCCCTAGATGAAATATAAAAGCAACAGTACCTCTAGGTCACAACTCCAACACATTAAGAGCAAGAGTAGCATCAAGTCAGCTTTGCAGATGCTTTTCTTGGACTGACATGCAGCTATTTATTTCTGATGAATGCACACCACTATTTATTCATGGATGACATAAATAATGTATTTATGAGGAAGTTTGAACATGAATGTGTCATTGATGGTTTCTGTGTGATTGATGAGGGAGGAGATGAATTTATTCACTCTGAAAAGCACATGAAGAATATGTTGGCTGGGGACTGCTGAGTCTAGCATCATGGAACGGAGGGTGGAGGCCTTGTTTGTGTTTGAAAGATTGAAAACAGATTTCTCAAGGCATGGAACATGATGGAAATGAAGTGTTAAGAGGTTCATGACACCATCTGGGAAATATGATTGGGATGTAGTGAGTCTTTACCACTTTGAAAAAATAAAATATTTGAGAGTGTTTAATTCATGGCAAATACAAGGCCATCTTGAGGAAATTACTGATGGATTACGCTGTCTTACTTCAATTTTATGTAAGAAAGAGAGATCCTGCTTAAAACACCATAATGAAAAGAAAATGAGTTGCTGGTGACTTTAATAAGATTTTGGGTAATTGGTTTTATTACACTGTCAATAGAAAATCATATTATTTAGTACTTACTGAGGATATTTTAATTATTTCTTCTATTGTTGAAACCAAATAGGCATCTGTCACTTCTGTGATTGATGTTGAGATTGCATCATTTTGTTGATTTTGCTGCTCTGATTTCATTCACTTAGTTCAGTAGAATTAATCAGGATGACTAACCTGTAATTTTTATGGAAACTTGTCATTTAAGTACACATAGGTGTTGGTTTTGCTTATATGTCTGATGATAACTATTTACTATGTTTCACTATAGAAACCAGCAGCTGCCACTATTTGTATATATTGAGTTAACTTGTGAGCTCATTTTGATTAGCGTGTTGTTGGAACAGCTCCAGCCTAGTCACCAGAGTTGTTCCAGTTTTATTCCTCTTTATATAGAGCATGATATGGTTTGCGAGGGAACCAGCTCTCTTTTACCATCCCAGAGGAAAAAATCTTCAGTGCTGGTTGTTTCATTTGTTAGGCTGATTGTGTTAGGAGGGTTTAAACTAGCAAGTTCCAAACAACGCTGGAAAATTTGGTATGTGCAGAGGAGAAAGGCTGTAGTGGTGACTGTGGGAAATCTTCAGTATTTCTAATCTTTACTTGGGGATGTTACTGCTTTCAATAAGAAATAAGACAAGAAACTAGGTGCTCAGGAGCAAGGATTGCTTTTTGCTGTCTGCTGATTCCCTCATCTTTACAGGAGAAGAAAACTATACTGGGTGTACATTTTATGTTTTCATTGATTGGAAGCCAAGATGTGTGGAGGGTATGCAAAGGCTCTTTCTGTTCTTTGGCAGGCACTGGAGCAGTAGTTGTCTGTGCTATTGAATTTCCCTTGACTGAGACACTGAGTATCCATGTGGAAGCACATAGTGCAAGAAACTGAACTGTCAAATTAATTCTAGCTTTGTAGGATTGTTCTGGAGAAGGTTTGGGCTGTGGAACAAGCTTTCATTGAAAGGTGATGTGTGTTTACAAAAGAGAAGGGAGGCAGGCAGAAGGCGTGCTAATGAATGGAGTGAGCAGGTCTCAATCATTTTCTTTTTTAGAGAGATGAAACAGACCTGTTCTCCTCAAGATGTTTTTATCTCCTACACTGTGGCCCTGCAATTCCCTGGAAGCTGCTTTGTAGTCTTAGCAAGTATATGTTTCCAGGCAGTAGTGTAGTTGCTGCTTGCTACATCCTTTGCAGCTTTGTTTAGCCACAAGTAGCATTTAGGAAGACACTCTCCAGGTCTTTCCTCAGCACTGGAGGCTAGAAAACCAAACACTCTTTGAGGGTCAGAAATTACACTTTATTTTATTTCTGGCATCAGTCCTGTTTGCTGAGAAATAGCTCTTACTATTATGGACCTAGCTCTGAGAATCTTGCTAGAGATATTTCACTTGGGTGTGTTTGTACGTTTGTCTCAGTAACCAACTGCAGTGTCTAAAATGCATATTTTGTGTCACAAAGCACAGCAAGGAACTATCAGTGCCAGTGCAGCGTGCACTGTTAGAGAGCTGAGTGCTTATCGGTGTGCTGCATGATAACTTCTTTAAAGACTTGTGCAGCCCTGAACTTTTCAGGTGTTTTAAAAGGTATTGTCACATGGAGACATCAAAAGGGTACTCAGCTGTGCTGAGTCAACTCTGATGATACGGGTAGCTTGGGCTTTTATCTTTTTATGACCAACAGCATTAGTGGTTTTTGCTGGTGTGCCAGTTCTGTAAATCTAGCATGCTTCCCTGGCAACCTCTTGTATTTGACTTTGAATGCTCTTTTCTATTCAACATTCTCTTGAGTTCTGCATTTCTGTGTGCGTTGCTGATTGCTCTCGGGCAAGGGGAGCACAGAACCAGAACAGTGTTCTGCACCTTGTGTTGTCAAGCTTAGTGAAAGAAAAGAATCCTGACTGCTAATAAAGATGTTATGATCCCTAGCAACTTAACAATGCAACTTCTGCAGCTGCTTGCGTCCGTGCCTACTGTCTGTCCCAAATTCTTCTGTGCTTTAGGCAAGGATTAGTGAGTCAGTCTTTGGCATGTGTTACACAGCTCAGGCGAAGCAAGCTTCTTTGCCTTGAATGCAATGCTAACTTTATTAAAACCTGTAGCATTTGTTCAAAGTGTCATTTATTAAAAGTGGAAGCAAAAATTCTTCTGAGTTCAAGAGACTGAGAGCTAGCTTTTACATTTTAGATAAGCTCTACTCCTGTGAATCATGACATTTGCCTCTCTCCACTACATAAGAGTGTCTTCAGTTAATTCTTGTTCAGACACAGAAATTCTGCAATAACAGTAGAATATCCTTCATTTGAATGGACTCTAAAGTAAAACAGAGATGCCTGGGATTGCCCTAATGCTGTTCATCCATTCATTTTACCTGCATGTGAGTCAGACCCCTCACTTTCTGTCGGCAGTGATCCTATGCAAAACCCTCAAACCTAGAAATTTGGTGACTATCACTTAAGCCTGATAAAAATGCTTTTCATATAAACTGTGTTTCAAATTGTTACAGCTGGGCAACTACAATAAGAGATGGACTTTTTAGCATGTGTCGAAAATACGCATTTTTCCAGCAGAACATTTGACCTTTCTCACAATATTTGTCTGATACACTTAAGGGCATCTTGCACCCAAATGGAATGAAATGCCTGTGTGTTGAGCATATGTCCCGTAGAGCAGAATACTTGTTTCCTCTAAGGCCGTACTGCAGTGTCAGTTTTTGTTTTTCTGACTGTTGAAATGTGTCTTCATCTTGCTGAGCATATAGTTTGCATTATCAAGCCCTGTGTGGAACAGGCAACCACATTTGATTTTTCATCGTATGTAATGCATATATCCAAGGGTTTCACAGAATCATAGATTGGCTTGGGTTGGAAGGGACCTCAAGGACCAACCGTCAAGTTCCAACCCCCTGCCGCAGCAGGGTTACTAACTGCTAGAGCCAGTACTAGGCCAGATTGCCCAGAATCCTATCCGACCTGGCCTTAAACACCTCCAGGGATGGAGCATCCATAACCTCTCGGGGCCAGCACCTCACCACTCTCTCAATAAAAAACTTTCCCCCGACACCTAATACAGATTTTCCTCCTTGAGGAAACCATTCCTCCTTGTCCTATCACTATCTACCCCTGTAAAAAACATTGATTTCACTCATATTTATAAACTTCCTTTAAATATTGGAAGGCCACAATGAGATCTCCTCGCAGCCTTTTCCAGGCTGAACCAGCCCAGTTCCTTCAGTCTGTCTTCATAGGAGAGGTGCTACAGCCCTATGGGAGTGGGCTTCTATGTACAGAGTTTCCAACACTGTGATTCTGTTAAGGCAGAGTATAAACTCAGAACATAGGCACATAGTCTTACAGGGACTCTGCTAATTTGGACTCCTTTTTGTCAATCCTTTTGCATCACTTCTTGTCCAAGGGCTTTGTATGTCCTTTAATTATGTTCATCCATCTCTCCAGAATCTCCTAGCCTGTTTTTGAGCTACTAGATCATTTCCTTCTTTTAATTTCATTTCAGAGTCTACCTCTAAAATTATGAAAATTTCTGCAAAGTTCTCGAGGATGATGTCAATGAAGTGTTTTTTTCTGAAGAGGGCTATGAGTGATGACTTCATTTTCATGCCTTATGCTGACGGTTGATGTAACAAAAAATATTAGTTTCTCATACTACTTTTATGCGATGTGATTATTTAGTAGTAAATGTACATCTGGAGCAACTTCTGCTCTTCTGGTTTCGTGCCACATCTGCCTTTAAAGTGCTCTTAATTCCTGGAATGTGCATTTTTACTACATAGTTCAAGTAAAAGCATTTTCATAATTATATTCCTCAAAGTGCTGAAGTCTTACTCTGAAGTCTTTAATCCTCCAGTTAAGAGAGAACATACAGGCCTCATGTTCTAGCACATTTCCTTAGAGTTTACATAGTGGGTAAGATATTTCTCTCTTTAATGTCGGATCCTATTTCAAACAAAAGACACATTGTCCATAAATATTTTGGGACACTAGAGCTAATTTTGCATTTGCCAAATTAGAAGTTGAATATCAGCTGAATTTTATAACTATTCCACCCCAAAGTTAATGTAAACTGGAGCCTTTCTGCGTGCTAACCTTTGCTGACATTTCTTCTCTCCTTGCCAGGTGAGTGGCCAGGGGGTTTTGATCTCCGTTCTCAGACTTGGCAAATGAGCTCTAGTGTGTTTGGTTGGCTGTCAGATAGCTTCAGTATCAGAGTGTTTACAACAACGCTCTTTACCAGATCATTTTTAGCTTGGTGTTCTACGAGAATAAAGTTTAGATAATCAAATCTCAATTTCTATAGAAGGAATGTTTGATCCATCATTCAGATTCAATGAAATTTGTGAGCAGAACAGAATGTTAAGATAATACATTTCTGCAGCTTTTGTGGGAAAAGTAGCTGAATAAAGGAAAAAGATCATGTTGGTCAACTGACCGGAGAAAACCTTAAACATAATTTTTTTCTATTAGACATCACTGAGTTCATTTGGAGTGACATGTCTCAAATGCCTCAAGCCTAGGGCAAGCTTCAGACAAAGTTTAAGACATCTAAAATTTCAGCCGTAGGTAATAAAGTCCTAGAAAATTAGGGTTTCTTTTCCATCTGCTCAAAAATGGCTTGATCTTTTGCCTTTTTTGCTTTCTTTGGTTAACAGCACTTACAGATTGTAAGTCATATACCAGAAAACAGCTTATGCAAAGTACTGATGAAATTAACAATACTGTCCGTGCTGTGTGCTTGTGTTTTCAGTGGTGGTTGATAGCCACACCTGGAAGATGGCAGCTTCAGTCAATCCTCTTTTAGGAGACAGGTTTTACCATTTCAGATAGACACGGTGGTAACAGATGGGAGCTAAAGTTGAAGTGATTTCACTGTTTCCACTGAACTTGTTTGTTGCTGTTTCTTCGTTTTAAAGTGCATTTACTTTCCATATTTATGAATGCATTCACTTGAAACCATTGATTTTAAAATACTTATGTTTGTGAATGTATGAGCATAAGCAGCAATGAATGGTTGTGTGCACTGCCCTTAAAATATGTGGCCATCTGTAAGCCGCAATGCAAATAGAGAATAAATGTGTCAACACCAGGTTATGTATAAGATCATTCATTTATCCACCTCTGTATTCTCTCAGGTCCCATGGCCTAGTTGTAGGCATAAACTATAACTTAAAGCTGTTCCCTACACAAATAATGCGCCATTGCTAATTGATACATGAGGTTATTGTCATCACAGGGAAAAAAAAAACAGATATAGCAGTTACAGCTACATTCCTTTAAAATGTTTTAAAAATTATATCTAAATGAGAAAATGCTGATGATGGAAATTTTCTCAGGGAAGGGAGTCCTCTTCATTAAAGTCTTCTTTGGGAGATGTAACTTGTTCCTCATCCAGTAAATCAGATTGGGATTTCCTCGTACCGTAAAGCACTTTTTGTCATCATCACTCTTTCATATCCATCACAAAATCACTGAACCTACACCCTGCAATATGGATTGGGGTGAGTCTGGAAATACAGCCCTCCTGGGACTTGTGATAAGATCTCCAATTGTGTCAGTCTTATTTCCAGAATTTTTCTGCAAACTTACACTCCCAGAATGTTATTTATCTACAAAATAAATAATAATAATAATGAATTATCTGTGAAAGCTACCATTTGTGTGTATTTGCAGTATAGCTAATGAATCTTTCAAATAAGTGTTTCACTACTGATGTATTTATTTCCCCCCAAATTCACAGAGCAATTGGAACAGAATATGGGTTAATGCACTAGAGAAAACATTTTGACCAATGCAAGTTCCAGATAAAATCCTTATGAGCATATATTCAGTATGATATTTGATATCTGTTTAATCATCCTATATTTTAAGGATTTGTGGCCATGCTGTGTTGGTTTTCATATGGTATGAAAACAAGCTTAGCTCAGAGAAGTGCAGCTCTTTCATACTGGCCAAGAGTCCAACTAACTCAAGTGTTAGAATGACATCTTCAGTCCCAAGCAGTGTTCAGTGGCTTTGGTGAGAAATCTTGAGCGCTGAATTTGGTGACTGTCTCTTGAGATAGTAAGGTGCAGAGAAAAGTGACAGTAGAGCCTTTATCTTGTCTTCTGAGTGTAGTGGTTGCCACCAAAATATTGACATTTGTCTGTTACAGCAAGGATAGTAAGAATTAAAATTGATAAGCTGCACAATTCCTCCAGTTTGTAACACCTTAGAAAATACATCTTTGGGTTCAAAGGCAGGTGTGTGCCCCAAACTGGAGTCCAAAGAAAAGCCCAGTGTTGTGAGGGTTTCTGGAACGTGAGGGTGCCTTCCTCACCTCACCCTCACAGATGGCGTGCCTGTCTTTAATGCTCTGTGTGGAATATGGGCCAGCCCTGCTCCCCATCTGTGAAGGAGGAGCGGGGAGCCGGCCCACAGTCAGCTTTCCATTGCTCCCCAACGTATTTGGCCTGCCCTCAGCGCCCAGCAGGAGATGCTGTCACCTCTGGGGCTTTTTATTTTTAACTTCCCCAGCGTTTTCTCTCACTGTGAGGCCTAAATCGTGACCTGTCGTGCTGTGCTTCCATCTAATTGGCTTTACTTTCTAGGAAGCTCCTCAAAAACTAGGTCTTCGCCATGACTGAAAATCATTTGCAGTAAAAGCTATATACTGACATAATGAGCTCGTCCTCTACTTTATTTAATTTTTTTTCATAACAGTTGTGTTGTCATTTGTGCAAAGTCAAGTTTAGAATAGTTGAGTGGCTATTTAGAGTTGTTTTAATTCTGTAGCTTGAATTTTAACTGAGTTCATTTTGACTCATACTCTTAACATTCGACCTTTCCCAGCTGAAACCCCTGTTAACACGTGTAAATTCAGAGGCCTTCTAGTCCAAGCAGTGACCTTTACTCCACTGCTGTCTTAGGCGAGGTTTATCACTCTGACAGAACCGAAGTAGAAAAAAATCAGTGAATGATGTCAGTGAGAAGCAAAGAGAACCAGAGTAGGAACTTTTACCGGCCATAGTACATCTGTAACTAGCTGCAGCTCTTCCCTTTTCTTCGCTGATGGAGGGAAGATTGTTCTGCCAGCCATTATTCATTCCCAGTGAGCAGGGATAATCTTTCTTAATCCCTTGGAGAGGCTTGTTTGCAATATGTTCATTCTGTACTTTAAATCACTTTTTACGTAGGACCAGATTCTGTCATGATTTTTCCTGCCAAGTAGTAGTTTTGACTGTTAAATATGCAATAGTGAGTATGGACAAGAATGAAAAGAGATAAACTGCGTGCTGGATCCATAACTGTGGAATCCAGCTATGTGAATTTTCACCTGCAGTTATTTTTCTTCATGAGCAAGTATACAAACTTTTTAATGGTCAAAATTCTTCATAAAGACAAGCAAGCAGTAAGTCCATTATTTGGAAAACTGAAGAAGGAGGAAAGCCTGCAAACTGTGCAGGTTCATCTTCACAGGTTCATCTTCAGCCATTAAGAATAGGAGCATTGTGGCCATCCATAACATACATCACATAGACAGTACTAATAGAACAACCATAAAGAAGATGTGAGGAAGCAAGGCTCTTGTAACATTTCAGTTCTTCGGAGAACCATTCTGATAATAAATATACATATGTTTAATCATGTAAGCAGTAAAAGTGATGCTCCTAGTAAGTGTGGCTTCAAAAAGGAGATGCAGTAGAAAATGACCTTATGTCATTTGGAGCTGTGCAGACTTTGAAATGGAAGATGTCTAAGAACAAATTCTTGATATTCCTCAGACATTTCACAAAGTTAAAGGCACTTACATGGAAGAGGATTACATTAATTTAACTACTCTCTTCATTCAGCTTGCCATGCAAGACAGATTCTTTACTCACAGTGTTAGATTTGTATAATCTATGCCTTTTGTATTATTGTTGGTTTTTTATTTTATTTTTACTGCTAGCATTGGCCATTATTGTAATTGTTTTTTAAAGTATCCATGATTACAAATCATAATGCACTTAATAAATATAGCTGCACGTATGTAAACTTCTGTCATTTGATTTTGTTCTGATTTTCTTCAGTGTAATTTCTGTTTTTGCTACTGATATGCCAGAGAAGTACTGGATTGCTTACTACTGATATACCAGTTATTCTGGGGAAGATTCTTATCCAGTGCAATAGGAAAACCCATTTTCATTTTGAAGAACAAAACCTGTTAGTAGTATGATAGTTGCACATTCAGACAGCAGAACTTGGGTTTGACTAATTGTGTGTTATGCATGTCTTGTCAAGAAACCTAACCCAGTGCCCATTTAGAGCTCAAAAATTTTTGAGATAATAGTGAACTCAGGGAAAGAGACAAGAACACAGGAAGCAGAGGGGTTTTAACTTGATGTTAGTTATTTCAGTGCATTTTGAGCAAGAAATCATTTTCCATATTAATAATCTAACCCTTTCATGTGTTACTGATTTTAGTTGATGAAGGAATTTCCTCTTCTCAGCATGTTCAATATCCATGAAAACCTGCTAGAAGCTTTGTTAGAACTGCAAGCATATGCGGATGTCCAGGCAGTCTTAGCGAAGTATGATGGTAAGTCCATATATATGTATATATGTATACATTTATTTTTTCTATCTGTATTTTTTTTCTATTTTCTAAAGCACACAAAAGCATTATTCATTAGTCAAGCTTTTAAAAATTAAGAAATACTGTAATTTAGGTGATTCACACAAGCTTCCTAGATCCCTTTACACAGCCCTTATTCCAAAGATTATGTATTAATTTTTTTTCCTGCCAACCCTGCTTTATTCCTTATACAAAATAATGGAATTCACTTACTAGAAGCTCTTCAGTGATGTTTAAAGAATGACTGTTTAGGTTCAGCAAACTCTTCATTGCATGCTGTTCAAACATTGTCTGAAGACAGGATTATCTGTTCCCATGTGGACTTCTCACAGAATCACAGAATCACCCAGGTTGGAAGGGACCTCAAGGATCATGTAGTTCCAACCCCCCTGCCTAGCAGGGCCACCAAACACACACATTCAGATCAGGTTGCCCAGGACCCCGTCCAACCTGGCCTTAAACACATCCAAGGACGGGGCATCCACAACCTCCCTGGGCAGCCCGTTCCAGGGCCTAACCACTCTCCTTGTATAGAAATTCTCATTCTCGTGAATGTTGACTAAGTTGCATACAAGTACTTTACAAATATTAATTGATTTCACTTCACAGCAGCCCAGTGAGTAGCAAAATTCATATCTTAGGGGGAAAACTTGGAAAGCTCAGTGGACTTGGTGAACTTTTCACTCTCATTTCATTTTCAGTATTTCTGTAAGCATTGGCCTAGTGCAGTATGTGTCACTTTCTTCGTTTAAGTCACACCTCTTCTTACAGCCTAAAACAGAGAATGGACTGGGTAAAAATCACCAAATGGCATACTTTGTTAAGTTAAATGGGTTTTCTTTGTATTGTGTAGAAACTTTGGGACAGAAACAGGAATAGAATCCAGTTATCTTGAGCAACATTAATCATCCTTAGCAATGTCACTCTTATTTTCCCCAGTTTACTCACTGTCCACTTGGTAAGTTCTGCAAAAATTGAGTCAAGAATGCTGCAGCCATCAATTTCCTGTTTTGTTCCTGGATGGTCCTCAGAAAAGTGTCGTTCTATGCGCTGGAATATGGCAAGGAAGATTAAGAAATGAGTATTATCCAGTTACACAACTGAAAACTAGATGATAATATGCAAAGAAAGTGACTGAATTAAGTGAAACAGTATAAATCTTGATATTAACTCTCTAGCTATATCTTGCAGCCTTTAAAATGTTTTTAATTATTAGATCTTACAGATTTTCATGTGTTCCTTAAATATGACAACCAGTATGGGCCCTGGAACCTATACTCACAGTACTTTGGCCACTCTGATTCTTCTGAAAAACCTGCCATCCTTTTCATTCTGTCTTTAGCTGATCTTTCTTATTTGTCTACTGAACTTCTTTCTACTTCAGCTGTTTTGCACAGCAAGTTTCTGCATTCTTTTGCTCCCAGTTCCTACCAGAAGCTCCTTGTTCAGCCAGTGCTACTCACTGTCAATTTCATCTCTACCCCATGTTACCTGTACAGATGTACCTGTACAGGTTGGCTTTTCAGGGCAGTGATGGTCATAATATATCTTCTCACCCACTTTACAGTTCCTGTCTTAGCCATCTTTTCTTTTTCACTTACCACCTTTTCCACTTTCCCCTTTTTTCTGTGGCTTATGTCTTCTCTTTGTTGAGCTTTCTCTGCTTGAGTGCCAAAATGTCAAACAGAATAAGAGCCCATAGAAACAGAAGGTTTTCCCTGTGAGCTGCACTACTTGGCCCCATATAATTACACAGAACTGTGGCAAGAGGATAATGTGTACGTTCATCATAATACTGAGAAGTACAATTGATGAACAAAGAATCTTTAGAGGGTATCAATGAAAAAAAAAAAAAGCCAAAGGTTCCATTTAATATGTACTAGCTGCTTTCTTCTAACATTTTATAACTTAGTAAACTAAGAGAAATTTTAAGGAGGTTAGCAGTTGACTGCTGACTTGCTGCTAACATGGTTAACCTGCCAAATTTCAGCCTATGGCTGAGCTGAGGTATTTTAAGGGAAGTGTTTGCAACTGTTAGCGATTGTTGCTACCAGTCCAACATGGAATGTTTTCAGCTCTTTCTGGAGTTGAATAATTGTAAGCAAAGATGAAAGTGTTACTTGGGCTTTTAAGTACTGCCATCCAGCAGCAGTAGCAACTCTACTAGAGATCTTGGTCATGCTTAGTTTGGTTGAAAAAATCTGCAGCTGAAGTGGTAACATGGTATGTGATGCAGATGTAGTTCCCCACGTGTTTTGGCACATTAGAAAGAAAGTAAATAGAAATGCCTATTTTTCTGCCCCAGGCACAGTGGGACTTTAACACCTCCTACTCTTTAATGTAGTTCTCTAATAATAGCTCTGGGACATAGCAGACCCATGGCAGAACAGGGAATTAAATCAGCCTTCCCAAATTTCAGATTAAGCTCCTGTGCTAGGTCTACTTTTGCATACTGAGCTGATCTCTAGTTTTAAACAATATCATGGTAGCACTTTGTGTTATAGAAGGTGATAAAACTATGGAAGGTGAATTTTGTTTTCTCAGAAGCATCTGATGTTAGTCAAAACTGAGGTTATAAATGTATCAGATGTGTATTTTTCTAACTAAAACTCTTTTTACTTTATCTATTTGCATTTTCATCTAATTCTTTGCCTTATATAAGCAGAGGTATTTGTATATGCTGGTATACACGAAGACTCCACAAGCACAGGCTTAACCAGTATGACTCTTACAGCTCGTGAGTCTCAGAAGGCTCATCTCACGGAGTCTCAGCTCATTTTAGAACTCATCAGCTTCATGTGTTGTAAGATTTATTGGATTATAAAACAATGAACTCATTTATGCTTTCCCATCTACAGTTTCTGTTGGTCCCACTCCACTGTCTTTTTTTTTTTTTTTTGACTGGGACCAAACTTGACTTATTGTATTTCGATAACATGTGAACAAATTATTTTCTTGAGTGGCCTGCTCCCACCCTGAGTTAAAGCATTAGAACACACTGTGCAAAAGCTCAGCCTCTGCAAGCAGACACACTGCTTTACCAAAAGCTGTGTGTTAAATAGTGTTTATATTATGCACCTGGCAACAGAGCTGATGTCTATACTCATTATTCATGGAAAAAGGGCCTCATTAGTGGGAAGTCATGCACTGCTGCAGAGCTACATCATTATAGTTTCAGAGTTCAGTGCCTGTCAATAGAGTGCAGATGACCTAAATACTGTTGAATTCTAAAAGAAGTTTTGACTCTGTTTTGACACGCATCCATGTTATTTACAGCAGAAATAGTTATAGATGCTGAAGAGACTCATGTTGATGGAATAAGCTTCTGGTGTTCACAGTAGATAGTGTTTATCTGCTCTTCCCTTGCTTTTTAAACTGATTGTTTTTCAGTGGAGTAGAGCTGCTTGTTGTGGTGCTTAGAACAAACGGTTTGTTAACTTCCTTGGACAGCCAGGTCCATTGATTGTTATTCTCTGGTAACTTGAGCGTTGTGTGACAGCTCAGACCTTCCTGATAATTGAAAGTAAAATTTAGGAAGGATAGAGGCCCATTTATGTAGTTGTACTGATGCAGTGATCGCTCCCTCAACCACTCCTTGTTTTCTTATTTCTTTAAAGTCGGTCTTTACCAAAGAGACTATAAGCCTTCTGGGTTGCAGGGGGAACATCTTATCGTCATTCTCCTTTGACTTAAACACTTGCAAAGGAGAAGAATCACATCACCATATAGACAGTTCTGAATTCGGATCACTAGAAAAGAGAATTTAGAACTCAGTATACATAGAAATTAAGTGTGAGGGTTTTGATTTGTTTGTTTGGATTCAGTCTTTTGTTGTGTTTTTTTTAATTATTATTTCTTTATTTAAAGAGGTCTCATTCTACTCCACACTATTACACTTTTATTTGGTAACTGCTTACTTCAAACAATCCTGCTCTTAAGTTAGTGTGATATCAAAATGCAAACCTTAGAAATAAACAATTAGAAACAGTCGTATTTGTCTTGGAATATGCATGATGATCAGGAATTGATCGTATTCTTATTCAGTCTAGGAGTATAGATTGCAGAATTATTTTGACAGATTTTCCTGTGAAAGTCAAGCATAAAAGGAATTTGGACCTTTACTGTTTCGAAATCCAAATAGTTAATGTAGAGAAATAAGTTTTCTAGAATGCAGCACATTCAGGGTTATTCTACTTTTTATGAAACTTATGAAATATGTAGATTTTAATTACATCAAACTTCACAGCATTTCTTTTGTAAATAGATAATCAACTAATTAGATGGAGTATTCATTTATATCAGCAATGGTCTCTAGAGCTTTTGTGTATATATACATATTTGAGATCACAGCTGCAGGCCATCCGTTTCGTTACTCACCATGATAATGTCTGATACTACTGAAGAGATTTTCTATCTGGTGAAGCTAACTTGATGTTTCTTCTCCATTCTAGTGCAAGAAAGAGTTTTTTTTCTGAGTTAAAGATATAGCAAGTGACAGTATGGAAGCAACCTTTCATGGTATTTTGTAATAGTTCAGTTTATTTGAAAGAGAGATGTTAAGTTCCTCTTAGTTAAAGTCAAACCAAGCCTACTCTACCATCTCAAATGCCAATCAGGTAACACCTCCAGTTTGGGTAACAGGAGTATCAGGAGAATGGTTTGTCCTTTTTTCCCTTACGTTTTCTTCTTCAGTTTCTGCATCTGAGAACTGGTTTCTTTATCTCAAAATCATTTGCTACCTGTTACTTGGTCTTTCCATCAGTCTTCTGTCCTTACCAACTGATTGGCTTTTTAGCTGTATGATTACGTTTGAGGCTTCTGAACTAATTGCACTGATCTTGATCTTTTAAATCTTCTGTAGGATAAATGGTTCCTTCCCCTTTAAATGCATAAAAGATTGAGCATGGTAAAATCAAGGGAATAGACACCTGCTCTGGCCACCAAGATGTTCATCTCAGCTATGACATATTTACAACCAGCAGTGACTTCAAGATATGTCCTTATCTGAACAGTTGAAGAGCTAGTTGTGCTCATGGCAAAACAGAACACTCCTCATTTGTGTTGAAATGCTTTTCCTGTTCTTTCAGGGAATCAAAATGAAGGCCTTACTGTACACTGTGGCTAAGTGTTTGTTTGATTGGGATGTTTCCCACCAGTGAGGAAGAATGTCAAAGCTACAGAAAATCAGAACTGCTTTTTGTTGCAAGCCCAAAGTAAACATTATATTGTTGTGAGCATAGTTTTGCTCCTTCCAACATTGTTTCTAACATTTTTTTTTTGCGGAGAAAGGGCCCAGGCAATGACTGTTCTTGTAGGAGGTAATGCCACAAGACAGCAGATCTTCTGACAAAGTGTTTTTCCCCTGAGGTTCAGTTAATATTTTCCATTATTGAATTCTATCCCATTGCTATTGTCTTAACCATTTTTATCAGCTTAATTCACATCCTTACATAATACTTGTGTCTTTATAGATGACTGCATCTCTCTTTTGTCGTCACTCATCCAGCTGACACATATTTATTTATTAGACCACTTTCAGTCTTTCCCACAAGGAATTCCTTCTACCACCTGTGCAAGAGCTGACAATCTAGTCTGCAGGTGCAGAGATCTGGGGGAGTTCTGTGCTGACAAGGCAAGTGTTGGCCTATCACTTAAACACCAGAGTCTGCAGACAAGCTGAGAGAGAGAAAATCAGCACTGGAGTTCACTACCGAGCCATAGCACAATACCTGTCTTTTATTTCATCTTTTATTTTGTTGGTTTGTTTTTATGTCTTCACAAAACTTTTTCTGGTTTATTAATATAATTAACAGTTACGTTTTTAGAAATGTATGAATGAATCTGGTAGCTTAAATGTAGACTCCAGTACTGTGCAAAGAAGGACTCACAGTTTGACTGGAATGCTCTTAACTATGCAAAATATGGTCAAGATTTGTGGCTTATTTCAGTAAATTTTTAAGGCCTCTTGACACTGATAAGACTACTCACCTATCCAAAGTTAAGCCCATAGGAATCCTCACTGCTGACTTGGGAATAATGTATCCTTTAGGATAAAAAAATAGGGGGGGAATAATGACTGATTAGTGAGTTAGATTTTTGATTATTTACGATTAAAGCAATTGCAACATGCTCATCTTTTCATACGTGGGGCTTTCTGGTGACTTGACTAAGGGATGCTGCCCTAGTCTGTATTCAGATTCATCATTTCTAGGTGTATTTGCTGTTTTAAGAGAATCATAAACCCCAAGACCTATGTAGATGATTTATGGTATATTCTGGATATCATGATCAGGGAAATAGTGGTGTTATGGTTGCAGGTCTCTATCCATAGTATTTTTCCATTAGTTCACTCTCAAAAACAGCCACTTACGAAGCAAACAGCTAGGGAGGATTCACTTTTCCAGCCCTTCCAAAAGCTGACTGAGGCTAATTCAAAGAAATTGGTTGTTAATTAAGTCTAGACTATTTTGTATTCAGTTTGAAGATAAAAACGATAAAGAAGAAGGAGAGTCTTTTTTTTTTTTTTTAAGATTGCTATGTCAATTCTTACTAGGCAAAAATGTCTTGATGGTTTCAACAACAGAATCACAGTCACATATTTCAGCACATGGTGAGAACTCCACAAGTAATAGTAGAAGGGTGGAAAATAGTATATGTGATGATATTTTCCCAGGTGGCTCGAAGAGCTGGACCCACTCATTTATGAATACCTTCACTTTAGTTCCTGACAGGGGACTTATCTCCTAGGGCTAATTTAGACTTGATTCCTTTGCTAAGTTCAAGTTGTAACCAGGCATAATTGTTTTATGCTGTTTTCTAAAATATGAGAGTGCAATTTAGGAAATGAAACCTAAATTATATGAGGAATTTAAAGTATTACAGTAATCAGGCCAAGATATAGAAGAACTAAATATACGTAGTCCAATATGGAGCAAGCAAAAAGCATAACGCAGGAGTGAAGCAAGCATGGACCTAGCAGGGGTGATCACTATCTCCACAGCAACATAAACATGGACATTTGTATGTATGTATTCTATTGCCAAGGGACTGTAGGTATTATCCTCAAATAACTGCTGCTTGCTTATTAGGAGCACAGTTCTGGAAGAGCCCTCCTGGGGAAGTGAGGTTGCCTGCTGTTGCATTCCCTACATGATATTACACTTCCCGTGAGCTGAGAAAGCTCCATCCTAAAATTATAGTGCATATAATTTTGTAAAATGGTATATAGATATTTTGTTTGTCCCATTATTCTACCTGCAAACCTGCCTACAAACTTTACTTCTTAGAAACTTTCTTTTAATCCCCAGTTTAAACTTCACGTTCAACTGTTTATCCTTGTGCCAATATTGCCCTTCACCTAAGCAGTTATTCTTCTCCCCCACTGTTCTTTGTGGATGTGGACAGGGAGCAGATGTATCTTTTCTCAGACTTTAATTCTTTTGGATTGTTAAAATAACAATGTATTTTATTCATTTCTGTTGTTTTGAACACGAGTGGTCAGATTTAAACACAGCATTCTCTTGAAAAATCCCATTGCTTTGGCAGGAATTTGCTAGGTTTGAACTGACGGAGGAGAAAATATTTTCTGTGAGATAACAGTGACTTACTGGCCCACAGAAGCACTTGAATTGTAAAGGGAAAGTATGATATTCTACTGAGCAATTTTAAAACTTTTATTGAATTTTAAAACATTTTATGAATGACTGCAAATCATTGGAGTATCTGGTGGTTTTTTTTGTTGTTGTTGTATTTTGTTTCTTTCTGCACTCAGAAAGATACCTTTCAGTCCATTTATGATTGAAAATGAACCTTCAACTGGAAAATAAAGACTGGTGTATTTGGGAAAACATTGTTTCTGTTTACTGGAAATGGCTTTTAACTCCTAATGCTGAGTAAAACCTGGTATAAGGAGAGCTATTGGAGGTCCTTAGAAACATTTTCTCCTGCTGTCACTGAAGTTGTTCTGTATGTGTTTTTAGCCAGCTTCTGTTAATGCAGTAACTAACATATCCTTCACCTAGTCTGCTCTGCATGCTTTTATTTTTAGATTTTAGATTTTTTAGATTTGAATGATTTCAGTTGTACTGCAGTTAACTACAGTTAAGTAGTCCTGTGAAATTAAGTTGGAGTGTATCATAGGGTAGCCCCCAACAACTTTTGTACGCCTCACCTTTACTGACAAACTGAGGGACAGGTATTTCCTGGAGCAGTAGTCTGATTCCACTCTTACAGTTGGCCTAGTCCAGTGCCTTGTGTTTTCAGTATTTACTGTAGGAAGCTCTAGTATTATTTCTAGGCTTAATGCTTCTGATAACTTAGTACCCAATTGGGTTTTACTTGAGTAGACAGTGTGCTGTGTGCAGAATCCAGCTCTAAGCGTTGGGTTTTATTGTTTGTTTGTTTTGTTTCCTTTAAGCATAATCTTTAACATTTTAACACTGGAATATTTTCATCAGCATGTAGTATGTCTGTTAGGTAGATCATTAGTGTGACAATTGTTCTCGTATCTGTAAGAAAAAATATATGGCTAAGATTTATTATGCAGTATTGATTACTACTCTCTGTGTGCTTTGTGCCAGTCTGCTGGTAGAGAATAAATAAATAAAGTTGTACTAATGGGTTTTGTCAGGGTTATGGCTGCTTTTCATATCTGGGACAATATAAAATGGCCAGAGACTGATGAGTATTTTTGTTCAAAATTTCTTTAACAGGCAAAACACCTTATTTCTTGTTGATCTTTAACTAATAGTTTTTAGTTGCATGTAAAATCCACTTAGATGTCTGTATTAACTTGTATAGTTGCCACGTATGCGTATTAAACAACTGCTGCTTGGTGAAAACAGGAGGGAAAAAAGAGCCCTCATGTATTTCTTAGATATTTCATAAACTATGGAAAAAATCACATTTTCCAGTTACCTTTATGTTTATGAAATAGAGCATGAATTCTTTCACTATATCTCTGTCACGTCACTCTTTGTGACATGACATTTAGTTCTCTATGGCCTCTTTTGCTACTTAAATAGCAATTCACTATTGTGAGTTTTAAAGTGTATATATTTAACTTGGTTGGAAGTTTGAAATCCATGCAACATGGTAGTACGAGTCCCAAGGACAGAATGTACTCTGAATTCACTTAATAATTTTGTACATCCCATGCATACTTTGAAGTATCAAACACTTTTTTCTGTCTGCAGACTTTTAAGGGTTCCAATATTTACTGTTTTCTTTCTTTTCCACAGATATAAGCTTACCAAAATCAGCAACAATATGTTACACAGCTGCATTGCTCAAAGCCAGAGCTGTCTCTGACAAGTAAGTGCATAAGAACCACTCTCCAGCGAAATTCCTGATTTAACTCAAGATTTTTCTTAGCTGAGCCCACACCCTGACAATCTGCTGAGTAAGCAGGATAGTTCAGTCCTGCAGAAATTTATAAAATTGGTTTATATCTGAAAAAAAGATGCATTGAATAAACATTGCACTTCAAATATTAGAGAAGAAGAAAAGAAGAGAAATAGCCTTCATGTTTCACTTCTGTATATACTACCTGGGTGAGCTTTAGCTTCCTAGGTAGTATAATGAATATACAATTAAAGATGCTGTGGTGGGTGTGCCTTGGCTTTCTAGTCAGTATGATGAAAATTCAACTAAAGGTGCTGTGTGGCTGAACATCTTCAACTTTCCATAAACCTGATCCCAAAAAGGTAATAAATAAATGTGGATACACTGACAATAACGTCATTTTACAAAAGCTGTCAGAAGACTGCTTAGATAGTGGCAGGTGCATTTAGCATTACCATGTCAGGGATTCTGAGAGGTAGAAGTTGTTCATATTTTTAGACACACAATTATCTGCTCATTCCTGTTATGGTTATCTCTTGGGTCTCAACCTTCCAAGGTGCTGAGCACATCTACTTTTTGCCTGTGGACTTGAGAGCAGCAGCCCGTTCCAAAAGTGTGCTCAGCTCTTTGTGAGATGGAGCTCAAAAATCCCAATTCCGCTCTCAGATGCCTTCACACAAATCCCAGGCAGGAGTTGTGTCTGTGCACCTGAGGGTCAGAATGCCTCCCTAAAGTTGGAAAGCAAGTAGAGTGGAAAGCCATTTTCTTGACTGACATCCTGACAGTTTTTGCTTTTAAAGTGTATGTACACATCAAGATCTAAGTAATTTTCTTTCATTCTTTTTATCCTTAGATCGCCAGTACCTACTGCAACATCTTTCCTCCCTACACAGCGACTCCAGCTTGGGAGGGCAGGGCTAAGGTTGTCACAGCTTTCCCTGTGGTGTCTGCCTGCCAAGTACAGCTCTGGAGTTAGCCGTGGGGTGTGAGGTGAGAAAGAGATTGCATGGTCTGGTTTTTCATTCACTGGGGCAGATGATTCGCCCACAGTTTGGGCATGCTACCTTCAATGGTGCTGCGGCCAGTAGACCACCTGCTACTGCTGCTGCATCGTGCTTCCATCCCAACCTGACCCAGGGGCATTGGGTTGGGACCTCCCTCAAACCTCCCCAAACCTGTTTTTAATAGAAACCCTCCAACAATGATTTGGCATTGGGTTTTTTCACTTTTATTTTTTTCTGCAACTTCAGCCTTGAATATGCCCCTTAGAAAAGGTACCTAGAGTGAATTTAGATTAGTGACAGAGAAAGAACTGACTGTTTCAACTGACTTCCTGCCATGACTAGCTACAAACATGCTTTCCACTTCTGCTGGGATTTTCATTGTCCTTGACATAATAGATCGTTTAGTTTCCACTCACTGTAGAAATTTGGAGAGCCCAGGAAATTGATTCAGTTTGCTTGTATGGGCCCATGGTCTAATTCCTTTTCTGTCCTTTTCCTACCAGCATTTCTGACCCAATGTTTTCTTCTTTGCTTTTCTAGATTTTCTCCAGAGGCTGCCTCAAGGCGAGGGCTGAGTACTGCAGAGATGAATGCAGTAGAAGCTATTCACAGAGCAGTAGAATTTAATCCACATGTGCCAAAAGTGAGTATGGAGAAAGCACTGTTGTAGCTTTAAAACTGCTGAGATCCTATCTCCTGTCTTATTGCAGTAGATTATCAAGTGATCTAGTGGAAAGGGGGGGGAGACAAGCGGGAGGGCAAATAAGATGATCAGTGTGGTTTTTTTCTGGTTTTCAACCTTGAAGTTTCTTCTACTGTGGACCTTGAAACTTGAAATTTTAGCTGAAGTGAATCTTCTTTGTGACCAAGAGTTGTATACTGAGTTGTAGTAGTAGATATCACCAAATGTTGTGCTGCAGAGCAGAACACATAGGGACAGATGATTCTTTACACAAAAGCCATGAAAAATCTTCTAGTTTAAAATAGAGTCATTTTTTGTTTTGATGGCTACCTAAAAGAATATATTTTTATATGCTATACGAAAAGCTTATTTTAGGGTTTGTAGTATGCTTCAAATTACATTAGTAAGTTACATTAGTTATTCCTTATGTAGCACCTGTCATTAAGCTCTGAGAACACACAGGTCAGAGATGAAAAATCACTGAGAACTACAGAGTTCAGTAAGAAAATGGATTTATGTTGTAATTTCATAATTCTCTCCCTAGATATGTATCTCAGCAGTAAGAATCTTGCCTGTGGCTACTAAAAGCTAATGTACTTTATTGTTTTTCACCTGATACTCAATATTGCAGTCTAGAAGTTCATTGTAAAGGCAAACTAGAGGCAGATGTTTTTTGGCCCTTGAATCACTGAACCTCACCCTGCAAAGCTTATTTGAACCATATTGCCCTGTGAAAGCAAGCAGCCGTGCTGGAGAGCAGAAGACTGGATTATCTTTATATAGGGAACCCCTTAATTAGCTAGAGTTGAACACCAAGTCTGGTCAAGCTAAACTCTGAATTTCTCATGTGTACACATATATAGTTTTTTTCTCATGCATTTCAGGAATTATTTTCTCTGTAACATGTATCTGTTATGCCATCCACTAAGTAGCATAGTTCAGCTGTCAGAAAGTTAGGCCGCTTAATAAAGTCACCTAGACATTCTCTACAGACAGAGTGGTAAGAAGGGACTGTGTTAGACATCTCTAGATAGACTTTCTCTCCAAAGTGCCTGTTTCTGCACTGGCTATGAAAGAAGCAACTATTTTCCAGTAAGATCCTGATCTCCAAACAGCAAGATTTATGTGAGTTCTTTGTATTATTGGCTGATATTCTACTTTTGTGCCAAGCTATACAATGAAAACATTGAAGTTTGATCCCAAGATTATTGCTCCTGTGGAACTCTTCACCTTCTTTCATCCCGATGGTTCTTGCACCTACACAGCCATTAATATTCTCTTCTACTTGTTCATCTGTTTACTTCTCTATTCTAATCTTGTTATGCATGAAACTTTTAAAATGCTTTACTGAAGCCCAGTTAGAGAGTTATATCCTTGTTGTCTAAAAAAACAGGTATCTTGCCAAGCCAGCAGTTTTGCTTGTCACAGGCTCTGTTTGTGAGCCTGTTCTGTTTTCTGTACTTATCTCCTTGCTTCTGATCTTTTTTATTTTTTCCTTCAAAGGCTATTTTATTGCATCCACACTGTTTCCCTTCATTAAATAAGTGGTACTCCATTTACTATTCTCACTACTGGATCACTTGATGCTGAATGGGGATCTTTGTTTTAAGCTTGTAATGCAAATCTGGCAGTTTCCTGGGCCAATTCTTTCACTGCTCAGGAATGGAGGTTACTGGCTGCAATGGTTTCCACTTCTGTACATGCTCTTAATATCCAGCCTGCTGTTGTCCCCTTGCTCAACGTTACTGTGAAACTGAGTCTATATCTTCACTTACTACTTTTTTGCTTGTTCTTTTTTTGTTTGTACTTGTGCATTCTTTTCTTTGGCTTGATTTCCATTGCAAAATGTAATCTACTGTAAGTTGTGGCAGCTGCTCCATTATCTCTGCACTTCCACCCCTCTAACATGCTGCTGTGCTTGCAGATCAGTGCTTTACTCATTGCTTGTGACCCTTGTCTCACCTACCAACACCTGGCTAGGTAGCTTCTATAAAAGACTGAAACTCCCTTTCTGACAAGTATCTCCACACATGAAATACAAACTGCATGTTATTCTCTGTCTCTAATGTAATGAAATTCTAGTCCTCATTTAAGTTCTCAGTCTAGTTCACACTGTTAATTGATTCCTTCAGTTTGAATTTCAAAGTCAGTTAGTTGGAAATTAAAAACCATAGTGAAAAGTATAAATTATCAGGATAATGAGGTAGTAATGGCAGCAGAGTTTGGGCTTTTTTAGTTCATATTTTGACATTAAAACAGCGTAGCCCATTACAGACTAACAATTTCACACTCATTTTCTTGGCTATTATAACTCATATTAACACTCATATTCTCTTTGCTTATAGCTAAAGGCTATTAAGGTGTCAATAACATATATGTGATTATAATTTTATGCCAAGTATGGATATTACACCTCAATTTCCACTCAATTATGGTTGAATTGATATCCATTTTGCTCTTGATGAAATGGAAATAAGTTTTAGAGAGCAGCATCACAGAAAATCTAGCAGTGCTACAAAACGAATGTGTCTTCAGAAGCTTCTTTAGGATTTAAATCTAATGAGTCTCTTGTTCAGGTTGAGGAATAAATAAGTAATAAAACTGATATACTATTAAAAGCATTTGCAAAGATCTCAGCAGAATCTTTGAAAGAGGCTACACTATTACATAGGAAAAAAATGTAAATGTTTCAGTATATTTATGGTCTCAAAAGATAATTTTACCATTCTCAGTGCAAATCATTAAAATTTAGAATTATCACAGAAAAAAAGATTGTTATTGGATATGCATTTTCGAGCCATTTGACTGGAAACAGCAGACTTCTGCTAATGAGATGATGACACGAGGAGGGAGCAGGGGACACAGCCTGAACACACTGAGAGATGTTGCTGTGCTTAGCACCAAAGGGTGAGCAGGTCTCCCACTGGCCTGTTACAGGTTTGTGGGCTTCTGTCAAACTTTGGACTCCTGCGGTGCTGCTGATTTTCCAGACTCCAGTCCATTGTTCCATAACAATACTGCAGAGGTCAGATTTAGTTTTTACACTTCATTTCAAGTGTTCAAAGAAGATACAGGAACTCTTTGAGAAGAAGGAGTTTCTAAGTCCCAGATTCTTATCTTTACACAGAGATAAGAAACGTAAGCAACCTTGCAAAATCACCTGTCTTCTGTCTAGGGGCCAGTGTGTGCATAAGCCTTTCTTTAGCCTTCCTTCCAGCAATTAATATTCTTCTGGCACAGGGCTCTTCCTTTTTTTTAAGTATGTTTTGATGACAGTTTAATTCCCAGAGATCTGTCCATTAAGCCTCAGCTGCAGCTAATAAATTGCCATTGTTTTTGAGTGAGGCAGGAGTCAAGATGTGACACGTGAAGGCACAAGGTTTTTTGGTGAACCAAGGCAATACAGAGCTCAGAGCAATTTACCACATGTATCTCGGAAGCCGGGCAGCTGACCTGGCTGACCTGATGAAAGATACTGCCTCTGTCTCTGGAGGTTGTCTTGTTTATGTTGCTGAAACAGCTCAGCTTCAGCAAAATGCACTTTTACACCCTGGCAGATGTTAACTTTCTAAACAGTAAGCAGTTAACCAGGAAGAACATTTTCAGGATTCATTTTAGTGGAAGAAAAGCATATCAATAGCCAATATAAGTCAGCAGTACAGCAGGAAAGATAACAAAGCAGAGAGCTTTGATTTCCACTAAGAGAAGAATCATACCAAATTGTATTGCTTACTTGTCTCATTTCCATCCATTTCTGTCTTAAGAGAGATTCTGTAGTCTGGGATACCTTTGCTTTAGTACAGCATCCTGTATGGCAGTGTTGGTCCCAGGGAAATGTGCTGACTGTGTCTGACAACAATGCTGCTGAAAAAATCAACAGTAAAACAAAAAATGGTTTTAGTGCCACAGTTGAGGTATGATTGCCATTCTAGAGGGTGCAGAAAAAAGAGGGTCATGGCAGTCCATAGTCTGTGGGGTGTATGAAAAGACTTCATCAGCATTATTTATCTGTTGTGTTTGGATCTTCCCCACTTATTTGTAATGCAGCAATCCAAGTAAATGCTAATAAAATACAACAGCTGTTTATGAGATGTTTCTCACTACTGGAACACCCTTCCTCAGTTGGTTTGCTGGGCTCCCTTCTCTCAAGCTCATCTTTACAACTCCCTTCACACCTCCCAACCAAAAAAAATCTTACGTGTTATTGATAAGATCTTTGAATCTAGCAGGGAGAGAAAACAAGTGTTGGTTTGTGTATATGATTCTTAAAATTGAGTCAGAACTGTGCCCTGCACACAGTTGTGTGGGGTGGCCATGTAAAACCAGGGCCTGAATTTGAAGATTCAGACTGTCTAAATGTTACTGTTCCTTAAAGAAATGCCACTTTTGTGTATAAAGTGTTTCACAAAAGAATATAACCAACCAATTAACTTGAACACTTCTAAAGATTTACCTCTTCTCCCTTTCATTCTTTATTATTAATTTCTTACCTTCTTTATTTTATTTGTAATGAGGACTGTGTGTCTTTGAATGCTCTGTGGTTTCTAGTAAGTTGTAGTTGCTAATAGAAACAAATAATGAAAACAAATTTATTTAGCAGATGGGAAAGGAATCCACTCTACACACCCCATGATATTACAGAGAAACTATTCCAGATATGTTTAAAGAGGGGTTGTAACTGTTCAGTGAGACAGTGATTTGTTTTTGTATCTCCAGTAAAAAGGCCAGTCTTGTTAATTACCATCAATCCAATGTGAACTTGCTGTGTGACCTACAATTGGCTTCTCTGGGCATGTAGAATCCAGTATTTCTGAGCTGTATGAAGCTTGTGCTGTTCATCCCAAAGGGAGGAAGAGAGTTCCTGTTCAAACAATGTTAAATGCTCGTGTTCTGGCCTGGAGGGCTGCTGTCACAGGTGCAGGAGTGACTATTGCCTATTTACAGCCTGAGCTGTAATTTCAGAGGCAAGATGCAGGACTGAGGGAAAACCTTCCTTAGATTGATTTCTTTTATATAGGTTTATTTTATAAATGGGCGCTGAAGTAGCTTATTAATTTGGAATGTTAAAGGCAGTCCCAGCAGAGAAATAGCGAGAGTGCAGTCAATATTATGAAACAAATAATGTGTATTCAGTCAATTCAAGTAAGAAAATACAAACTCCACCTTATTACCCTTCACACAGACAAGAAAGTGCTAGCAGAGTGTTATCACAATGTTTGTACCTATAGACATTATAACAATGAAATTAGCTTCCACTGCCATCCTCCCAAGGCTCATTAAAAGGTATATTCCCACTTGTGCCCAGACTAGCTATAGCTAAACACTTTGGTTCATGTTTTTGCTTTTACAGTGTCAAGTAACCTGCCCAGAAGCTACGTGAAAGATACTGTTCCCCTTTTAATTCCTAACTGACAGCTTTTTGACAGGAGAAGTTTGGAGTGGGAAAAGAAAGTGCAGGAAAAAACGAAGAAGAGTCACAAAATCCAAACCAGCACAGTGTGGGGGAGAAGGGCTGGGTGACATCTGATGGTGACAGAAATAGTTGGGCACCACAAGTATTAACTCACATTTTGGTTAAGGCTAGATTATGCTGGCTTTTATCAGTTGTCTTCTCTGAGCTCATTCCTTTTTTAAAGAAAAATGATAACTCTGTAATGATGATAATGTGCATTATTTCCTGTTCTAATTAAGCTTCTTCCTTTGTCACTGAAAAGAAGCGCAGATGGAGATGGGCAGGGCTTGCCTTCTCCATGCTCCCTTTATGCTGAGAGCTCTTTGCACAGTTTCTCTCTTAGCCTATTGCTTAACGCTTCCTCTGCACAGGAACCACACTTGGGTTCAGAGCCATGTCAGGACAACAGAAGTTTCCTGTCTTCCCTGTGTACTCAAAGTATTGAAGATGTCGTAACGTCTTATTGCTTAAAATGTGAAGATCATGGTTGTGTTCACAAGTCAGTGTATCAGCAGGCAGAGCTCAGTGAGGAATCTATCCAGAGTGTTGGTTGTCTCCTTGTAAGGCCCAGTGGATTTCTTACTGCTATGGCTTTTATCTGCTAAGTTCTTGTACCTATACCACTATAGAAACCTAGTTCCTGTAAGTCTGTGCTCTGGACAGAGCCTTCAGAAATGTGCTGTAAAAAGCCAATTTACTGCTGAAAGGGCTCTCAATGCCCTCGAATACTCCTTAAAAACACAGCAACACAGGAGTTGATGACATACTCTAGAATATAAAATCAATTCATTTTTATGGACAGTCATATCTCCTTAATGATCAAGCTCAGTCTAGCTAGGTGCTGATCACTGATCATTAATAACAAGCAATGTGTTACAACAAAATCTGCATGTTTTCATTAACACTCCTCAAGGTAGGACATTCATTCCTGCTTTTCCCTTATAAATAGTTTCATGGCTTTATGTTGTTTTCTTTTCCTTTGACTGAGATATTTAAATATTGAAAACTTCTCACTTACTCTTGCAAGAAAATACAGAATTGAGAGTTCTGTTCTAAATTAGTAGAACAGATATCAGTTCTGCAGCCATATTCCATTCTGGTCAACAAGTAGGCATGGGATTTTAAAAGGGTGGAAAGGTCATGTAGGCAGCAAATAAGAAAATTTTCTGTATATCTGTAAGCTTGGCAGCTCCTTTCCTCACATCAGATCTTTATACCATTCTTTCTTCCTCTGTTAATCCCTTCTTATACTGCCATGCCTACTGAATTGCATCTTCTACCTGTTCTACAGATTTCCCAATTTTTTTCTGAAAGGCTTTATAGAAAATTGAGGTATCACACACGTTACTCCCACTGCTAATTTAGTTTGCCCTCCTTTAATAATAATCTGCATCAGAAATGTGTGATTTTTCTTTCCTCTTTGAATCACTTACCTGTTTCCTGGTGCTGTCAGTTAGTTCTCAGCTTTGATCTTGTTCCCTTCAGATCTTGAACCTGCTTCTCCAGCTCCTTCCTGGCTTCTGGCAGAGAGGAGTCTAGTTTTAGGATGCCCTCCATGACATCACACCAACTTGATTCTCAGCCCCCTCTGGCCTTTCCTCTTCCTTTTTTCAAGGATGGTTTTGAATTCTCATTTGTTCCCTTTCTCCTTTTCTCCTCTTTCACACATCACAGAGCCAGTGTGCAAGGGTGCCCTGGAGTCTCCCATTCACAGATCTGTATCTGACAGCAGTGTGAAAACTTTACTGTCACTTCTGTGTGCCAAGTTGCCTTCCAGCCTGTGCTCAGTTCTTGGCAGTCCTTAGATTCTGCAGCCCTCATTCTTCCCATCCAAGGCAGAGACCAGTATGTAGACAGAAAGACCTCTCTAAAGTAGAGGGGCTGCATGCTTAATCTCTTTTTGCTGGTGATTGTCCATACCTTTTCTTTCATACCTTCTTTTAATTCTGCCAATCCCTGTCTAAAATCTGCAGCCTTTTCCTCGTCTTTAACTCCAATTTTCTACTCCAAAACAGCCAGCCTGTCAGTAAATATTGTAGATTTTTTTCCCCAGAAGTGCTGCAGCCTTATACCTTTATCCTAGTGGCCAAAGGAGCCATCTCATCTCCCTCCTTTCTCTGTAATCCTTCTTTCTGCCACAGTCAGTCTCCTGTAATTCATCCCATCTCCATGTCAGGGTCTGCCCATGTGGTGTGTGACCCACCTGCTTCTTGTTGCCTCTTGTATTAAATGGCCTTTAAATAGCCTAGTATTAAATAGTAGTGGGCAGAATATTTGCTTTAGGGAGTCCTGGAAGAGAGCAACAGTTTTCCTGGAGAAAAAGTACTGCAAAGGTGGGAAATATTCTACTTCATAGAGGAGAACTGACAGACAGCAATAGATTCCTCCAATTTCTGTCTGTCATTCTTTCCCCTTTAAAGCATGCCAAAACAAGATGTGTCTGTTCCCCTCCATTCTATCTTTCCCCTCCATTAGCAGGAAGGAAGAAACACCAGCAGTGAGGTGAATTCTGACCTGGCAGCAATCTGACTGGCAGGGCAGGGAAGGAGGAAAGTCACCTGCTTGAAGAACATTCAGGAGCTCTGTCTTCTCCTATGGCATGAATCCCACTTGTACTTCGTTCACCTGCTGTTTTAGGGGATCCTGTAACGGGGAGAATTGTTTGTGGGTTTGGTCACTGGTGCATTTCATTTTCTCTTTTTGTTTTCAGTGTTTTGGTTAGCTAACTTAAACATCAAGGACTGCTGTATTTATTTTTTTCCTGGAAATCTGATATTTGTTCCATTGTGTTGGAAGTAAATGGTGTTACTTTATAAAATGCTGGTAGCCCTGCTGTCCGCTCACCTTGAACACTTGCAGGCCTGGTAACCTGATGATGGCAATGCAATAAAGCAGCCTGTGTGCAAAGTACTGCCTGTTTCCTCAGAGAAGGGCAAGGAGCTTCAAACTGCTTAATGTCTTCTTCATTATATTATAAATGCTTCTAATTTAAAGAGCTCTTGTAATTAGAGCCTCTTTTCTGCTTTGAGCCTATTTCTTTTTATGCCCCTTTGATAAGAGAGACATTTCGTTTTGAAATCCTCCACAGTCCTCCTACTGCAGCTGAAGAGCACAACATGAGCCATCTGTCAGTATATCTTATGCTTTGGCAATAATTCAGTGATTATCTGCTAGTGCAGTTGGTGATGTTACGCATCTGATGAAACGCTTATGAAATGAAGCACTTCAGGGAAACAGACCTTTCAGTGCTCGCTGTAGAATTGCAGGCAGCTTTTTTATTACTTCTGAAATAACTATCCTCTGCTTTTTTATTGCAGTACCTCCTAGAAATGAAAAGCTTAATTCTGCCCCCCGAACATATTCTGAAGAGAGGGGACAGTGAAGCAATAGCATATGCTTTCTTTCATCTTCAACACTGGAAAAGGGTAGAGGGAGCATTGAATCTCTTACACTGTACATGGGAAGGCAGTAAGTAATCCTTTTTCTTACAAAGAAGCTGATCAATTATTTTGATTGAATGTCATGAGAAAATAAAAGCATTTTGTAAAGCACAGAATGGGGAGGATTTGCAGGTCGGTTATATTTCACCAACACTGAAATATTTGAAATTCAATCAGAAAATATACGCCTCATTTAATGGGAAAAAAGTTTCTGAAGTCTTGGATTCTGTTTTTTGTGTAACACCAAACATATTTTCCCATCTCCTTTGTGACATAATTTTTTACTCATGAATAAGGGCTTAATAACTTACCTTCCTCATCCTGAAGTTGCAGAAACTTGTTTGTCACTAATTTTGATTTTGGCAAATTATGGACGTGCCTTACAAGCAAATAAAGACCAATGTGTAGTATAAAACAAGATGGTATTTTCTGATTTCTTTTCTCTTTAAATAGAGTGAGTCCAGTGGAAGACAACTAGAATGCCTGGGAAGCTGACATAGGAAAGACACTGAGGGAGCTGTTCTTAGCCAGCTTGGAAGAGACTTCCTGTAGTTGAAGGGGGGTCTAACTGTGTCTTTAACCACCTGATAGGGATAGCATGGAAGGTGGAGTCAAAGTCACAAGGGCACAAGGAAAGGCAGGAGGCAGTAGACACGAGTTTTGGCACAAGAAATTCCATCTAGACATGAGAAAAGTATTTTTAGAATAAAAGTGGTGATGGATTGGAAGAGGTTGCAGATAGGTGGTGGGATGTCCATCTCTGGAGATACTCAGAGCTCAGCTGGACATCGCCCTGAGCAGCCAGATCAGCTTTAGAAGATCACCCTGCTATGAGTAAGAAGTTGGAGTGTGACCTTTGGTCAGATCTAATCCTTGTCTTTTAGACATGTTCTTTTCAGGTTCCAGGGAATTAAAAGCTACTATTTAGAGTCAGCCTTTGTAGGCTTTTTTAATGCTGATTGTTCGTTCCCTAATCCAATCCATTTGTTTCTGCTGCACTTTCCACTGCTTTCTTTCAGCCTTTTCATATGTTATTACACAACTGTTTTTTTTCTTCCTCCATTTGCTATTCTCATTTAAGTTTCTTAGAAAGATACAGTTTGTCACCATGATAATTCCCACTGAAAGGAAGTTACCACTTGAAATGCAACTTAAAAGTTGTCACAGCTTCCCTCCCCGTGCTCTTTTTCACTAGCTATCCTTCTGTGGTGTTACTTCTTTTCCAGATGCTTACAGAAATTCTTTAGCCCAACACCTTGTTATGCCATCGTTATTGAACAGTATTTTAGAGGGAATCCTGAATAGAATCATGGAATCATAGAATTGCTCAGGTTGGAAAAGACCTTAAAGATCATTGAGTCCAACCACAACCTAACCTTACTACCCTAACAACCCTCCACTAAATCACGTCCCTGAGCACCACATCCAGAGCACACATCCAGGGATGGTGCCTCAACCACCTCCCTGGGGAGCCTATTCCAGTGCTTAGCAACCCTTTCAGTAGAGAAGGTTCCTGATATCCAACTAAACTTACCCTGGCACAATTTGAAGCCATTTCTCCTTGTTCTGTCACCAGTGAGAAGAGAACAACCCCGCTCTCGCTGCAAGCACCTTTCAGATATTGGAAGAGAGCAATAAGGTCTCCCCTCAGCCTCCTTTTCCCCAGACTAAACAGCCCCAGTTCCTCCAGTCTCTTCTCACAGGCCATATTCTCCAAGCCCTTCATAAGCCTTGTTGCCCTTCTTTGGACCTGCTCCAGCACCTCAGTGTCCTTTCTGTACTGAGGTGCCCAAAACTGAACACAGTCCTCAAGGTGAGGCCTCACCAGTGCAGAGAACAGGGGCAGGATGACTTCCCTAGTCCTGCTCACCACACCATTCCTGATACAAGCCAGGATGCCATTGGCCTTGGCCACCTGGGCACACTGCTTCCCAGTGCTGGTGGGAATAGACCTTTGTTAAACTGAGGAGTGCCTAAGGGGTAGCTTACAGGAGCAGCTTTTGGCACTGGAGGCTGGTTACATTGCAGTCATCCTGCCAAGTACGAGCTCTTGTCATCTGTGCCTGAAGGCCTTCCGTCTAACTGTTCAAACTGATTCCTCTCTTCATTGCCTCAGCAATCTGAATATGTAATTCATTATGAAATATTTGTCTATTAGCTAGCCTGCAAGATGTAAATTACTGTTATTGCATAATCTGTAAAGAAAAATCCGTAATTTTTTTTGCACAGTAATTTCAGTGAGAGAAGTCCTTAAGACTGTTTTTCAGGTTTCCCTCATGCATGAAAATGGCCATAGATTTAAAGTTTTCACTCAGGTTTAATCAAATAATTATAACTTTCGGTTCATATCTTAATATGAGTAATATGTAAATAAGTAATATATTCAAGGATGTACTAAGCTATTTATGTCACTCTTACGTCCTTTCCTTGACAAAGATTTCCTTATTATCTCTGTCTGATTCTAAGCTAAATCCAGTGGAAAATGACAGAGGAAATGAATTTAATTAAGCACATGTTTGTACCAACAGCCTGCCATATATGGTCAGTTGCCATCACATTCTTTCTAGGTGTTCACGTGCTTGTCATGTCTTTAAATTGAGCTGTTCTGACTGTATTCACCAGTTTCACTTCAGCAGCTTGTGTGTAGGAAGTTAATGCCCATATGTATGTACTCTTCAGTTCTAACCTTGTAGAAATCAGGTAGAACTAAGTGCTGTCTTTAAGCCAATCAGTCACTTAGGGGTACATTATGAGTGCTGCTAAGGTGACCTCTTATGGGAGGTCACTCCTAATTAAGGCAGCCTCTAGCAAGGTCATGTTCTAACAGTAAAGAAGATCGCGCTAGCTTCACAGCTACTCACTAGCTACATGGAGAGGTTGTAGGTGCTTTCAAAGAGAGTCTCATAATTCAACAGTATTTTGCACTTCTTGTTGAAAAAACATTATTAGTTAGGTAGTTTTATTCCACACAAGCAATTAGAAGCGTGAATCTTCCACTTACAGAGAGCTAAGGAACAGCATATCTTTAGTTTTCTATCTCAATTTAAGAAGTTTCTGACAACAGGCAAAAATGTGTTAAGATCTATCTCAATAGTCTCCCACAGAGCAGTGACTGATGTTGATTTGAGTTGTACACCTGTCGTATAGATTGGCTCCAATCCAAATACTGAAATTGGAAGCATGATGCTTTTATTTTATAACAATATTCAGTCGTATTCAAATACAAGAATGCCATGTGCCAGCTGGAGGTGCACTGGCATACTGTAACTGTGCTCTGAGGATTTCTGCCTTCTTTCCTCCTGCTTTAAACAGTTATCAAAAATAAACATGGGTAGAATTGCACAAAAATTATGGCTAGTGTTATTTCAGATGCCACACGCACAACTGAAAACATTGGGGTTTTATGTATTTTAAACTAATTCTTCTGTTGTCTTGTGAGCAATATTATCATGTAGGGGTTGCTGTACCTAATAACTATACAGTGCTTCTAGGACATTTGCTGAGGAAAATATTTCTGCAGTGACTGACGTTCATAGGAATAGTGAGAAAAACACATCAGTTACACTTTAAGAGTGAGATTTATATATCGGATAATGGAAAGGGATGCATTGATTGCAGAGCTGTAATTCAGTCAGTATAGATGTTTCCATAAACCACACGAGCATCACTCAGATGGCCCATGACATCATCACAGGCCAGACTGAGTAATGCCTTTCCCTCCCTCTCTGTTATTATTTTCAATTTTAAAAGTTTGTAAGATTAAGTATTGTTTTGTCCATGACCTGAAGATTTATATCAGAAACCTGACTTTATCTGGTCAGAATGCATTTGAGGAACCTGGTTTTAATAATTCAGCATTAATCTTTGATTGCCAAATATAAAATGGAAACATGACTGCGTTGGAAAGCTGTTTCCCTGGGCTTGTCTGATCGGTATTACCTGTCTTGCTTGAAATTCTATGACAAAATCTGTACATTTTCCTATAGGATTTTAAGTGTATTGGGCTAATATCTTACAAACATGTATTTATGCACCTGTAACATGGTCTGACTTTACACTGCCAAGAATAAAGGAATTGTGTCTTCAGGATTAAAAGCTTTCTGACATTTAGCTAAGCAATATATATACTGGTTGCAACCAAATGTAATTTTTTTCTGCTTGTTCTTCAAAAGTGTAATTACAATTACATGTCTCCAGTGAGTACCACAATCACAGTCATTAATGCACGGTGTTTTCTTTCCAGCTTTCAGAATGATCCCCTATCCACTGGAAAAAGGACATCTTTTCTACCCTTACCCTATTTGTACAGAAACTGCAGATAGAGAACTACTACCGTGTACGTTCAACTTTTCTTATCACTGACACCAAGGAATTGTTCATCTGAATCATGCACTACTGATTGCTCCCAATGATTTTCAAGTGGGGAGTAGAGCAGTCAGGTGACAGCAAACCTCTGGAGCTCACAGTTGTTTAAAAGGCAGTTTCAGGCCATCAGTCATAATGATCAGCTATCTGTAGTGTTGTCTGCAGCGTGGAGATAGGGAGTGAGATTACCAAGGAGATGTGTATCTGTTAGATCTTGCTAATTCTCTCTTGCCAAGACGGTAGAAAATACGTCTGATCATTTACCTAGGAAACACCACATCAGACCAAGAGCACGGCTGCACAGCGGTGTTAGTTTTGTGCAGTCAAATTAGCTACTTACATTCCAAGGCAAGATCCAGCCTGTCTGAGGACTGCCAGATCATTAGCATGGCTGTTACTCTGACAAATTATTTTGACATCTTCTGAAAAGCAATCCAAAATAACAAGAAAGGATTCTCCATGTGTAGTGATGTGTGTGCCATTCTAAAGAGACTGAAATTACCTCAGTCATTTATCATACACATTTATGGCATGTATTAGCAACATGCCAGCAGAGTTCCCCGTGCTCGACAAGATATGGCTATAAAGACAGGCCCAGCCCTCAGCAAGTGTTTCAGAGCAAGCTAATGGAACTATTTGCAGTGCTTGCAGTGAAGTGCAGGAATTCAGAAGAAGAGCCGAAGCAGTCCTTGCAAACAGTTACACTTCATTCCCACATGTTTTCTCACTGAAGTCAGTGGGACTTTGTGTGAGCACACATGGGACACGCACAAGGGCAGAGGGGATAAATATGACTTGATCCAAGGAAGGAGATTCCTCACTCACATTCTCTGCTGGGGTGAATCAATACAGAGAAAGATTCTTCTAACAAAAAGTGAAAGTCTGCTTCTGCCGTGAGCACCGATTTTGAGGGCATTTGCACTCTTTGTCGTCCTTCAGTCATAACTTCTCTGCTTTGGGCTAAAAAATGTGTTGCCACTTTTAATGAGCCTGTCTGAGTACAGGCAAGGTGAGAGGAACAGGGCTGAAATCCACCCACTCCGAGGCTCTCCTTCCCAGTTCATTCTCACTGATACTACGCAGAAACGCTTGGCAACCAACAGCGACTCCCCACCCCATTATAATCAGCCTAATTATAACAACACCTCCTAGAGTGTTTTGCCTGCTTTACTCAGAGGGATACTGAGCAGGGGAGGGTGGAGTGTCAGGAGATTTAGGAATGACAAAGTCATGCAGAATAGCTCAGCACTCTTTCTAGTTGCAAAACTCATTTTTCTTTTCAAATTCTAGAAGTAAGGGACTCTTTTAGCAATGTACACAGAGTGTCATGTTTTGCTCTTGCAGCACAGGAAATGCATTTCACTGCAGAATGGTTGGCTTTGAGCAGGGAAGGGTTTAACATACTGTGGCAGATACAGACCTGCTAAATAGATTCCTCATACCTGTCCACAGCCTTTAATTGCATTCAATTAAAAGGACAGTGAGAAACTGAGATCTAATAGGCTTTCCAAATTAAAACATCAGTCACATAATGTTAGTCATGACTGTGGCTGTTTAAACCAGGTAAGAATGTTGTTTGTTTTTTTTTTTACATACAGTGCATTCTTCCTTCTTTCTCCTGCAGCATTTCATGAAGTTTCAGTTTACCCCAAGAAAGAGCTTCCCTTCTTCATCCTCTTCACTGCTGGCCTATGTTCTTTCACAGCCATGCTGGCTCTCCTGACACATCAGTTCCCAGAGCTTATGGGGGTCTTCGCAAAAGCAGTGAGTATCCCCTTTTGTGTAGAGGTGACATGCTTTCCAGTGCAATGAAAACTCTTCACATAAGCAGAAACACAGCATGTTGTTAATGAGGAGAAATTTGCATTCCTTCCCCAAACTGCCATGAAAAAAGCAATCTCAGTATTTCCTTCATAACTTTTCTTAACTACATCCAAGGAACTGTGCGCTAATTCTGCTTTTATAATCCCCCAAGGATTAGTAAGAGTTGGAGACTGAGGGGGAAAGGCCATGAATAGTGCTGACATGCTTTTCTCATTGCAAAGCCAAGGACATCATTGCCCTGGTAGGATATTCTAGGATATGAAAAGACATCAATTTCTTGAAGAGTTGCTGGATGTCAAAATTCTGTCTCCTCCTTCAACAAATACGGATTATCCTCTGCAATAATATATTTTCTCAAACATATTTGTACCTGATGTAGGTCTTATGTCTCCGGTGCTTTTGATTTTGTGGGGTTCGGGGCTGAAACATGATTACTTTCTCCTGTTTCTTAAATGTGTATGTATGCACTTGGTGGACAGTAAGTATGAAATTCAGGCATATGTTCTTAAACTTCTTTGTTAAGCTTTTTTTTTCCTCTCCTTGAGTCTTTGCAATGCGTGACCCGTTTGAGGGCCCTTTCCATATAATCTTCAGTTTTCTGAGATTGGCAGTTGATGGCCTGTTGCAATTGTCCCTGTACTTTTCAGTCCTGTGTCCTGAATCAAGGGCTGTGTGTCAAACTGGCAGCGTGATGAGGTTTTGCACTTCATGTGCCTGCAACAGGCAGTTGTAGGCTACTGGAACAGACAAAACTTGGCAGTGTGTTTGTGTGAACTTGACTCACCTGCCTGTGGTCGCTGAGTGCAACCAGACAGAGGTATGAGAAGTGACACTGGTGCTGTGCTAGCTATTGTTTCTGAATTGTGTGAAGCCTGCAAGCTCCAAAGCCATTTCAGGGGTAGAGTCAGACTAGAAGAAGACTAGAAGACTCTCTTCATTTGTGTATGGAACAGCTGCCATTGATACTAACAGAACAGATACCACAAGACTCTGTATGTGACTGTTAAGCTTTGCCATCAGAGCATATAAAGCTTCTGACTAATAACGTAAGCACAGACAGAATCAAAACGTGGGCTGCACTGTGTGTGTAAAATTACTAGATTACTGAGGATCTCTGAACCTGTATTGACATAGTTGGTATTTCAGTTAGCAGCTATAGTGACTGGATTTAGGTGGATCTCCATCCTCATAAATCACCACAAACAGCAGATTAGCTTTTCTTTTACCTAGGAAGAGCATGTGACATTCACTCAGTGACTCACAAAAAGACTTTAATTCGGAAAGGCTCACAGTGCTGTCTGCTCTGGGAAAAGCAGCTGAGGGACATGAGATTGCAGAAAGTCATGGCAGATAGCTCTTTGAAATGCAGTTGTATCAGAACAGAATAACAGGGGTTTGCCAGCTGTAGCTCTTCCCTTTCAGTTTTAAGGAAGGTAGTTTCATAAGTAACTGGTTTTCTAACTAAAAGAGGAGCTATTTGTTGGCTATTGCTGTGGTTATGAGCACTGAGGTACCTATTCCAGTATGCTTGGTATTCACTGCTATCTGGTATATTACAGACAGCATTAAACTGTGGATTAGCAGCTCAAAATTATTCTTTTTCTTATGCTGGCCAATCTCAAAAGCATTTCACAGAAGTAATATCATCATCACACTCCAGGCTTATTTTACAGCAAATTGGTACTTACTGCATTTCACAAAAACTCAATTTACCGTATTTCACAGTCACCAGTTCTGGTGACTGAGTGCTGGGAGCTGACACTGGCCTTTGCTCATTCTCAAGGTGGTCAACATTGCATATTATTGTATGCTCCTGTGCCTACATAGAGCCCCAGAATAGCTGTATGTGACTACTTCTGTTCTCAGGTGCACAATTTGCAATTTTTTTCCTGTGCTAAACTGGCCTTTATTAACTTGATTTTGTCATGTCTGTCATGATGTTCATGTATTGAAATTTCTTCCGTTACTGACTGCGCCACAGTAGGAGGACATGGAGATGAATCCCAGTTAATGACACCTCAGAGAACCATTTCAAACCTGAAGACGCACATTTTGTCTCTGGCAGGTCATGACAAATTTTGCAGTGATGGGAGAGCCTTTCTCTCATGCTTCAGTTGGTTTGGGGTTGAGTTTTCAGTTGTTTCAGTGTGAGCCTGAGCCTGGGATATGAGATGTGGGGGACTTTTGTAGTTCAGCGCTTTAAGTTTTGTAAAAATGGGGATCTCTCTTGCCTGGCTGCAAAACTGAGAAACCTCTGGATGCACAAGGCTCAGAATTTGGCATAAGGGCTTTATGCTTGAATTATTTAATTTTGATCATGCTTAGAGGGTTTTACAGAAGCAAACAGCAAGAGCTTGTCGTGTTGGACAGCTTTGCATTGAGTACTGTCTCCAGGATTTTGATCTGAATGTGTCTGCTTTCTTTGCAGTTTCTCAGCACCCTCTTTGCCCCTTTGAATTTTGTGATGGAGAAAGTAGAAAGCATCCTGCCCTCCAGCCTGTGGCACCAGCTGACGAGGATCTGAGGGAGCACCCGCTGACTGACTGCCACGACATCTGCTGTGCCAACATTTGGTTGACCACAAGAAAGCATGATAAAAAAGGGAAGCAGTTCTAAGACTGAAAAAATCTTCATGGATTGTCTGTTCTCATATAAAAACTGTTTCGTTGTACAAAATTCATTGATGTTAGGTTCTATTATATTTTGCCTTCAGAAAAGACAAAAATAAACTTTTGTGTATTGCAGCATTGCTGTCTTTTGGCTTCTTCTTCAAAGCTCACATTGTGCTTTGTGTGCTTGAGTGTGTCTGGAGCATCTGCTTCACCACAACTCAGTTAATGAGAAAGCACTTACTATTCACAGTTTAAGGCACTGAGATATGTTCGTTTGTCAATAAGAGCAAAGATGAAACTCCCATTGCTGGAGTTGGTGTAAAAGGAGAGTGTTCCTTAATGGTTGCATTATTTTTGCCCTTTGATCACACATTCTCTAATCTACACAGGAGAAAGGCTTTTGGCCAAGCGAGCTGTGTTAAAGCAAACACTGCTGTATGGTGAGAAACATGGCAGCCCCGTGCCAGGAGAAACTGGCTGTGAGAGTGAGATTTAGGAAGAACACAGAAGGCAGAGAGCCCCATGGCTGGCTGCAAAGTAGTTTGCTGTGATGTCATAGAATCATAGAATGCCCTGGGTTGAAAAGGACCACAACGCTCATCTAATTTCAACCCCCCTGCTGTGTGCACCAACCACCAGACCAGGCTGCCCAGAGCCACATTCAGCCTGGCCTTGAATGCCACCAGGATGGGGCATCCACAGCCTCCTCGGTCAACCTGTTCCAGTGCATCACCACCCTCTGAGTGAAAAACTTCCTCCTAATATCTAACCTAAACCTCCCCTGTCTCAGTTTAAAACCATCCCCCCTTGTCCTATCACAATCTACACTCATAAACAACTGTTCCTCCTCCTGTTTATAGGCTCCTTTCAAGTATTGGAAGGCCACAGTGAGGTCTCCCAGAGCCTTTTCTTCTCCAAGCTAAACAAGCCCAGTCCCCTCAACCTTTCCTCACAGAAGAGGTGCTCCAGTCCTCTCCTGTGTCATAATTAGTGTGGCTTATGTTTCATGTGAGATGTGGCCTGAGATAGCAGGAGGAGGTTTGCTCATGGACAACATGTGGAAATGTGGTCTGATACATGTATTCTTGGTTTTGCATCTGAATTGCTAAAACAGCCACAGGGAACACCCTCAAAGCAGGCACACCTGCACACGAGCAGTGGTAAAACTAAGGGTAATTCATGCACCTGTTATCTCACAGCAGTGCTGTGGAACCAGAAGGGGCAGGCACAGTCTGCCTCTGGTGGCTGTGCTCAGTTAGCTCTCAACTGTCCTGTGGTTTTGTGTCACTCATCCCAGCCTTCTCAAAACCTTTTGGAGTTAGTTTATATAATGCCCTACATTTCAGAAGAGGAAAGTGTTGTGATTAACAGTCCTAACAGAAGTGTGTTTGCATATCGGTGTCTACGTAGCTATGTACAGATGCTGATGTTTACCAGCAATCAAGGTACAAGTTTGGCCTGCTGCTAGGGGAAGAGGTAATGTGAACGACTGTCTGTGTGGAAATCATTATTTGTAACAGATGGAGAGAAAAGAATGCTTAACTCCTTGGAATGAACAATCAGAGCCTTCACTTGAACTACAGGAACTTAGAAGAACTCAAAAATGTCAGATATGATTATTTCTGCTATCTCTAATATCCACCTCCCTTAGCAGCAAGGAGCGATGGATTTGATCTGGCACGTACCTTTTGAGCTGTAATTGGAATGGTGGGCAGCTGAGACCAGGCGGTCAGACTGGGGTTCTTTGCCACTGGACAGAGGCTGCAGCCTGGGACTCTGCTGCTGGGGAGCTCAGCACAGCCCAGATCAGGAAGTGCAGCCTGCGCTTCTGCTGACAGAAGGAAGCCTCTGCCTTAGTGCAGAGAGGAGCACTCTGACTTCTGGCCAATCTGAAATGGCAGAAGCTCCCAGGAGTGCTTTCTTTGTGGAAGAGGCAGAAGAAGTGCTGATGAGAGTGAGCAGCCCACACAGTGACAGCAGCCATAGTGCCATGCATTCAGGAAGTGCAGTTTCCAAGAACTTTTAAAAACCCTCTAAGATGAAAGCAAATTAAAAGCCCCAAAGCAGTCAGAAAATGTGTTTTTAAAGGTCATTCTATCTGCAAATTCATCATTACATTTTTCATTCATTATTTGCCCCCTCCCTGGAGACATTCAAGGCCAGGCTGGAGGGGGCTCTGAGCAACCTCATCTAGGGGCAGGTGTTCCTGCCTATGGCAGAGGGTTGGAACTAGATGATCTTAAAGGCCCCTTCCAACCCGAACCATTCTATGATTCTATAATTTCTACATCATTTCTTGTATAGGTGAAATAAGGGCTTAAGTAACAAGATGTGTATCTAAGCCACATTTCCCAGTAAGGTGTCAGTCTTGCTCCAGGCTTCCCAGTATTTCTTCTGCCAGAATAAAATTTCTGGCACCTTTAATACAATGATCCCGAAACACTTTACATGGGGCTGCAGAACTCAGGTGCATTCTCCTGCTGTTGTTCTAGGTGGATGGTTGGATCAAATGCTCTTAGAGGTCCTTTCTAGCCTAACGATCCTGTGAACCAAATGATGACATTAAGAAGCAGGTGAGGCTGATCTCATCCTCTTTTATTTGACTTCCCAGGACAAGTTCCCTCGCAGAACTGAGGCGCCCTTTTTTCCAGAATATCAAAATACTTCCAGCATTATTACCTGCTGAATTTGTACATCACTCAGATCCCTGAATCTTTCCGAACACGTGGCACACACAAATAATACTGTACTGCTTCTAGGTTCTTTAAGTGTAAGGCTTTGCTCAGACTACGAACTCCATGCAGATTCAATTTCACAGTGAAATCTGAATGAAAGTTCTCCTTAGGGCTGACCTCTAAATAAAATCAGGTGTGAAATTTTGCTTGTCCAACCTAGAACCAGAGTTTCCAGCAATGAGGCCAATATCATAACCACTGACCTTAGATGTGCACTGGGGTACGTGTATCCCATTGCACACATGTATGCGTGTAACACTCGCACAGCTGGCAGGGCTGTTCTCAGCAGCGCTCGGTTTGTACCCAGAGTCACAATCTCCGTCCACAACAGCCCCCAGCATTTCTCCAGCAAGGCCATGGTCCCAAGGCCTCGTCACCTGCAGCCATTGCTGTCGCTCAGCTTTGTGTGCTGAGCCAGGCAGGACATGGGCCCAGGCAGTCTGCCACTGCCACCATCAAAGGCCAGCGTGCTCCTCATCAGCTGTGGGTTTGTGTAGGGTGGATTTGGAGCAAGCCTCACTGCACCTGAACTGTAAGTATCAGTTTAAGCATACTGAATAGGTTTATTAAATTTAAAACAACGTGAGAGCTGATAGACTCTATAGAACAAAACCCAATTATTAAGATAAGGCATTGCCTTCTCCACCAACTTTCTGCATGTTTTCCTGTTTATTATGTAAATGACAAATAGGAAACCCTATCCCTGCGTAGTTGAGCATCCTGTTTCCAGACGTCATTGGGCTCAGAAACAAAGATATTTTCTTTGATCCTTCAGATCAGTGGTTAATATTAATGACCTTTAACAAGCTCTCAAGGCAAACTGTCACAAATTTATACCAAAGGCATTTGCTTTCACTCTTTTATAGCAGATGAGACTGTTGCAGTTGAATGCATTTCCTGTTCTCTCCTTTCTGCTATGGGCCAGTCTCTGCCCAGCACAGCTCATGCCCCAGAGGGCCCCGCAGCGCACACACAGCTCCGTGTTGGGTAGATGGACAAATTCAACTCCAGCAGAGCTGTGGAATCATCCTGGCCTCAGAGCTTTCCATGGAGGGGCTCCTGACCAGTGCCGAGCCCTGCAGCCTCACAGGCTGAGCGTCCAGAGCAGCAGGTCCTCTGGAGGAAGCCACAGCCATGGCAGCGGGAGGCCCAGTAGGATAGGCCTCATCCTGGGGCCCCACCGTGCTTGCGGTGGCAGCAAGGGCTTCCGGTGAGGAGATGGGGGTCTGTGTCGGATGGGAGGCCCAGTGGTGGCAGCTCCTTCCAGCACAGCCGTTGGTCCACACAAATTGTGCAACAGCATGGTCCTGCTGAACCGTGCAGTGAACGCTGCAAATTCAGCATGATCACTGGGCAGCTTCTGTGTAATGAAAGAGAAAACTGGCGTAAATGTAGCAAAGGCCTCAGAAGCATTCCCTGCGCAGACCTGCACCACACGTCATGTCCGGGAGGCCCAGCCCGCAGCCTTGGGCGCCTTGCATGTGTGGATGTCCACCTCCTCCAGGCAGTCCTGGCAGCGCACCGCGCAGCACCAGTGGAATTTGCACTCGCATTTGGTCATCCTGCTGACACGCAACGTGTCGTAGCCACGGCCGCAGCACATCACCTCACAGCTGTCCATGCCGCGGGAGGTCTGGTTGCACACCCGGCCAGCCGTTCCCGGAGAGCCTGCAGGAGAAAGGCAGCGGTCACGTGAAAAGGCAGGGTGGGTTCCAGGAAGGACAGACAGCATGAAAATAAGGAGACACAATCTGCTATGCATTCGGTCCTCCAGCATCACATTGCTGTGGATTATTTGTCAAATGAGAAATGATTGTAAGGCAAAACTGGCCTCATATTTTGGGCAATCTGATTTCTGGAAATGAGCCTTGGAAAGGAGGAGTACAAGTGACCAAATGTTGCAGGGCTCTGCCTGACCCCAAGAATGCCACAGCCCTGCATTCAGCCCCACGGCTGTGCAGCACAGCACTATCCGTTCTGCAGCCACTGGGTGGGCACACAGAGCAGCACAGGGCAGGCAGGGTAAGGCTGCTGGGCCTCAAACTGCTATAGCTGGTGGCTGTGACCTTGCTGCTGGCATTAAAGTCTGCAGAACCACAGCACCCGGAACACCTTCTACCACAGCTGCAGTTCACAGCCCCTGCATTAGAAAGAACTGATCTGCTGTGGGCAGGAGGAGGGCAGGGAGACGGCCTGCTGCTCTCTGCACATCCCCAGGGCTGGGACACCTCTGCTCACACCCAAGTGGCACAAAATGGCTGCAGTTACCTCCTCAAGGCATTCCTGCCTGGAGGCTGCTGTGCCACACAGGAGTTGGTGCTCAGCTGATGAGAACTTATTTCAGAGAACATTACAGGATCTATGCCACAGCTCTTGGCAGACCGTTTTCCAACTGAAAACCTCTCTGCCTACCTAATTTCTTAGCTATTAATATTCCAGTGAATTTCTGATGCAGCCTTAAGATGAACATTGCTCCAGCATTGCCTTTAGACCAGATAATAGCTCTTTTTGTCTGTTCTTGGCCAAAATGAAATCCCCTACACAGTGACTATGATCACTAAATTAACCGGGAACATTCTACAAAGTGTATCTGCTCAGTTTTGTTACTGGTATGTTATTTCTCAGGTGTACATGAAAATTCCACCTTTCTAAGGATTAAAATGCATGCGAACAGTAATTCAAATCCATGTGAAGTAGGACAGCAAATAAATCTTAATTAATAAAAGCCCAAGCCATAATTTTTAATTATTATAAAATCAAGCTGCATTAATTCCTATTTTCTATTGCTTCTCCCCACAGTGTACTTGGAATTATGTCCTACCACTACTGTATGAAGCACTTCAGCACACAGCAGCATGCACTGTCCACAAGGTTTCCCTGCCTCCCAACCCAGCATCAGGCAGACATCAGATCCCATGTCTCATCACCCCAGCACTCAGGCAGCAAGTGATCTCACACCTGTGAATGAAGCCACCTTCTCTTCTGCCAATTCCCACCTGACCAATGCATGACGAGCACAGTGTGGGAGATTTTGCTTTTAGCCACGGTATCAGAAATTTTACTCTTTTTATACCTAATCAGGACAGGCTTCAACTGTTGTTCCAGCTGCTCACCCAGCCCAAGACCCTCCTCCAGCACGCTGCTTTGGCCAGCCCTGAGCTGAAGTGCCCCCTCGGGGTGGAGGAGGCTGAAAGCAGGATCATGTGCCCTGTCTCCGGGTCGTGCTGCTCTGCCTGGCTGAGCTCTGCCATCCCCAACTCAGCCCTGTCCCAGCCTGCCCAGCTCTGCCTAGACTGGGGAGCTCACAGGGAGGCAGCTGCTGGGCAGAGCTGAAGCCCTTTCTGTTTGAGCAAACAAATAGCGTTGATGTGGAAACCAGTGACAGGCTGCACCAGTTACGTTCTACACCAGGAAACAGCAGCAGCTCCTGGAGTCCCATCCCCTCCGTCTATACAGGGGCATGGATTGCAAGTGGGGAACCTAAGGGAGGGCAAGGTAGCACCAGTCCCAACCCTTACTTTCCCAGGTCCTGTTTTCAGGGATTGCTCTGCACATAGAGGTCCTGGCGCCACTGATTTGGGCATGGGCAAGGACCCACAAGGACACAGAGCTGTGTGACCTTTCTAATGGTCACATAGGAAGCCGGTGGCAGAAACCAACCAATCCTACTTTTCAGACTACCAACTTGATCCATAAACAGTTGGAACGGCTGTGCCCAAGCCAGCCCCTGGAATCATCTATCACATCCCAGACAGAGCAGAACACCTTTAATTGAAGAAGTGTGTTTGTAGGGCCTTGTCCCTCAATCTCCACTCGGATAAAATAAAGTCACAAAGGCCACGCTCTTGACAAGTATGATTGGTGTTTGCATTAGAAATTTGATTTGAATTCTCCCATGCTTCTGCCTCCCAGCCACCCACACATGTGGTCGTACTACGCTGATGGGGCCCAGTAACAAAGTCCTGGAATGCCCAGGCTGTGTGATGCGGCATATAGAGGACAACAATCCATAATAACTATGATTTGGATTAGATTCAAACTGCCTGGTGTTCTGCTATGGGAGGAAGGCCTCACGTCAACCTCTGTATAAGGTCAGGTGATGCAATATGAAAGCTGTGATGAGGTGTGGGAGCCTTCCCGGGAAGGTGAGCAGCATTCCTCAGCCAAGACACAGGTTATTTCCCAGCCCAGAAGTTCTGGTTTCCAGATGTCTGGGGAAACTGCACAGCAGCCAAAGAGAATCTGAATGGGAAACTCCCACTGATTTCAATGGGAGTTCTGTACTGACTTCAACAAGAAAATGATTTTATTCCCTCATGGGGAATCTTCCCTAAGATAGTCAAAAGTCAGTATCATCTGATGTCACCCACAATACAAAACAAACATCTACAGTGCCATTAGGGAGGACCTAATTATCCACAGAATGTGGCAAAAGACAAAATAGTGCACACAGAAGCTTAGCTCCTGAGCAAAACTAACATTTCTGAGACGTTCAGAGAGCTTCTTCAGCATTCCTGTGGCTCTGCCTGAGCTCAAGGACAGTTGTTGGGCACCAACCTCATTGCGGAAACCAGGGCACACACATCTCACTCTGGGCTCCCCCTCTGGAAACAGACATCTCAGCACTCTGACAATATTCAGCATGCAAATTTAGCTTGCCTTGCTCTTGCCAAACTCAGTTCACCTACAACATATACATGCAGAAGAAACATTCCCCTCACGAGGCAGAAAATGAGCAATAGCTGACAGCAGTCACACACATCACTGTACCTCTGGAGGTGCTCGGGCACTCAGGTGAAGAGGACAATAGAGGAAACTAAACAAAGGAAGGTAGAATTTTGTAGTCTCACCCTGCTACCTACCGTGCACCTGTGAACCATGTGAGAGGCAGGAAATTGTTCTGACTTGCAGAAAGTTTTAGCGCAACATCTTTGTTTTGATTTGAGTTTCAGAATTGCCATGCCAACACACAACGTTGTACACGCCAACATACCCACAGCCCTGAGCACTGCCAGCTCTACGGCCTGCCCATCAAGCCCTTCTTTTCTTCCTGCTTTGCAGTCATTTACTTGAGCAAATGTGGAAAGTTGAGAACTATCTTTTTCTCTCATTCCTAAAGAACGACAGTGACATTATTTCTCTATAATGCGAGATTTTCCCTTCTATTTCTGTTTAAAAATATGGCTTCAAGCAATGAACTTCATTACTCAACACTTGCCTAAAAGAAAAAAAATGTATTCACAGAAAATTAGTTCTGAAGGTAATTTTCAAATCAAGAAATATTCAGGTGGACCCTACAAGGCAAGTGTGAGAGGGCCTGAGGGATTGGGCAGAAAACAGCCATCTCTGAGAGAGCTGGGATTGAGCAGACCAGCAATGGAGAGACAGAAATGTGTTGACAAAAATCAGCTCATTCAGAATAAGCTGACAGTGCGCACATGGCCGACTTCTCTCTCTGCAGCCACTGCCAGCTGTCCTGGTCCCTGAGGCCCAGGAGGATCCCAAGTTTGCTGGCATCTCCTCAGTCCCTCAGGAGGATTCCAAGTTTGCTGGCATCTCCCCAGCCCTCAGGGCTGGCCCTTGCTCTGACTGAAATCATTGCGAGCTCAGCATCAGCCCCACGGGCTGGGACCTTGCCTCATATGTTCTCAGTGCGTAAATTGGGAGATGCAGGCCAAGTAGTCACACAGGGACTGACTGCGTAGGGCTAACCTTAGCGAAAAGTGTCTAACACAGATCAGCATTGGTTTCCCTCCACGGGTTACATACTTGAAGTGCTAACACATCTTGCCCAGTGCCAATACTTTCCAGGCCACAATTTAATTTCATGTTTCTCTTTCGCTTCAAACTTGGCCTTCCTTATTCCTCTCAGAAATGCAGCAGATGGCTTATGTGGAGCAATAAGGGAAAAAATGACAGGAAAGTAACCCCGTGAAGGAGTCCTCAGACACAGCTGCTTGCTGGAGACACATAACATTGTCACCAGTCTCCCCATGTGCAAGCAGAGGCAGCAATGCTGGCTTTGATAGCACCAAAACGTGACCAAACGGTGTCAGGAGAAACCTGTGTGTGACCCAGAGCAGCCTAAGGTACATCTCACATGGGTTTTCAGCAGGTCCTGAGGGGCTGCCTGAGACCACCTGCACACGGACACGACCTGTCCCTTCACCCCACCACCACCTTAACACAGCCAACACCTTGGTGCTACCAAAACATCTGCAAAAAGTCAACCCCTGCTCACCAGTGCAATCCTGCCATCACATCTAACTGGGAGAGGTCAAGTAACTTGGATCTCAACTATTTTTTTACAGGAATACATTACATGGCTTTAACAGACTCCACAAACAACAGCCCCTGCTAAAGGATCTGCCAGTAAATCGATGATGTCTATCATATGGCTGCTCACACATTTATTCCCAAAGCATTTTTTCACCATTCTGGTCAAAATGTGATGAACTTGCTTCAATTTTCAATCATCCTATCCTGCATGTATGGTTAAAAAGCAACATTTTAAAAATTGAAATGTTTTTACCAGCAGCTTACAAGCAGACAAAGAAGGCTTTAGAGCCTTCTGAGGTGAAGCTACGCATTTGAGGAAAGCCAGTACAAAGCTGCACCCGGACTGCCATCGGTGTAACCTTCCCTCTATCTCCTTTTACAGCATTATCCTCTCTGTACAGGGGATGCTTTTATTGAGTTTGGCAGCTAGCAGTTTTTGTTAATATAAAGGAAGCCCATGCAAAGTGTGTCAAAATATGAAAGTTCACTGTAAGGTCTTCAAAAGCCCTCTGGGATGTCCAACCTCTGCTTCTAGTGAATTATGATTAAAAAATATATAGATGGGCAAAAATTGTTCTGGCTTCCACACAACCAGAATCAAGTGGATTCAGAACAATTCTACAAATCTTCCTTTGGTCCTTTTCTAAAAGCCTTGAAATCTTAATGCTAGATAGAGGTGGTTGGCTTATTACACTCTCTTGCTATTAAGTGAGCTGCTATTTGTGGTTTCCACAAATTATCTCCCTTCTGAAAGCAATGACTCTTCTTCTCCTTCTAGGAAAGAAATAATAACTCAACGTTTTTCCCTCTGTAGGGGTGAATCATGTATATATGTTCCAGTGCCTCCCCCAGACAGACTGCGGGGTGTATGCAGTGACAGCACCCTCAATGGCTGCCTGCCACCAGCAAACAGCCAAAGCTGCAAGCTCCAACAGGAGGAGGTGAGACGTGGGGATTTTTGGAAGGATCATTGATGATACAACTCCAGAGCACCTTTCATATACTGGGGTTTATGCATTAACACACCCAAGCCACAGAGAATACTGGCTCTGTCACAGTTTGTGAAGCTGTTGAGTTGTGATGCTTCACAAAGCGTGCTATGGGAATCCTTCCCCCAGCCCCAGTTCTAATCAATCTCTAGGTGCACAGCTTTTCTGAAGCATTACACTGCTGGAATTCCCCAGAGGCAGAACTATATTCAAGGGCATGACAAAGAACCGTGGTATTGTATTTAGCTGACACTGAGGTGCTGCCCGCATATTTCCAAACTCAGACTTCCATAGTCTCATTTCATTTAACCTCCAATCATCTAGCAGGCTAAAGCTCTGGAGTGCTCAACAGGGCAAAATAAAACTAATCAAGAAAAAATGCTGCTCAGCTGCTGATGTTATCTCTGCTGAACTCGGATCAGCTTGTGTTTATCTTTCCTTGCTCCACGAGAGTAGCAGGCAATCCCACAGCACTGTTCCTGTTCCACTGAAGGCTTATTGCAGCTTTCCAAAATCGCACTCTTCCCAACAGCCGTATCTTCAGGCTGCTGCACGGCACAGAAACGCCTCATCAGAAGTGTTATCTGGGGAGGAGTGGGAGCGTATGCCAGGCTCCCGGTGGGGAGCAGGGAGAAGCGCTGCAACACACGCCCAGCATCCTCCACCAGCAGCTGGCTGCACCGGGTTAGGTTTGCTGCAAAGGCTGTTACATAGCTTCCTGACATAGAATTGGGTTGTGCACTGGCTCTCTGTCTAGGGGGAAAGAAATCACAGACTTCACAATGAAACAAGCAGCTCTAAGCAATGAATATCAAATACAAATTTCAAACCTATTCTGCAGAAAGTTCAGTAAGTCCTAGTCTGTGCACAATGCCACAACATGCCAATTTATTCACTTAGATTGAACTATTAGACCTTATGGTACTGGTCACTACCCAAGGAACAGCACGTTCTTGGGCAGGTAATAAGCACCATCTGCAAAAGCCATAAATAACTTTTAAAGTTACGTTGACAACTAACCAGGATCAGTGCACAACATAAGCATACTGGATGAAATTCCGGGTTTGCTGAAGTCAATAGTACATGAGAAGGATTTCACATATTGTTCTTATTTAAGTACAGTTGTTTTGCAATGTTTATTCCAAGTAAACTTGGATTGTAAATACACAGCAATGCCAAAAAGAGCTAAGCTGCTTTGCTATCCAGAGACTCCTATGGATGTGTCATAGCGGGTGCACTCTGGTACGTTATACAACATATTCATCAGTTCCACAGCATCTTTCATACATTACGCAGTCTGGCTCTCTTCTCCACATTTCTGTTTTTCAGTTGCTCATTGTAAATTGCCACATCAGGAAATGCTGCACACTGGTCAGGAGCTGTTGGCACGATTAGCACTGCTCAGTAGTGCCTCAAACCCTGTAACATTGCTAAGGGTGTCCACGGAAATCTCCGAAAGCAGAACACTTCAGTGCTAACAGCAGCCCTGCAACTCCACCTCTTCCCACCGGGGCTGGTATGACTGCAGAAAATGTGATAGCTGCTATAGACTGAGCCAATGCCGACTCAGAGAAAGAAATAACCACAGTGAGACCTGGTGCAGCATGCTGTGCCCCACCAAATTGCACCCCTTCAGCCACCTCACACCCTCAGCAACCTGCGCCACAACACAGGCTGGTGCAAGCGGTGCACAGAGCTGCTGGCCTCCTGCCTGCAGGAGAGGAGTGTCTGCAGCAAGGAGCTGTGGGGAAGGAGCAAGTAAAGGCCACCCAACTCTTCAGAGTGTACAGCAGCAGCATAATAACATGGAAAAGAAGTGGTGTTAAGTGAAGGCAGCACCATGGGGACACCACAGGACTTGACTCTGCTGCAGAGACACGGGGTGGCTCTGGAGGCTATGTGGTGTGGGCCTGCCTCCAGAGCACAGCTCCAACTTGTCCTAAGGACAACCTTTGCCCTGTAGAGCCTCCAGGGCTCCTCAGCACCTGGAAGAAACTGCTGAATGACATCAGAACAACTGGCTATCACACATCTAGTGACATTGAGGAGCTATGGATCTTGTACAGAGCCGTTCTTCCAGCACATCTTCCTTCCTGTTTCCTGCTGGTTGTATGCTTGGATTTATATATATACACTTCAATAATAATGATTTTTTTTTACCTGTAAAGCACAAAGGTCTGAAATAAAACCATTCATGTGTAATGATAGAGGCTTACCTACATCCCTGTCCCTGATACAGTAGTCTGGAGAGCTTTCAAAGTATACCAGGTCATTCTTAGTTGGCTTCTTAAATCTCTTATTAGCCACAGTGAAACCCGTGCCATCTTGATTCATGACCACCTGAATCGCTCCATTGTATTTCTTCCACAGATAATCTCCTGTTTTCCTAAAGTCTGCCATGGCCAGCCAACAGGTCCTTAGAGTGCATGATCCACTCACACCGTGACATTTGCACTCCTGTTTCAAAAAACGCTTCACGGCCTGTTTAGAAACGCAGCAAAATATACACAGGTAAAACAAACTGTAATCGAAGCTTCTCAAACCCTTTCCATTGATCCTGCCATGCCAGGCTTGCAGTGGGCCTTGAAACCACGGTCTGTAGTGACACCCACTGGTAGCACCAAGTCATCCGACAGGGCTGGTCCGATCTGCTCGTTTCTCTCAACCACACCATCTTCCGAGGTTTCCTTGCCTCCCCCCTCCTGCTGTTCATCCCAAAGACCTAGAGCACACAATAGTGCCAGATACAGTTCCAGCAATGGGAAATAAATTGGGTAAGGGACACAATTGCTCAGCTCCGATAGGTGGAGGTGCTCCATGTCACCATGGCTCAAGCTGAAACACTGCCAGACTGCATGTCCCTGCTTGGGCTTCATGGAGCTGCTCCTGGCTATGAATATTTTTATTGTATATAAATAAAAGAACTAAGAATACTGTGACATTTTTACTGCTATGTTGTTAGTGAACATTTTAATGCAATCAGGTTTAAATTTACTGTGAATAATCTAATAGAACTGTCTAACTTCCTCAAATTGCTCTTAGGCATGGTGTCTAGATTCCCACACAAAAGTAGGCAGTGTTTCAAACACTGCTGGGGAATTGATAAGCATTTCATGTTAAATGATTTTGCAGAGACTCCAAAGCATCATACCTGGGCTGAGGGAACACAATTTAAAAATGACATTTGTAAAATCTTACAAACAAACATTACAGAGTGAGGCCTTGATTAGTTTGCACTGGAGAGATCACCATCATTAATTTAACATCTGAGAAGCATTAATGTCTTTTCAACTTCATCTCAGACCTGGAAGCTATCTGCAAGATGTTAGGGAAAAACAGGTTCATAAACAATAAATAATTTACTCTAATTCTGAAGATAAAAATATCTGATCTGTTATGCCTTAAGGGTTCATATTTCATGAACATATTAGAGTTTGTATGAGGAACAGCATCATGGGAGGAAGATAACAGACAGAAGAGGCACAAGATCAAAGATTGGGGTGCAGCAGAGCAGCGCTCTCCATTCATGCGCCTGGTAATAAGGTGAGGATGTGTCACACAGGCAAAATATGCTTAATTTTCTTTCTAATCTGGGTGACTGCTTCAAAGAACAAGTAGGACTGGGATTCTGCTCAGACAGGGACTTAAGTGTGTGCTTGGTTTTAAACATCTGAGGAACTGTTTTTAAAGGAACCTGGTGGACCCAGGCTGACAACACCTGAAGAAGCACATCAAGATTCAACACTATTTTGTTGGTGGTGTCCCTGTACTGATACACAGCAAAGCAATATGCTGTTTTCTGATTCCTATGAGATTACTGTGAATACTTTTCAGTGTATTTCCGAATTAGTAAGATCCAGGCAGTCTCCTTTTTAAGAGGAATCTATGGACACGGGCTCAGTGCTGGGGGTGAGAAGAGTTTGAGGGCACGGACCCTTGCCTGTGTGTGCAACCTGGGGGCAGCTGAGGCAGTGAGGGGCTGCAAACTGAATCTGCACTGCTGTACGGAGCAGCACTGCTTCCTGTGGAGAAGGCCCTAAAGGATAAGGGAATGTGCAGGTAATATTTAACAAACAAAAAGCCTACCTGCTTACCAATAGTATCCTACCATTTTGCATGTAAGTGTTTTTAAACTTACAAAGATACCCAAATATTCCAGAAAGCACTTCACAGCATGGAGCCAAATTACACCTATGAAGTGTTTCCTTGTGTTGTAGATGGCAGCCTCTTTTGCCACACAGACAGCTCTATTAGCTTTCTTTGCCCCCCACTAGGCATACCATAACTGTGCCTATCACACTGGTAGCATTACACATTAGTTACATCTGCTGCTAGAAAACAGATGAAATAGAGATGTTGGAGGACAAAAAACTATTAGGAAAACCATCTGCTTTCAGTACAATTAATTAATGAAAATTGGATCTTTTCTTTCTAATAAAGCTACTTAATATGAAAGAATTCCACAATATGTTAAGGGAACTTTATAATACAAAAAAAAAAAAAAAACAGGTGAGGATATGAGCAATGAATATGCTGCTGAATATGTGCTAAGGAAATCAGAAGACAAGAAGAAGTCTCTTCATGCCAGAAGTGGTTGGTGAAGCGCTATGAAATATCTTCCTGTGTTATTTTGGATGGTAAGAGTGTAGTGAATTTTGAGCACATTCTGAATAATGAAAAAGTACACTCCAATCACATGCACTGCTCTCACAACTTATTGCCAATATCCTCAGATATCAGAGCATGCATTCTGCAGCTCTTGCACCAGCAACAGCCAATGTGCCTGCAACCACTCCTGCTACCTGCAACAGCCAGCTGAAAACTTCCCGTGGAAACTGAACAGTGGGATTTGTATGCAGTATATAGAGATGTGTTTTTCTTGTCGAGGCCAATGTCTTTTGGAATTAAATGCAATGTGACTTCTGTTTTCTAAAAAGTGAAGTCATCGCATTTTCTCTCTGCTCGTTCTGTTTCAGTTTACCATACACGCAGAGGAATGGCCGGTACTAGTTTTTCTCCAACACTATTTCGAATTTGCTCTCTAATAGCCCAGCCTGAATCTTCAGCCTCCTGTAAGAATTTTTACTTTTCATTAACCAAAAGTAGTAGAACTCCTCCATGCATAAGGATGAGACTCAAAACAAAACCTCCATCCACCTGACCCTGCAAGGGCTGTACCTGCGCTCAGCTCCTACACAAAGAATTGCTGGATGGACCCAGAGGGGCACTGACAAGCAGTAGCACATGGCGTGCTGGGAGCCCTGCCACCCCCAGCCTTCAGGGCAGATCAAATGGCGCCTTGCCCTCCCACTCTCCCCTGCTTTTCCTGACCTGAGGTTGCTGTGAGAGCCCGCCCCACCACACCCCAGGAGCACGGCCATGGCACCCACCTTCCTTCCTGCGCGGTTGTTGTGGAGGTTCATCAGCGCCCTGGCGTCCTTCCCTTTCCTCTCCTTGGCATCCACGAAGGCCCTGGCGAACTTAACGCCATAGTCGATGTTGTCGCTGCAGCCGCCCCAGTCAAAGCGGCCCTTGCTGTCCTTGGCAGAGCCCTTCTTCTCAGGGTCACAGGAGCAGGACTTCAGCTCTCCCTGGCTGCACGCCCTTGTGATGGCAAACACAACGCCAGCAGAGGAGATGGCGTGGACGAACGCGGACTCCCGGCTGCCTGCAATAAGAAGCAGGCCTTAGACATGGCTGTGGTGCTCAGTGTGAGCAGCCGGCCTAGTTCAACAGCCCAGCCTGTGTGCTGAGCTACAGGTTAAACTGGGCTGGGGCCACACAGAGGTGTATGCCTTGCAGTCAGAGCTGGCCATGGCTCAGGGCTGGATCCCTCCCTGGTACAACCCCGATGCGGGTTGGAGTTTGTTCCTGACATGGGTGACCATCCTTCCATGGCTCAGTTGCTCTGTGGAGATGCAGGGAGAGGGCAGCTGGTATTTCTGCCACGTTCCATCAGCTAAGAGAAATACATAAAGTGCTGGGTTGGAGAGTATTTGGGAAATCACTACACAGGGACACGGGAATAGCATCTGCGCTGCAAAATACTGCAACTAACTTCTCAAGCCAGCTTTTCCTCTTCGGAGGCATTTAATCTTGCTAATTTCAAAGGGAGTAGTGAGAAATCTTTGGTGCTTTTTTTCCTGAAAACGAGAAAGCGTTGAACCTGGCGGCCTTCACTGATCCAGGTGTGCTTGGTGCGACCGGCAGCACCGGCCATGGGACACTCTGGCAAGCCAGGACAGTGACTTCCACACATCACAGCCCAGGCACAGTTCCTTCCCAGTAACGATGTTAATTCGTTACACCAAAGACCAGCTGTTTTTCTAGACTATGCCTACTCCTCAGTGCATATTCCAAGGCAATAATTGCTTAAGTTTACTTAAAGATGTAGTAATTTACAGCACGGAGTTGGGTTGTGTTGATACAACTCTATAGTAAGGAGCTATCTTCAGACTCCAAGAAGTCCTGAGTTTCACAGAAAGGAGTGAGCAGCAGCTTCTCCCATAGTAGTTGGGGCTGGTATCAGTGAGCCATGCCTGCCCCTTATCACACCGTTATCACAGTGTGAATCCAAAGAGTCCATGGCGCTATCTACAATTTCACACTGGGGGAAATTGGACACTTTCATCCTTAGAGCTGATAGAACAGCCACGGAATAATGCTGAGCACTTATGTCACGGCAGCACCTGGATGCTTCACCTGTGCCACCCGCCCAGGCCCCCTCCTCAGCCATGCCGAGCCCCTGCACCCACCGCCCTCTCCCCATCCCCGCCCGCACTCACTGCGCTGCAGGACGCGGCCGAGCAGGCGCTGCCCCCGCTCCAGGGCGCTGCAGTCCCAGCGGTGCCGCCGGAACTGGTGCTGGCACTCGGCCGTCCAGGCGGCCACTCCGCGCCCGATGGACAGCATGGCCTCGGGGTGACGCCGGCACAGCTGCCGCTGCCGGCTCACCAGCCCCGGCACGTTGTCGCACATCACCCGCGACGAGCCCACGGCCCCCATGTACCTGCGGGAGGCAACGGGAGGGGCAGCGACGGGAGCACCCGGCCGGAGCCCTGCGTGCACGGGGACATCGGGAGGGGCGCGGGGAGGGATGGGGAAGGGATGCGGAAGGGACCGCGGGGCAAAGCGCCGGGAGGGGTCGTGTTTGGGAAGGGGCCGCGTTTGGGAAAGGCTGCTTCGCTCTGCTCCCCTCGACTCCGACTTCGGCTCCGCACCCACTTTTTGTGGAGAAAACCTTTAAAAACCTCCCGGGCTGTGTTTTGTTCAATAACTTCAAGAGTTCAGACTTAAAGAACCGCCCGGCCAGAAATTAAATTACATCATCTGCACCCAGATGTTCCCGATTAAGCCCTGAAATGCTCCGAAAGTGTCTTTTATCAAACCCAAACCGCGATAGGTGTCTCCTGAAGGGACCAAACACAGGAAAACGTCCTTTCCACGGATTTTCATTATGTCGAACGATCGCGAAATCTATAAGGCGCGACTTCCAAGAGTGACATTTCAGCGGCACCACAAAAGCCTTCCCCAGCAGCAGAGCCTGTACGGACACGGTGCGGCCACGGGCGGTCCCAGCGGCGGGGACGCGCTCGGTGCCGGGTTCCGGCCGGGATCCGCCGCTCGGTTCGCGCCCAGTGCTGCGCTGCCCGTCCCGTCCCGTCCCGCCCGGGTCCACGCGTGGGCTGCGCCCGGTGCGCTGAGCCCGACCGCTCCTTCCCCGCGAGCACGCGGGGCCGCCCGCACTTACCACCACGAGGAGGCGACTCGTGGGGTCGCCCACAGCAACACGAGGGGAAGAGACCACCACCAGATCCCGAAGAGAGAGGCCATGGCGGGGGCGCGGCGCTCCGCATCGGGGCACTCGCGGGGGGCAGCGGACATCCCATGGGACAGCGCCGGGCGGCGGCGGTGCCGCGGGGCCCTTCCTTCGCTCCGCGGGGCTCTACCGCTGCCCCCCCGCGCCGGGGGCGCTCCGGGCCCCGCTCCGCGCCCCTTCGGCTGCGCCCCGCGCCGCCCCGCGCCCCTCCTGCATCCCTGCCCCGCTCCGGCCCTTCCCCGCGGCCGCAGCAGCGCTGAGGGGCGGCGTGGGCTGCGCGCTGACTGGGTGGGTTCTTCTTTTTTTTTTTTTTTTTTTTTTTTTTTTTTTCCTTCCCTTCTCTGAAACTCTGATGGATGAAATGATGTCAAGAGACACTGGGGAGAGGAGGAGGTAACACCTCTGATTAGGATGGAGTTCCGAGGAACGGCTGCTTCCCAATGACCCCGCACGCAGCCGCCCCGCGTACCGTTGCCGGGCCGACCCCGACCGCCTCCGAGCGGCAGCGGACCCCCGGCACAGGGCGAAGCCGCAGCCTCGCGTCCCGCGGGGATTGGGTGGGGAGGTGGGGCGGGGGCGGCGAGCGAAGGTCCCGTCGCGGGGGGCGGCCGGGCCGGGGCTGCGGGACAGAGCCGTGCCCGGCCGCGAAGCCTCTCGAGCGCTCCCCGCCGCTCCCGTATGGCAGCGATCAGGCGGAGCCCCTCCCGCCCCGCGGCCCTGCCCGATCCGCTCAGCCGCTGCCCCGCCACAGCCGGCCGCCACCCGTGGGCAGGGACGGAGCCTGAGCCGCACACACCACCCTCCGAGTCTTCGTGTGCACGTTGCTCGTGCGCCAGCCCTGCGTGCACCTCTGTCACCGTCAGCTAGAGAGGTCAGATACGGGAAAGCAGACACAAAAACCAACACTGCAAAACGTCATTAAAAGAAAAATGCCCTGGTTCAGGCTCAGCCCTTGGGGTTTGGGATGGCTGCAGTCAGAGCATCGCTCTCCTTTTGGCTGTCAGTCACATGGGAAAATCGTGGAAAACTCAGCAGTTCCACTGGGACCCAGTCCATAGAATCATAAAGGTTGGAAAAGGCCACTAAAGTCATCCAGTCCATCCATTAGCCCATTGCCAGCATGCCCGATAAACTACATTCCTCTGTGCCACAGCTACACGTTTCTTGAGCATCACCAGGGCGGTGACTCCACTACCTCCTTGGCAGCCTGGTCCAATATTTCACCACTTTCTGAGATTTTTCTTAATCTCAGAAAGAAATCACCCTGAATCTCCCCTAATGCAACTTAAGGCCTCTTGTACTATCTGTTACCTGGGAGAAGAGACCGACCCCCACCTCACTGCAACCTCCTTTCAGGCAGTTGTAGAGAGCAATGAGGTCTCTCCTGAGACTCCTCCAGTGTAAACAGCCCCAGTTCCCTCATTTGCTTCCCATAAGATCCTTCAGAACTTTGTTGCCCTTCTCTGGACACACTCCAGGGCCTCAACGTCTTTCTTGCAGTGAAGGGTCCCAAACTGAACTCCTCAGGCACAGAGGACACAGCTGCAGTCCATGCCATCAGGCCTCAGGCTGGCACCCAAAATGAGACCACAGCCAGGGGAAAGTCCTGGGTCCTGCACCAGGAAAATGCTTAAGCAATGGCTGTCAAGATGTGAGAACGTCCTCCTGCTTCTCTTAACATAAACAACAAACCACAAACAAAACCAGCAACAACCCAACCACCCAACCCCACAGAAGGGCTTTCAGGGCTTTGGGCTGCAGCAGCAGGATAGGGGCAGGTCCAGCCCAGCACAGGGACAGCCCCACAGCAGAACAGCTGCACAAGAACTGTGTGCCCATGGAGCTGTGCCAGGGCCTCATGGCAACAGAAGAGTAGGCAAATCCATTCAATAAAGCATCGTCAATGTGCCTAAAAAAATACCTCAATTTTCAGCCAACTTCAGTTTCTGGCGTTGAAGGAGCACGCACCTTGGTTCAGTAACAGAAGGAGAAGGTGGGGACGAGACAGCAGATCCCAGCAGGATTTGGGACCTGAGGCTGCAAGCCCCATGGCCCCCTTTGGAGCTGCAACCAGCAGATGACTCACTGGGCTTTTCCAAGGCACCCTCCTCAATCAACAGCTTCTTTGCTCTCAGATCCCACACCGACAGCAGTAGGACACTGCTGCCATCAGGTACCCGCACACACAGAGACATCCCCCTCCCCGGCCTCTGCAGCCCCAGCTTCCTCAGCCTCCCCTCAACTCACTACCCTGAGCCCTCAGCATCCTCACGATGCCATACCCACACCATTACTCATCCAGACAAGAGATTATGCCACACACTATGCAAGTGGCAACACCAAAAGCCCAGCTTCATGAGCGCATACCTTATGGGGCTGAAGTTTTTCAGCAAAACAGTGAAAATAATGTAGTTAAACCTGTACTACTACATTCATAGAGACTGTTTTCAGAAATTCTGGAGGCTTGGAAGGCTCATTTGGGAGGAATACTTAAAATCAACCCCCAAATCTTTAAGTGGAGGTCATCTTCCCACACATACCACAGCCAGGGACACATCTCAGAACTCAAAATCCCTCAGAGGGAGCCCCCAAGTCTCATCTGTGAGGACCTGGGCTCCACGTCATGTGAACTGCTCCATGTTTTGTGAACTGCAATGTTTGTGTCAGGATAAGAAATGAAAATAATTTAGCAGTTATTAGAGCTGTTAAGGACAAACACCCTATTATTCGCCCGATGCCAGTACTACTTCATCTCATACCTTAACACTTGTAAGTCCTGGTATATAAAATCCAGAGTAGAATAATCCAGACAAGTAGAAATTTCCCAGGATAGGCAATGTCATTTCCAAATGGAATTTTTAGCAGAAACTAACAGCTTTGGGGAATGCTGGGAGAGACTCAAGGAAAGCAAGAGGAGAAGGAGCAAACCACACAGCTCACGTTTACATTTTGTCTGTAACAAGGCAGCTGGACAAGGAAAAAGGAAAAAAACGCAACCAAATGAATGCAGCATTTCTCCAAGTGAACAGAGAATGTGATTAAAGAAGTCCATTCGTTTCTCATTTAAGAATGCACATACCTAAACTTACTGTCTACTCTTTGCAACTAGAAACAATCAGGAAAAAATGGTTATGCCTTAGTACAGGCTAAATACTCCACAAGTCAAAACCCAAATCCCAGAGACAGAAAATCTCTTGTTCACATCCTGCTCCAGGATGAGCAAGGTAAATGAGAAGTAGAATTCTTTAGGCCCCTTCTACAGGCTCACCCAGGGCCCTACATTTTACATAACTGCCCGCAGATGCAGAAAAGACCATTGCCTTGATGTTCACCAGCATTCAGAGCAGTTAGATATCCAACACATGGCACGGCCAAGTAGGAACCTCACTGCATCTTTAAGCAACTCTGTATCTGTAGGGCTCGGCCCCAGCTACAACCGGCTCAATCCTCCTGCTTCTCCATTTGCACTACTGTAAGAGGAAAATAACCCTTCCCAGGGCTGGGAGGCTTACCTGCCTAATGTATGCAAAGCTCTTTAGCATTTTCCTCCCATCCCCTCATAGATGTGCAAATCACTGTACCATTACTATTCCAGGATAATGACTTTAATGTGATGACTTAAAGAAGAAGGCCTCTCAGCAGGGTTATTTCCATCTAAAGGCTGCCTCAGCCCGGTGCTGGCTGGGGGATTCAATTTGGACAGCATGGTTTAGGGGCCAGATTTTGCAGTAATCTCTTTGTTTCTTGCCCTATCACAACCATACTGTGATACCCTCTCAAACAAGGAATTTGAAAAAGGCGCTGGAACAACATGAAAGTGAATAAAGGACTTTGAAATTCATTGTTTAAGCCCAAGTCTGGAATCTGGAGAAAATACACTTTTTTTCCCCCTTCTCTTTAATGGTTGAGTTAGAATAAACCTTACTTATTTGGCTCTTCACATATCCTACTCACCCAGCACAATTCATTCCTGACCAATGAAATGAGACACAGATCAAACCGCTTAGTCCAAGATCTTCACTTCTCATGTGTGATTTATGCCACTCTGAATGATGTCCTTGAACACTACAACACAGCAAAGATGCTGACGACACAAAGCCTGTATTTATCCTGGAAGTTGTCTACATGGAAGTGTCACAATTTGATGATAAACACATGAAATAAGCAATGTTAGGACATCTTAACAGGAGCAGCTTCTCTCAAATGCAGCTTAAAGTACTGGAGAAATGCACAACCCACTTCATCAATGAAGCGGTCAATTCAAGTAACTGTAAAACAAAATAGAAATCATTTAAAAGAGAAATACATTGGTTTTTTTTGTTTTGTTTTGTTTTGTTTTTCTTGTACAACCTAACAGAAAGAAAAAAAGAAAGCTGTCTTCTCCTTCTTTCAGTTTTAGATTCATGACATGAACTGACAGAACCAAATAATGAAATGGCACGCACAGAAGTGTAGTAGTAAAATGAAGACGTCTGGAATTTAAGCTATCATCTTTCTGCTGACTTCATGCATTTAGGAGTTCAGTACAACATTCAGACCCATGACTCATTTCTGCACAGAATATTTTGTTGTAACTCTCAAACTAGAAAACATTTATCAATGAATATTATGCATTATTCTCTCCCTCCCTAGCCCCAGCACAGGTAAATTTACACTGACGACACCATTCACATTATTATAATTCAGTTAAATGCTGATAAATCTATTTTCTGGAGCAGCTTTCCTAATTAACTGCACAACCTGCAAGGTCAGCTTCAAAGGCCTGCATACAAGTGGATAATTTTTTCAGACTTGCAGGAAAAAAAAAATCATTTTCATTACTGTCTCCAATGGCAAAATGTACCAGAAGCAGGAAATGCATCTCTGGAGTGGCAGCTACTTGCAAATCTTCACTGAAGTGGAGAAGTGAGGAGCACCAAAGCTAAGAATCAGAATCCTCTCCAAGGGCTGTACCACACACACCATGTGAGTGGCTGAAATAATTCCACTTGCATAACCTACACCTTGCAAAAACAATGTGAACAAGCTTCTGACATGTACCACAATTACAATAGCAAGGAAACATACTAACACCCAAGGTAGTTTTCTCAAATCAAAAGCAGGAAACAACTGTGACAGCAGTAACTGCCTGGAGCAGCACTGGGTTTTTACCTTCTCATTACTATTCTCCAGAGGGAGCATTCAAGATGATGACTGCACACATCTCTGGGAGCAGAGCACGCTAAAGCAAGGCACACCCACTGAGTCTAATGATGATTTTTCAGACTGCTTCTGTTTTGACTGAAGAACATCCCATCACAAACATGCAGCACTTTTACAGACATTCACTGAAGTCTACAAAAATGTGGTTTTTGTAGATGACTTAAACCAATTCCTTTTTTTTTTTTTTTCCCCCAACACACTCAGTGTGGAAACTGGCTGTAAAAACAGATATTAAAGTTTTGCTGCAGAATTACAAACACCTCTAAGTGATGAAAACCTTAAGAGGAAAATTAACATAAAGCTACTGTAGTGAAAGTTGGGATCAAGAAACACTAATATTCCTTCTAAGTTGCCTGCATTCTTATAGCAAACAATTGCTATAAATCCTGTTAGTATCCTTACAATCTTTTGTAGTGATAAAACTGATACAAGCAGACCTGAGGAAATATATCTCAGGCATAATGTGAATAGCACAGTTCAGTGGGAAATGACTTTCAGAAAAGGTATCTGCAGTCCTGTGGCTGTGACAAATATACCTCACCATAAAGTTTTTGATAAGAATCTATGCCTGAGAAAAGAACTCCTTCAACATAAAAATCACACGATACTTAATGTTTAAAAAAAGAAACAAAGCAAAGCACGCCTGCATTGCCAATTTATTTACAAGCAACCAAAATAAACAACAGCATTGCTTGCTTACGCTTACCTATGTGAACAACAGCATAGCAGGTAACAGTTGTTATGTTAAAACAAAAACTTGTGATCATTAAGTAATAACTATAACTTTAGGGCAAAACAAACAAACAAACAAAAAAACCCACAGCTCTGATAAGATTTTGTACTTATAGACTATACCAGAAATAACTCTGAATCTAAAACATTAAGGTACATTAACGCGAACAGATTTTGTTCAATCATTTTACAGCTAGATCAATACAAGAACCAAATGTAGATGTGACAGATACGATGAAACTACACAAATTTTCACGTGAATTCAGCTCTGCTACATGCACTGAGCACAAGTTATTCACAGCACTGAAAGAGTCAGCTTTTCTTTACCGCTAACTTAGTTATAAAAAAGAAAAAGCCAAACCCAAGCAACGTTACTGCTCCCATTTTTACCAATCTTTTTTCCAAGGTGAGTGATTTTCCTGAAAACACCACTAGGCTGAGGTCACTCCTCTGCTCTTCTTCCTGAGGCAGATGTTAAATCATGAAAAAAACACAACAGAAAAGGTTAGCGTGAAGGTTTCTGAAGTGTGTGATGAAGTGCAACTCTGGATTCTCAGGTCTGAAGTGCCCCTTTCTAACTGCCTTAATTACCTGCGCCTTAATTCGGTGGAAATAAATATGCACAAACCTTTATTTTATCTGATGCTCAGTGGCTCTTTATGTAACACATTCTAGAAAACAAAAATCATTTACAAACTGAATTCCTCTGGAGTGAAACATACTGCCAACATGTGCTAAAAAAAATCCGATACCAAAACACAAACTTTAATCATCCAATATTTAAACCTTTTTTTTTGTTACTAAAATATTTTTTTTTCAATTTAATTACAAGAATAACTGTTTATTGAAACAGAAAGTTAAATATGTAACACAGATCGAGCTTTCAAGACTTTTTAAAATTGAAGTGACAGGAAAAGTATCTCACAAATGCCTGCCCCAATATCTACTGAAGTTGAGTGGAGCCTTGCCATGAAGTGCAGCAGGGCTGTCCTGCTTCCCTCCCTTACTTCATAATGCTTGGCAGGCCATCCCACTTTAAACATCACTTACAAAAATTGCATGTCACGCACTTAACACGCATTGCAAAGAAGTACTGTTATGACTAAGCTCAGCAAGTGTATGTACATCATTTTAAAAGTAATGCCTCTTATTTACTTCCACAGAAACTCCAAAAGCAACAAAGAGCACGGTAACAACACTTGATAGAGCAAATTCCCAGCTACAAAACACTATTTTTCAACATAATCACTGCCAGTAGCTGTGCATTTTCACCAGAAATGAACAAGAGCCTCTATGCTGCACTCCTAACTATCCACACCAGTGGAGGTGGCCCAGTGCCACAGTCACCACTGTTGAAATGCACTGCCTCGTTGTGCTCACATCTGCTGTTTGGTGTCCATGAACACTCAACGAGCAACAATGAACATCAATGGGTTCCATTTTTCCCCACATGGAGGAATTCAGTGACACAACTTTGCTTCATATGCCCTTCTATGTCAGATGCCATTCTGTCAGACTGCCCCTCTGCTGCCATCTGTCACATGGCAACAAATGTAATGGGATACTGGTGGGAAGGTTCAACCTCTACTGCCATCCCACCAACATCTGTCTCTGACTCAGGGGCTGATACAGTAAAATATTACTAACAGAGCAGCTCTGTTACTACCAAAGATTTAGATAAAGGGAATTAGCACATTGCTATACAAGAGGTTTCACAGTTTCATTTAAATTCACAGTTTTCATAATAAATGTTTCAGAGCTCTCCAGTGATTCAGAAACGGTCCATCATAAATTAAGAAATACCAAAATGCTTTGGATTGAAGTCTTCATCAGTGGAATAAATAACACACTACAGTATTTTAATAGAACAGGAATTAGATCTTTGAAATAACTGGAAGGCTAATGTTTGTTGTCTTTTTAACAGAAGGTACAGAGCCACTATGCTACATCTTGGCAGCTACAGAATCTTAAGTATGTATGAGAGTAAGTGCAAGTAGCACCTAAACTTAGGCCCACCCCACTCCCTTACAACTGGCCTGCACCCACAGCAGGCAGATACATACATGCAGTTGACTTCTGCATATGCAAACTAAGGAACACAAACAGCTAGAAGTTCTTCATTGCAACCTCTTAAATATATTTGGTGTTAAGTGATTTATTAGGAGAAGGCTGTTATACTATGTTAGATTTACTTAAACTACAGGAAACTGCATTAGAAGCTTTATACTCAAAGTCTGAGTTCCACATGGCTTCATTTAGTAACAGATTCCTTTCTGACACTGATGCTCCATTTACTCTATTCCAGCAGCCATTCATTTTACTAGCCTATTACTTAAAATGACCCCATCTGACAAGAGCATATCATTGTGTTGGTCTGAGAAAGACTGATGTGGTGCTAACATCTAGCCTTGACCTCTCCCACCCTCTTCTTTTGTCACTCTGTGAAGTTATCTGGGATGCCTCTGATTCAATCCATAAAACTGTACTATCTTCCTTGAGAGTCAATAATTCCAAACAAAAGATTCCTTAATTAAGAAGTATTCCGAGTGGCATTTATGCCACAGTGGCAGTCCAAGCGCACAGGCATATTTCCCACTCAATTACTTCCTGTGATAAAAAGATGGACTACACCTCCCTTTGGAGACACTCCACACAGTTTTAGAATACTTTAGATTATTTCACTTTGTTACGGAAAGGTGGAAAACCAGACTGGGGAGTGGGAGTTGCAATGTTCAGATTGCAGCTGGTAGAAAAAGGTATCAGACATCTCACCAATGAACATCACTTTCAATACCGCACGCAGCAACTTATGTACAGTAAGAAATAGCCTCACTGCTCACACCCACCTTTGCCACAAGTTCGTTCAGCCTCTTAACTTCTTCTCCCAACTTTTCAACATTGCAAATCAAGTCTCTGCAAACTTCAATATATCTTTCGGTTGGTGCCCACCGCAGTACCATCTGTCAAGAGTCAAAGAGTTATTTGCCACAATGACTGTACATCATAACTTAATACAAGTTGATGTAGCATAAAAGGCAGTGTCAGAAAAAGTTTGTAACTTCATTTCTGTCAGGTTTTCATTGTATGATTTATACACGACACTGATCTACTATCCTCTTTAAGCCTTTCTGGAAACTTGTCACTTGAATCACTTGAATCAACAGCAGAAACACTGAAAAGCAGATTTATCTTTAGATTTAACTTTTTGAAACAAATTTTTCAAAAAAGCCCCATGTGTTAGAGATAGAACATTGGACAGTTCTATAAAACTAAAAGTAATCAAGACAGTTGATTAGCATACACATTTGTCATTTTACAAAGGTAGGACAGTGCTATTCCCCCAAACTAAATCATTTTTCCCCTTTTATTGAATACCTTGTGAGAATTTTCGAGGAAGTGTTTATTTATGGTCTGCACAGGAACAGTCAGGTTGCAACACTCTTTATTTAACTTCTGAAGAAACTTGAGGCATTCATCTCCACTATCAAAATAAAACCATATGCCATTATTTGTAAAACGTTATGTCTTACTGCAAGCTAAGTATCATCTATGCATTTTCAACACTGGCTAGTGAGTGAATCAGACATGCAATTTCACTACAGTAAAAAACCCAGTCCGTTTAAGAGGGTAGTTAAACACTAACATGTAACATCTTAGCAAGCTGCACACTTTGATTGTCCATACCAATGCTCCTTCCCATCTCCTCCCTCCCATTCTGGTAGGGCAACAAACTGTTATGCTACTCAGAATATTTAGCTACACATAGAGCTGAAAAACTATCATCCTAAAGCATTTTGGAAACATTCTGTTAACCTCCACTTCTACTTCTCATTTTCAATCCTATTTTTATCAATGAAAACATTTCATTACCTGCTACAAGTGGTGTTTTGTACGACATTATGCATAATAACCATTATTCCTGTGCATGTGAGCACAGAGATCACAGTCTTGCAATACCAGGAACAGACAACTGAGTCAACTTCATACTGATGTAGCAGAACTTGTGACTGAAGTTTATATTTTTGAGGTGGGGAAAAAAAAAAAAAAAAAAAAAGAAATGGCTAGCCTACAGGCATTTTGTCTCCAGCACAGCTGAACAGTGAAGAATCTGATAATACTCTCTTGGGCCTAAGATGTGGAAATGCTTTCCTTCAAGTCTAAAATATCTGATGTTATCTACTTTGAAGGAAATGTAAACTCAATATACTCAAATATAAGCAGGAAGATAACTCTGAAAATCAGCCTCTAAAAATTGGAGGAAAGGATACAGGAACTTAATAGACTAAATTTCAATGCTAAGTTTTTAGAGCAAGCTATAAGCCATCCAGGTGAATAACATCAGGACCAATATAAAAGACTATTTCAAGTGGATATTGCCCTATCACAGAACCTCATTACACTTACTGGAGAATCTGTGTAAACGGATTCAAAGTGCGATGCTCCTCTTCTCCCTACTGCCATCTGCTATTGAATCCAAATTCAACACACTCACACCCTCTTACCTGCATGCCTCCTCCAATGGCAAAAAGGTCTAAACCCAATGTGCCAAGCACCTAAACTAATCCACAAACCTGTGTGGTGCAGGTGCCTAAAGAGGCTGGATTTGGCTCACAGAGTGTTTTCATTCAGCTTTCAACTTCTTCCCATGACAATGCATACTCCAATCAATACTGATCTGCTTGGCAAAACATCTACTTCCTAAAAACAGCTAAAAACCTGGGGCCTGATATACTGTAGTATCCAGATAAGCAGAAACAAGCAAGACTGGAGACTCAACTCTTAAGGAACGACTCTCCATCAGGAAAGGAGAAGTGTGTCAACAAAACCAGAACAAAGTTCTCACAGGGCATTATGCACAGCTAGGACTGGACTTTTTTTATAACTTGTTTTAGAATAATTTATTTCCTAAAATTTTCACTTTATATTTGTTGAAAGTACCTCCAATTTAAGCAGCTGTTCCTTTGCTCTAGATCTCAGCTTCCAAAGCAGAGCCAAACATTCTGCCAGCCCTGTGAACAGTCTACTCTGCACCTAAACCTCAGCACCAAGTTCCAATCTTCTAGTTTTTCTTGGTGGAAGATGCAAACATCAAATCCAGCTCCTGTGAATTCACCACCTAATCAGTCTGCATAATGACAGTACAGCAACTTCAGGCAGAGAAAAATGAAAAAATGTTATGCTTCACAAACACAGTAATCCAGTTTAAAAAAAAAAAAAAAAAAACACAGAAAATCAAGATAATATAAAGCATTCAATAATTTTGAAAACACATCCTGGAAATGTAAATCTCTTCCTACATCATATAAATCAATTGGGATTTCAAAAATGAGCTTTTAAAGCATCATTCAATTCTGGTGTAAGACGATTGCGAGCCCAACAACCGAGACCTCACCACTTCAAACAGAAGCATCAACAGGGGTGCTGAAGACTGAAAACCAAGATTGTTCAGAGTCTGACATGAAGAATTGGAAATGAGAAAGCCTATTATTTTTATATATTAAATTACTATTTATTTCAGAACAATATAACAACAATTATATTTAAAACCAACACTAAGCAAACTAATCACGTCTAGAGCTAAGAAGTTTCTCCCGTGTTACTTCAACTGAGTCACTCATGAAAAATTTCTTCTACTTAGAAAGAGAACTTATTAGCAAGCTAGAATCAGTTATGGCACCTTCTGTCTTGTCAGAAAAGGAATTATTTTTGTTGAGAATGGTTCTAGAACTCCTACAGTAAAGCACTGTAAATATTTTTCCAACATTACGCCTCATACTTCTTTATTATACAAATAGAAATTCCATGAAAATATATTTAAGAACTATCTGCTGCAGTGATGTTATTTCCATTTGGAAATATTTGGAAACAAAAATAACATTTTCAAAAAACTCATCACTTTTTAAAAGAATTAATGGCTGTCAAAATATCAGTGGCTAAACGCTGCTGGACAGTCTGCGAGTTTATAATCAATCAGTTCAACATTTTCTACTATGTTAGTTTTTTTATGACTTAATGACTGATCTTCCTTCTCACAGAATGACTTTGAACAAATGGCGAGTAAAATCTTTATATAAGAGCAGGTAAACAGAGTATGATTTTAGTCTCAAGGTCAGATTCCTGAAATGCATGTCAAGCCATTTTTTATAAAGCTATGCAGTACTCGCCTGAACTGAAGTGCTGTCATATTTTTTGTATTTAAGTCTTCAATTACTTTCTGGTTTTGTGATCTATATAGGTTTCAAAATTTTTTGTGTGTGCTATTTTGTGTGGTACTTAGAATTCTATAGGATGATCATGTTACTGGTGTGTAAGACTGTACCTGAGTGTTTGCTTCCACTCCCTGCTCCTCATACACGCCCTGAACTAATTTTTTCTATTATTCCACTTATTTCCCATTTAATCTTTTTTAGCTGTCCTGCTTGAGCGTGTAAACTAAATACCACTTGCTATTGGCCAATGTAAAAAAGCATACATTTCTAACATAAAACAATGTGTGAAGCTTGAACTGGTCATCTTAAACTGAAATGAATGATTCCTTGATGAAGAATCAAAATCATTTTCCAAAAGTGCCTAACTTGGACACAGGAACCCAGATGACCAGTCTGCTTTTTCAGCTCAACAGCAAAGCCTCAATTTTAACAGGAAAAGCCCAGGTGCTGCCAGAAAATACGGATGTTATGATGCTTTGTACCCTCTGGCATGCCAGAACTTTAGCTCTCTGGTCTTGTAGCACACGTGCTAGTTTGCACCTTAATTCTCTTTCGGAAGTAAGTGCTTGCTTTGACAGAGAAATCTCAGAGACAAGTAGGCAGTACCAAAGTCCTCCATTAAAACATGAACACCTGGCTCTCCCAGCTCACCTTAATCTTTCAAGTGTTTCCCATTTCAAGAGCCTTACGCGTCCTCTCATCCCACAGTTCACACTTGGTATCACGGCACAAAAATCTAACTCAAAAAGCCTGCAAAGACTTTTTTGTAGGAACACAGCAATGGTTACAGAAACAGGCAGAGTGCCAGCATCAGAAGCAATCAGTATATTTAAGAGTGATTAAACAGGAGTGGAGAATGCAGTAGACAGAACCACAACATGAGGGCTAAAGCACAGTGTCACCATGATTCAGCTGCCTCCAGAGGATGGATGGCGACATATACAGAACGCACTTGAACCCTAGCACATTCTTCAGTCCAACTTACAACATAATGTCAAGTTTAGCCTTACAAGTTTAGCCTCCACATAAGGCAGACAGGTCTCTGCAGAGTTCTGGAGAAGGAAGAAATAGGCTAAGAAAACTGTCAAGCCACATATGTGGGCTTCAAGCACCTCCCTATACACACACTTTAAAGAGGAACTACACTCACTTTCCTAGATAGAAGAAAATTATGTAATGAACAGATCAGATACGAGGAGGAGTTTGTCACAAGTCCTATGCAATTAAGATAACGCCACACAACTGGTGATGAGAGTAGGAAGAGAGAAATCTAGCACACAGAGCCTAACTTGTGAGGCAGCTACAGCATGGGGATGGTGCAATATCTCCTAAACAGAGCAGTCTGACCCAAGCTGAACAAAGATAGTACAGCTAACAAAGGCTTCTGAAAGGCAAACCACAGTTCTGTGCTGAGGTCTGTTTTCTAAGTATCCAAGTGGTCTCACTCTTCAGAAACAATTCTATGGCTCTGGAAAGTAACATGAAAGAAGATATGAACACAGAATCTAAATCCAAATCCACAGCTCTCTTCTAGATAAAACATTCACACAACAAAACAGAAGGATAAGAGGTTTAAGAAATCTTAAGACACCTCTACCCTTACTACATTCTTCATTTTGTGGCAGACACAGGAACTGCTCTATGAGCACCTAGGAGACAGGTAAAATTTAATAATACTGTTTCTAGAAAAACAAGGAATCCAGAAATCTACATGAATTAGACGGACACAGACAGGTAGTTAATTAATCAGTTGAAAATTAAACCCATATGCAGAAATAACAGGCACCTCTGCCTCCTACTTTTAATTGCATTTTACTCTCATATTTGATAGCAGTACTAACAATCTGTCTTGTCTACAGACACAGAGGAGAATTACACAGACCATATTGTTTAGAGTTTGAAAGTGTCAGTGATGCTCTTGAAGCATGGGTAAGCAAACAGAGCAAGCTTATCAGAATAATTAAAGAACAAGTTAATACTGGAGCCAGAGAAGTCGCTTGATATAAACACACCTATTGAAACGTGCACAGCAGTGCAGGTCTGAGATACAGATAAAGAATTCATCACTCAAAGATGACCAAAATAATGACATAAGAATTGCAATATAACTGATAAAAAGATTTCTACAGCAGGAAGCTGTGCTTGTAATTTTCTTTGTATAAAATGCACCTACTTTCATTCCTCACGATCCACTAACAGGCATCCCATGAATGTTTATGCATAGGATGAGGTGCCAGAGAATCCAAATTTCATGCTATAGAAAATATTGCAGTTACCTTAAATAGTTTGCATTCCAGTTTACTTTCCATAGAAACGTGGTTATTACCTGACTTCCAGATTTGCTAATTCAGAAAGGTCTCTAAATCTTGTTTCTTCCACTTGCAGCTCATTAATGGCATCTAGGAGTTTCTGTTGATCTACGGGATTTGTAATACCTATCTAAATTCAAAAAGTAATTTCAGACATATGATTTAGTTTTAACACGCATTAAACATAAAACAGTTCAGTACTGCTCATTTTATGAATTTATAATTAGTAGTCAAAAGAAGTTACATTTAAGTAATCAACTATGTATGTTATTTCCAAAGGAAATTAGAATTAAATAAAAAAAACCATGATAATAACAGAAAATAAGACAAGAACCAAGTAGGAGCCAAACTGATCTTGCACAGGATACTCAAAAATCTGGGTATTAAAAAACATTAGCAGTAGTTTTTATAAGTACCCCCATGCTAGGATCTTATGCTTCACTAATTCAGAATCATCTAAACCATCTTACAGTAAGAAACAGCTAACCATAACAACAGTGATACAGTGTTAATAGTTTGCATTATTTTTTTCCTGAGCTAAGTCTGCATCAAATTGTAAATTAGAAAGAAAGAGTCCAAATTACAAGAAGGCTTTTATGTGCTTTTGGACATGTATTTTATTTCTCCTCTGTTTAGGGAAACCTGTCTTGCAAAGTATCATATCTCTTTCAAAAACCTTATTTTTTCAAGAGTTTTGTGGTACTACCTAGTATGAGCTAATGTTTTCTTACTGTTTACAAAACAAAGTGAGATCTAACAACTGCCATCTCATGACACAGCAGTAAGCTGACCTGTGAGCAGCAAATTTAAGCACAATTAGAAAAATCAAGTGAACTCTTCCAAGGTCAGAGCAGGAGTTACTCCTGAATATTAAATCTGGCCAAAGTGAGAACTATTACCATTGGAACTGATTTTGATTCATCTTCTTGTTCCTTGAACAAGCAAATAAGGATATAGCTTTCTCATCAGTGCATCAGACACACGTTCTAATTTGGGTTCCTACAAATAAAAGATAACTACATCGTTCTGTGAACAGATCAGTTGACTGAGCACTCACACAACACCTTGTAGATATGCCTTGTGAAGAAAGAACTGTCAAAGAAACTGTCAAAAGTCTACCATTAGCACAGCACTTTTTGAATTGAGAAGTACTAGGTGCAGAACTCGAGAAGAAAAGGACCAGTCCAAACCTCTTTCCAAAGCAGACAATTTTCTTTTCCAGACCACTTATGCTGAACAGGAAAATTTAGCCACAATCTGACCATTCATGCAATGATGAAATGGAACAAGATGCGTGTATGAATGGAACATGAACAGTCTGCGAAGCCCTTCTTCTTCCTCATGGATGAGAAAACCTTTAGGCTAGTAATTGTTCAGTTGTACTCTGCAGTCTACACAGTGCAACTACTATTTTTTAAGTGGCCATATGTCTAAGAAAGAAGTGTTGTATATGGATTTACTTATATCTGTAGAACAGACTACACATAGTCCAGATTTTTATTTCAGGTACGTAGACTTACTTTGTTTTTACTTAAGAATAAAGTAAAATGAAAAAAAAACAATAGCTAAAAACTTGCGTACCAGCATTAACATTCTCTGTCATCCTTCAGACAGAAATAATAGAAGGTGAGTAACAGACTGCCTCAAGTGAAAGATGGCATGCTTCTCAGATAACATACCAGAGAGGTTATATATGAACTCTTTGTCATGTTGCCCAAATGGTCACTATTTTTTATTCACTTTATTTTCTGCCAAGTATAAAATGTTTTTTTGTGTGTGGGAAGGTGGTCAGAGGAAGGAGAGTCTTGGCACTGTGATACAGAAGTATGCAGACTAGATAACTCTCCAATGATGAAGTTAAACTCCTGGCTTATATTTTGATGTGTCAAATTTTTACTACACATTCTCTAATCTGAAGAGGATGCCAATTTCTCTTCTAATAAGCTAACAGACAGTGAGACAGGAATTTTGTCAGTTCAAAACACATCAAGTACTCACGGCACTGCCTTATGAGACAAATACTCAAAAAAACATGCCTCTCCTCCAGTAAAAAAAAAAAAAAAAAAAAAAAAAAAATCTAAGTGTCATAAGAAGAACAAGCAGACAAAAAGCTCCAAATGTTGTATAGACTTGTCCCAGTATACTGAGCAGACATGTCTCAGTATGGAGCAGTTTATAACTTGAAGGAATGCAAGGATTTCAACTTGAAAGAGCCATTGTTTAGGCTCTGTTGTAGAATACAGATAAAGATATTTACAGAGAAAATATCTTCCCGATATAGTTTGATGGAGGAAAGTGTCTCATGTTAGTGACAGGATTTTTTCTCCAGTTCCTTGGATAAAAAGCAGCATGGTTCAGAGGCATCCATCAGAAGTCATCGTTAATCTTTGCAGTAATAAGATCCAGGCTATTTAAAAGAGCTGGCTGTTAGTGGAAGATCTGCCATCACACCAAAAACTTTCAACTCTGTTATGAGAAAACAGATTAAATTTTTTTCTACCAGCAGTAAGGGGAGAAATTGTTAGCAGAGCTCTAAAACTATAATCAAGAATTGATGATAACTTATGAAATGGTAATAAGCCAGGTGTGCGATGTTATTTTTTAAATTCTGACTTGGAGACTAATTGATTTACGTCCATGCACAAAATATGACTTATTTTCCAGGCACTGTTTTCTGCTGTTGCCAAGACAAGATGCAAAAAAGAATCCTGCTCCTAGAGAAGTTGTCTTCCTGAGCAAGAACAGCCAGCCCAAGCATCATTCCGGACTGTCCTTTGTATTAAGGAATTCCAAACACATCTGAACACTGAAAGAGAAGTTATCAGTTTGCGTGAAAAGTATTTTGTCTCATCAGTGAAGCTGAAGTATTTTAAGTAAGGCTCAACTATTCATTTCAGTCCATAATACTCTCCCCTCCTCCAACGCACCCTGGACAAAACAAAATAAAAATGATTGCATCAAAACAGGTGGTGAATTTTAATGCATACTCCATCAGATTTGCAGTTCAGTGCAGACATGAGAGCGAGCAGTTCACAGTCATGAGGAGAAAACCACAAAAATCTCTTAAGAATGAAACCCCTGTAAAGGGGGGCTTTAAGGAATCAAATAAAGCCCACACTGGGATGCTACGATCCACACAGGTGCTGATATGCCTTGTAATATTTATGTCTAAATCAACTCTTAAAAAAAATCTTGATTGATAAAACTCCCTATACATGAACCTTCTGAGAATACAGGTATTTCTGAGCTCTGTCAAAACACTGAAAATGCTAGCTCAGTGACAAGACAAATCTCCACGCAGGACAGCCTAGCGACATCAGCTCTGAAGGAACACCAATATCTGCAGTTATGTTTTGATCACTGCTGCTGGAATACATGCCTCCTTGGTACCACGAATGTTCTGGCACTGTTCCAGGGTAAAACAACTGGTTATCCAAACCAGAATAGAGGGGAAAAGAAGCTGACACTTAGGATGTACACAGATAGCATGAGTAGCAGGTCTGAAGGAGCTAACTGAACAAGGCCTCTCTGGTAACCCGGACCAGGTACAGACTGCTCAGAAAAATGCTGCAGCCTGAAGTACCTGTGCTGCACCAAGGAGACTCTATAGCACAATTTCATTTTGGCCTCTTCCTTTAAGTGAACAAAATCTTTCATTTTCCAGAGCAGTAATTTCAGTGAGGAGTTTAAGGAAAAAGCAACTGCCCTATTTCTATTACAAACTAAAACTTTATAAAAAAACGTATCGATTTCTCCTGGACAAGGGTGAAATACTGAGCTTCCCAAATGCAGTAGGCTGCAAGAAAGATTTTTTTTTTTAAAACTTAAAAAAAAAAAAAGAAAAAGAAAAAATGACCACCTTTAAAATGGATACATAGGATTATCTGCTGCTTATCCTAGCACTGATCTGCATTCAGGGAAAACACATCATAACAGTGGCAGTAACTAAAATTCAAAATTGAACTATTTCCCGCACACCCCAACTCCCACTTCATTACAGCAAAGAAACAGAGGGAACCTCCACAGTCAGATGTAGGCAAAGACGACCTGAGAATTCACCTCACAGAATTGAAGGCAGGTCTGTCAGATTACACAAAACAGTCGTCTACATTTACACAGAAATTGAAGAATTTGTCAAAGATTTTGAGAGCAGGTCTTTAAAGATGACTTTTTATAGTGGTTAGATATTAATAAAGGTAACATACTGAAACCATTTCTGAAAAAGAAGAAAACAATTTTTGAATTTTTTTAAACTAACCTGTATCATCTCTTCTTTTTGCATGGTCAGAAGCTGCCATAAGTATACATCTCTGTCCTACATAAATTAAAGGATTTTCTGTCACCAAAAATAGTTTCAAAAGAAAACAGTGCTTTCATTTTTTTTTTTTCCACGTACACTTTACTTCAGTTTTCATAAACAAAAACAATGACACCATATATCTAAGAAAAACAAGTGTCCTCCAGTTCAGAAATATCACATTGTGACTTATGCTCAAAATCAAAATTAAGCAATCCAGTCCACTGCAGTGGACCTTTACACTTCAAAGGTGAAATTTCACTTAATACATTTACTTAAATGAATGTAGAATTTATTTTGACATTTATGGTATGTTTCACAAAATTATAGATAGCAGACACATTATATCTTACCTTCAATAATCCTATTATGTGTTCTAGACCAATACCATGTAAAAACACTTCCATGGCATCTAAAGTTGAACACGAACTGTAAATACATTCAATAAAAGTTCAAAATGAAAACAGAGGAAATTAAAAACAAAGCAAAAATACACCCAAAACAAAACGCTACAGAAGAAATCCCAGACTGACACTGACAGATCCAAACCTCTACATTTTTACTGATAGTCTCTTGTAAGCATCATAAGCGTAACTTATAAAATTTTTTTAATTGCATTTTTGGTCTAGTGAGTAGAATTGACCATAAACACAACTGCTATTATAAATGAAAACCAATAAGTAGCAGAACGTTTCAACGTTTGAGCAACACGAGGACCTCAAAGTTGCTCACAAAAGCCTGAAAAATCTGGAAGTGGTGTTAAGGAAGATAAAACTGTGCATTCTTATCAGCCGATCATCATACAAACTGGATTCAGCCCAAAGTTGCTACTCTATCAGTTCCATTTAAATCAAAAAAGTTATCAAAAAAAAAAACAACACAGGAATGCGTATTTTGAAGACAGCAGAGATAAGTCTGATAAGAAATTCACTGTCAGAAGACTACTTTTCAGAAGGTAGACAAAAGAAACAGTGAAACTCATTTTAAGTTCTGAGCTCAACATCAGGTAAAACAGTCTATTCTTCAACCTACTAAAAGATAAAAAGATGAGAACAAAGGTCCAAACAACCAGATGAACAATTGTAATGAACAGAAGAAAAAAGTAGATCACATAAAGTGCAAAAAAACTACTGCAGTTGCTATAACAAACCTTTGCCGAAAACAAATTAAGAAATAGTTTGCTCTCTTGCTGTAGGCCCCCCAGAAAAATCAAGGTTTGCCTTCTTATCCTATCAAAGACTAAATTAAGTTTCTACTCTCAAATTGGCAGAAAACAATACAAATAATATTAAAAAAAATTCTTTGAAAATAGTTCAGAATGCCTAAGAAAACATTTCAGGTTTGCACACTGAGAATCTTGAAAATTCCAAGGATTTCTGCTATTTCGGTACATTTAACCCTTCACAAGGTATAGGCATTCTAAATCACCTAAGGAAGAGTTAATGCAGCTTCCACTTCATAGCAAGTCAATAAATCGTTGAGCGTAAGGTATGTTTCAGCAGAAAAATACGAGTTTAAAACTACTGTCTCTTCCATGAAGTTGTGCAGAATCATGTTATCCTCAACACAAACATCAACAGCCAGCCTCTGAAGTAAGCAATTCACAGACACATTCGCACAACGTACAACTGACACCCTCATACTGGGGAGAGGAACAGTATGTATGAATATAGAAGAACTACAGTGATCAGATCTTTTTATTTAAGCATTCAAAGCATGTATTTTACAAAGCCTTCGGGAGTCTTCTGGTAACTCAAGATCTCTGGTGCAAGCAAAGGACATTTTTCTTTTTGTGAATCGAAGAGAGAGCTATTCAGCAACTACATGTTTACTTGAAAGCCTCTGCACAAGAGAACTAGCCCAGGAGTTGAAGAAAACAAATTCCTTACAGATACGTTTTCCTCCTTTCAGAATCCAGGCATCTGGAGTCAGGACTGTTGTTCCACTAGATAGCAGAAGTCAGTGACTGAAGCCACCCTCACTATCTGATGTCTACAGAAGGCTGACACAAACATCTATGACAGTGGGGCAACATGCTGACACCCAGTACTACACGATGCATTAGGAAGGAGCAGATGAGAGAGGAAATGGAAACTGAGAAGACAAGTGGCAATGCTTGCAATGAAAACTACAAGGGCCAATGGTAGGAAGAAGGTATCCAACTCAAGGAGCTATGCTGCTGAAAGATCTCATCACAGCCAACAGCTCCCTCACAAGGGGAAGTGGAAGGGCAGGCGCTGATCTCTTTCTGGTGAGGGTAACAGGGCCCAAGGAAACTACATGAAACTGTGACAGAAGAGGTTCAGGCTGGATATCAGGAAAAGGTTCTTCTCCAAGAAGGTAGTCAGGCACTGGAACAGGGTCTCCAGGGAAGTGGTCACGGCACAGAGCTGCCACAGTTCAAGAAGCATCTGCACAATGCTCTCAGAGATCTGATTGGTCTTGTGTGGAGCCTGGAGTTGGACTCAATGATCCTTGTGGGTCCCTTCCAACTTGAGGATATTGTACCTCTTGACTATCATTACACAAAAAGAACAAACACATGTATATGTGTGTTTTCAAAGCTTATCAAGAGGACTAACCCTGACAGAACACCCTCTAGCCAGCATCAGGTTTCAACAGGACAAAATTCATTTGAATAACTGCTGCGTAGGGTTACTTCCTTATATCACTAGTAACACACAAGAAACAGAGAACAACACAGATAATTGACTTTACTATGCAAAGTCTTCAACCCTCAGCTTCAGAAAGTGCCTCTAAGATGATTGTGGTTGAAGCCCCAGAGGAAAAAAAAACATCTGATGTAAACGTTATTCTAGCAACAGAATCTGATTAGATTCTGTCTGACACTACCTGAAGCCTGAAGTGCTAATTAATGAACTACCATCAGCCTCATGATATGTAATTTAGTATTTCAAATTCCACATGACCTGGCTAAGCAGGGACACAATATTAAACTGACTAATCAGAACACACCACACAGAGCCTACGGGCACTGAGGATTGTTTTCTCAAGGCTATGCAGCTCAAGGAAGAAAATGGATGGTTTGCTGAGGACTTCTTAGCTGTATGTTCAATGACAAAACAGTACCAAAAACCTTCAAAGCAGGTACTGAAGTCAGCCACAGGACATCTGCATGCTTCAGAGTTAGAAGCATGCTTATAAAAGAAATTCTGGAGCTTAAATACTGTTCATACTTTACTTGGGGTTGCTTGGATGTATGGCTCTCCTCAAGGTGATGCAAGTATCTGAAAGCACGTGGAAAAATGGGGCACAGCTCTTCTTGGTGGCATGAATATGAGAACAGGCATTCAGTAAAAGTATCTGAAATTGAGTATCAAATGAAGATAACCACACAAGGAGTATCCAACAAAGGAGTATCCAACATAAAAATTTAACAGCACTGAAACACAGGTAAGTGCCATTGAACCCTGCCTCTACTATACTTTATGCCAACTGAGAGGAAAGGAAGACCTAGAGCATGCTCATAGCTTACAGTGCAAAGGAACCATGCAGTCCTGAAAAATGAATATTAACATACTTACTGTGGGCTCTTGGTAGTGCTTCAAATGATACACAGTGCATTTTAGTAAAACTTACTATGAACAAATACAATCTCTCATGAATGTTTATAAATTAAAATCACACCATGAATTTATTTACCTAACACTGTGGTCAGAGGCAGCTGTCAGAAATTTGTACATAGTCTCTTGCTTCACTGTCCCACAGTATTTCCCTTGCAAGTGATTTACAGTCAAAGAGAGTAAACTATAAATCTGAAAGAGCCAAAATGAGTTTGTTAGCATGCATAAAGAAATACACAGAAGTCAGACTACAAAGACTTACTTTATGAATTACTACATTGGGGGAACATGAAACATCTGCCACATCTTTTCTAATTCAAGTACAGTAAGGAGTTAAGACTAAGCTCTAAGAGTGTATCATCAGGAACATTTCTGGATGCAAAGCAAGTTTATATGCAACGCAGTCATAAAGGAGTTAGCAACTATTATTTCAGAAGCAGCAATACTCCAACAACTGTTTCCTGTTGTTTGTAGACAAGAGTACCACATACTCAATGGAGTTAAGTTTCCTAAGAAGCTAAACGTATAAAACTATTTTAACACCTCAGTTTCCAATGCGTACACGGACCCAACATTTAGCAGTTTACATCTGACAATTGAAGTTGACTATATTTGGCAGACAAGGATTCTTTCAACTGATTAAACAAGGAAGACTTCTACCAGGTATCACTACACATCAGTGATGGATTCAAAAAACTGCACTGCCCTTGCTAGATACTAGAAAAGCTAGCAAAGCAAGTAGAATCCTAGTAAAAGTATAAAAGTAAGGGACTGGTGAGATCACTTTTCTGAAATTCAGGTGACTAGCCAGCTTTTTGTCTATACACACACAGTGTGGATTGACTCTGGATAGCACATAAGTCCCCACTTAGCTGCTTGTCCATTCCTTAAAATGGGATAGGGCTGAACTGGAAGAATAAATGTGAGAAAAAAAAAAAAAAATGTTGGTCAAGATAACAGTATTTTAATTAGAAATGTGTACACACACACACACACACACACACACACACACACACACACACACAAATTCGTAACAAAAAAGCGATGCAAAGGCAAACACACCATCTCCCAGTTGCAAACTGATGCCCAGCCAGGCTCCAAGAAACAGCTACTTAACAAAAATCCCTCTGCTCCTCCCATGTTTTTACTGCTGAGCAAGGCTGTTACATACCAACATGGAATAACCCTTTGGTCACTTCAGCTGCCTCAGCTGCGTCCCCTCTCAGACCCTCACCTACCCTAGCCTGCTTGCTTGCAGGGCTTCCCTGACGAACACAGCAAAGGCCTTGTTGCTGCATAAACACTCAGCAACAGTTAAAATACTAGTGCATTATCAACACTGGTTTGGTCACAAATCCAAACCAGCACCACATAAGCTGCTAGGAAGAAAACTTCCACCCCAGCCAAACCCAATACAATATGCAAGGAAATAAACGTTCCCTCATATAGTTTCTGTTGCCAGAGCCTTTGACAACACAGAGGGGCTGTCAATGGGCTGAAGAGCAGACAAGCAGACTTCCAAGCTGGAACAAGCTCACAACCATTAAATATCACAGTAACATCTGCATGAGTTTGCAGTAACTCTGTAAAAGCTAACAGTTCACAGGTCAAGAAGCAAGACCCACCTCTCAAGTGCAAGGAGCCTGTATTCCCTCTATGTCAGACAGTCATGTTGTAAGACTATGTGGCCACAGCCTGCTGAACAAGTCATTTATCACAGACAGAAAGCATGTGGAGCCCCTTCCAATAAGCTGAGTTGACAGACTGCTGAGCCTCAGACACTGATCTTGCTAGCCTACGCTCTGCGCATAGTTACCATTTTTGCTCCTGCCTAGCCTTGTAATATGACAGGAGGAAAAACAGGAGAGGAAAAACAGTAGAAAAATCACTAAAGTGAATTACATATTTTTAAAGGGACACTAGAAAAAACACTAACAAGTTATCAGTAAGAGCAACTCAAAGCAAAACACACAAATCTGATTTGATTGATCCACCATGTACCATTTAGTATGGGCAATTAAAAGAATTATTTTAGGAGTACGTGTGCAATGTCTTCAGCAGCTTTCTTCAAACTGGTAATTAGTGACCGCTTTTCCAATGACCTGATGTGATCCAATGATCAATTCACATTGTTTTAAACTGTCTTCTGTCCAAAGAATCTGAGAATAGATTTGGAAAATGGCCAGTACATATCACTGAGTCTCTCTGCCCCTTTAGCTTTGGCCTTTTCACTTTCAGCTTCCAACAGAAATTATAAACTGCCAATTAGTTTGATATCTGCCTTCTCTCACACAGTTGGGCAGCCAGGAAAAAAGAAAACAAACAAAAACGAACACATGACTTTACTACTTCTCACGGCACCATTACTTACATTACTAATCCCTTGCTCTACATTTCAAATCTGAAGTCAAAGATTCTAAAAAGAAATAAGCCAAAGAAATGACAACAACAAAACACAAAAAAATGCACAACATTTAAAAGCGTTTAAAACTGTGGAAAGTTGGCAGGTGTTCAACTCGCTCCTGTATTGTAGTTACTAAAGTAAAAATTCTGCAGAAAACCATAGGATTAATAGCAGAGGTTCTAATGTCAAACTCAAAAAACAAACCAAACACTCCAAAATAAATACAAAAAACCCACAGAATTCATATTTCAAGAGAAATGAAATTAAGTACCTCTGAATGTTCATTGATTTTTGCTATCTCTGCTGCTGTTTTCTTATCCTTCGTCTGTACATTTTTGTCAGCTCCAAGCTCAAGCAACATAAAGACTACATTTTTATGTCCATGGTGTGCTGCCCATATTAATGCCTGCATGAAAAGCAACTTTGTTTTATCAAGCTTGCATACAGAAGAAAAAAAAAAATAGAGGTTCAATGAATAACACAAAATTTGTAACTTCATAACTTCTTACATGGCAGAATCTGAAGACAAAGACACAGTGCAAAACAATCTGAAGGTAGAGGGGTAGATGCACAATAAATAAGCTTGAGTATTTGCTTAAAGAAAGTATATTCAGAAAATAAGCCTACGGGCTCCTGCTTTTTTTTTTTTTTTTAATACTTTTAAATAATTAGTTGAAATATATACATAAGGAAACCACTTACTGAATATCCATTTTCATCTTGAGCATTTATGTGTGATCCATGAGCAACAAGAAGACTAACAACGTGAGGACAGCCTTTTCTAGCTGCATACATCAGTGGAGTCATTTGTTTCCTGGAAGGAACAGTGACAAGCATACCAAGCTGTTAAAATCCAGCTGTATGATCAGAGAGGGTACTTCAATTCTGCAAATACTCTCTTCTGTAGAGCCATTTTTGCCGAGAATGAAAGCCCATGGCACAGTGTTTATCTTTACCACAAGGTTCAATTTATCAGAACATAAGATTTAGTAACTGATTTACATCAGTTAGCATTTTTTATACATTTTAAGAATTGCTATTTATTTTCTAACTGAAAAGAAATCAAGAGTTAGTTACTGCCCTCTGCACTTAGAGGACATTCCCAGAAGATAGAGGAAACTTAGAGGAATCACTCCTGGAGATTAGAATATAAACTAATAGTTTGTACTTCCAGGAGAAGAAGTTAAAAATTATTTTACCACTTTCAAATTCAAATACTGCATTACATCAAATATTCTTAACACTTCTCAGCTATGAAAAGCTTTCTGGTTTAGAAATACATGAAATCTGTTTCTCAAGGTCATCTCTCTTGTTGCTACCACAGACCCAACGGCAGGCTCTCAATGAAAGCACATGAAGCAGCTTCGTAAAGGAATGAGCATAGTCAGAGATCACAGTTTCTATGTTAATAAAGCAGAGAATATCAGCTTATCACCCATTTTAAAATTCAGTTCAGAGAAAAAAAAAAAAAAAAGTGGCAGAGCATCACTTGTCACATAAAAAAATGTAAAGAACACAGCTTAAGTGATAAATTCTTCACACAGTTTATATGAAAGTTCTGGAAAGAAAAAAAGTATTTTTGTGGAGGACACGTTATAAAACATAATATTTCTCTTGTTAAAGAGGAATGAACAACTACATACATATTAAGATTAACAACTATATACATGCTTGCAAAACTCTGACAAAAACATTACCAGGAAAAAAAAAATCACTGGTCACACAACTATGGATAATGTGCAAAATAGGTACAGTGCAAAACCACAGCATGCACAAGAACAACCAACATTCAGAGCCTTCCTGAGCATACCTGAAAGAAGTCATCAGGGAATTACATAGAAATGCCATACTAAAAATGTTTATAAATACTGAAGGTAAATGTACATCAAAATACTTATGTCCTCGGCCTTTTCTTAATTTTCCATTCCCACAGGTATATTGACATTTGCTCTTTTACACATACAAAACTATTACTTGTAACTGCGTAAGTAGAAATTATAGATACCACCTTTCCCATTATTCTATTTATTTTGTTTATATCCCCAAATGTGATGACAACAGTCTATTACGCTTCCTCTTAGATGCTTGTAAGATGAAGCCATAGTGAACTGGTCTGATGTTTTTCAGAAACATATCTAAATTTATCTAAATATACATATTGCTCAAAAGATTCTGTTCAGAAAATATCTTTTTAGTAGCCTGATTGTTTCTCTATGGTGTAATAAGACTAAAGACTGACAAGCATGTAGTATTGCAGGAGAAAGCTGTTGAGTTTCTGGGTGCTATGAAGTAAACAGTTATAAGCCAAAATATTTTACTAACGGTGTTCAATTAAAAATGCACCATATCTTAAAACGTGTTTTTTTTTTCCCTAAAAAAAGCATTGCGTATTTCTAACGTATGGCTCTGCAAAAAAAAATCTGATGTAAAAGTTTATTCTACAACAACACCCTGCCATGAATGCAGATCTAGAGATAACTCCGTGACAGGAAGGTTGTTAGAGTTAGGGTAGTATGGTTAGGTTGCAGTTGGACTTGATGATCTTTAAGGTCTTTTCCAACCTGAGCAATTCTATGATTCTATGAATGCAATTTGGGACCAGAAATGTTTTCTGAAATGGTTTCTTACCAGTAATTTCAATGCCGACCACTAGAGGGACCCCAAAATACATATGTATACCTAGTAGATTTCATCAAACGCTGCCTTTCTATAGCTACAACTACGGCTTTGCTCATTCTTCTTCATTATTTCTTAATCTCAACGTCTGTTATTACCTGTCAGGATAACGTGGTACAATACAAGTGTAGTTAAAAGTCCACTGCAAAAATTTCAGACATACACAAAATGGAAACAATTTGACAATGTCCCACACGACAACTGAATCACAGAATTAAGTAAATTGGAAAGGACCTTAAAGATCATCCATTTCCAAACCCCCTGCCATGGGCAGGGCTTCATCCACTGTGTCAAGTTTTTCTGCATATCTCCAGGGATGGGGCAATCGGTTCCAGTTGTTTAAGTTCTCTAGACTCTAAGTTGTCTAAATTAGAGACACAGATTCAACAGACGGACGACTCAGTGGACAAGAAATTGGCTGGATGGTCAAACTCATTTTGATCAATGGCTCCATGCCCAGGTGGAGAACATTGATGACTGGCATTCCTCAGGGGCCAGTATTGGGATCAGCACAATTTAACATCTTAGTAAATGACACAGACAATGGAATTGAGTGCATTCAGCAAGTTTATAGACAACACCAAGTTGTGTGGTGCAGTTGGTGGTGCTGAAAGGAAGAGATGCCATCCTGAGAAACCCTGAGAAGCTTCAGAAGCTTGCCTGTACAAACCTCATTAAGTTCAGCAAGACCAACTGCAAAGTCCTGCATATGGGTTTGGGTAATCCCAACTATCAATAGAGCCTGGTGATGAACGGGTTGAGAGTTGCTCTGCAGAGGACTTAGGTGTGTTGGTTGATAAAGCTCAACGCAAGCCAGCAATGTGTGCTTACAGCCCAGAAATCCAACTGTATCCTGAGCTGCATCAAAAGAAACAAACATCAGGTCAAGAGAGGTGATTTTTCTCCCCTGCTCTCCTAAGAACCCATGTGCAGTACTGTGTTTGGCTTGAGAGCCCCAGCATAGGGCAAACATGGAACTAGTGGAGCAAATCCAGAGAAGGGCTAAAAGGATGATCAGAGCTAGAGCATCTCTCCTACAAAGACAGGCTGAGAAAGATGGGGATATTTAGCCTGGAGAAGAGGCTTCAGGGAGACATTACAGTGGCCTTCAAGTACCTAAATGGGGCCTAAAAGAAAGCTAGAAACAGACTTTTTGAACTTTTTTTTCCCCCCCAAAGAGCATAGTGGTAAGGATTATTGGCTTTAAAATAAGTGAAAAGATTTAGGTTAGACCTATGGAAGAAGTTCTTTACTCAGAGGGTTGTGAGGCAATGGGACTGGTTGACCACAGAAGTTGTGAATGCCCCATCTGTGAAAAGTGTTCAAGGCCAGGTTAGATGGGACTCTGAGCAACCTGATCTAGTGGAAGGTATCCCTGTCCGTGGCAAAAAACAGACTTTATAGGTCCCTTCCTACCAAACAATTCGACAATGCAAATGGGAATGCATCGTGATAGGGAAAAAAAAAAAAGTATATTATTCAGAAATAAGCAAAATATAAGGTAACTGTGTCATCTCAAGACACATAGACAGTAAGGGAAATGAACCTAGTAACGAAATGAAGAAGAGGTCTACATTGGTCTGTAACTAAATCATTTTAACCTGTCAGCACTTCAACTGAAGTTGTTCTGATTGAATAAAAGGAAGGTGAAACAGTCTCTTTCTTTGGCAGCCTCACAGACCAAACGGTAGTGTGATGTTTAAGCTGATGCATTTTTAAGGAAATAGTTGGAGTACAGATATATCTGGAGGTTCTTTCTACTTTCAGTGTTATTTTTATGAAACTTGCCCACTACTACCACCTCACAATTATCTTCTACTTTTTTTAAAAAAAAACTACCAAGCAGAACTCCAAAAGCTACAGAACAGTCTTTTCTCTGGAGCACAACATGCAGTGGTTACAACTGTACAGTACTGCAAAGATGACATCTGAAATCAAGGCACTGAGTCAAACAAGCAGTGAGAAAGCATCACCACTGCTAAGTAAAATCAAATTAATGTGATGTTTAAAAGGTCTGATGACATGAATAGGCATTATGACTTCAAGCATCCAATTTTACATATGTTTTAATTTAAAGGGATAGAGTCTGTTTCAAGGTAGAAACATTTACAGTGCTGAATAAATATGCAACTGTATTTATGCAACTCTACCTACGCGAGGGCACCATTTCATGCCTTAGTCCCACAACCAATGCTTCAGAAAGCAAGATACATGCATGTGTGAAAGAGGGAGATTAGAGTAAGAAAAACAAACCTAATCCATCAAAGAAACCAAGATTTACGATAAATAGATAGATATAAAAAAAAATAAATCCTCCATTACTTGTTAACATTGAAGAAAAATCAACTGTACTCATACACCTTACCGTAATCAGGAAAAAATGTACACAGGAAGTTTTGTTGTAACTACTCACAGTAAAAGATTTGAAGAATCCTTTCCTCATTTTGAGGAGCCCTGCAGACACTGCAGCCTCAGTGTCTTGTGTCAAAAGCTTTGCTCAAGTCTAGGTAGACTACATCAATAGTCCTTCCCTCATCCACCACGTGGATTACTCAACCACAGAAGAAGGTCAGGTTGGTCAAGCAGGACCTGTCTTTTATGAATCCATGCTGGCTGGGCCTGATCCCATGGTTGCCCTGTATATGCCATGTGATCTCTCTTAAGATGATCTGTTCCATAACCTTCCCTGGCACCAAGGTTTGTCTGACAGGACTCTAGTTCCCTGAATCCTCCTTAAGATTCTTGTTGTAGATGAGAGTCACGCTGACAAGCTTCCAATCCTCTGAGGTCACTCTGGTTCACCAGAAACACTGACAGATGATGGAAATCGGCTTGGCAATCACTTCTGACAGCTCCTTCAGCACCTTCAGGTGGATCCCATCCAGCCCCATGGACTCGTGGCAGTTGAGATGGAGTGGTAGGTCTCTGTTTCCACCTGAACCATGGGGGATTTATTCTGCTCCTCATTCAAGACTTCCAGGTCAGGGGTAGAAAATCACAAGGATAATTGGTCTGACTTTTAAAGACAGATGCAAAGAAGGCACTGGGAACATCAGTGGTCACGTTCCCCACTGCATCCAGTAAAGGATGGAGATTCTCTTTAGCCCTCCTCTTAGAGTTAATATATTTGTAAAAACATTTTTTGTTCTCTTCCACTACAGTGACCAGGCTGAACTGAAGCTTGACTTTAGCCTTTCTAATTTTCTCCCTGTGCATCCTAACAACTTCTTTGTATTCTCCCCAAGTTGTCTGTCATTTCTTTCACAGGAAGTACTCTCTTCTCTCCTGGAGCCTCACAGAAAGTTTCCTGTTCATGCACACTGGTCTTCTCCCTTACCAGCTCATTTCGCAGCACAGACACAGCCTGCTCCAGTGCCCCTAAAACTTCCTTCTTGAAGAGCCTTCTTAGACTCTCTCATCCTTCAGGACTGACTTCCAATAGACCCTCCTTACCAGTGTCCTGGCTGCTAGCATTTTTGCTGATCCCCCTCCTGACTTCACCAAGAATAGAGAACTCTTAATATTCTGTGGTCGCTTTGCGCAGGACAGCTCCCAACCTCCACACCTCCCATCAGTCCTTCTCTGTGAACAGCAGGTCTAATAGCAAACCTCCCTGGTAGGCTCTCTTACTAGCTGCAACAGTGGAAATAGCCCTTATGAACAAAGTTCTCTGCTAAATTCAATTCAGTATGTGATGGGGTTTTTTTGTTGCTTTTTTAATTTTTATTTTTTATTTTTTATATTTCATTCCCCTGTACTGACATTTGACCAACATACAATGTCTTTCCGAGTTTATGACGTTAGAATAAGACTTTCACAGTAATGAGGTATAATATAATGAGATATAAGATCATGAAGTATAATATCACGAGATAATTTTCTCTTCGTAGGTCAAAGACATTTACTCAATTGGTAGTAAATGCCCTAGTTTTCTTGCCTCTGGCCATAAAACACACCCTAATGCATTAATTTTTCCCAAGCTATTTTCCTTTACTAAAATGTATTATTAGTCATTTGGTGCAGTTAATTATCACACCATGATAATGTCAAGGTCTTTGAAATTATTATGTGGCAGTACAGACTTACTATCTTATAAATGGCAATAAATATCTTGCTAAAATTGAAGCATTACACAAGTGCTTTATTCTGACTGTGCAACCTGGAGACCCACCTTGTGAACTCAGCAGTACTGAGACAAGAATTAGATACACTCACTACCATCTTGCCAACAGAGCAAAGCAGGCAAAAGCTTCCATTGTAAAACTTCCGTTGTGTTTTTTTATAACCTTCAAAACTACTCAGTGTAAGCAGAATTGAATGTATGTAGGCAACTTAACAACAGACTTCAACGGCAATTATATTTTAATGTGTACGTGCTCCTGTACCTAACAGTATGCTTCAGTCTCAATCTACAAGAGAAGTTTAGTTTTGGAATACTCCATACTTTTTTCCACTTCTCCCTGCCACCCCAAAATACCTAGGACAGCCTTAGTCACTGACCAGGCACATCCATCCCACGTTCTTCTTGTAAAGCCATTAGGTTTTTTTTACTGCACTTTACCTAAATAAGAACTTGTAAGATGCCCACCATTAAGATCCAAAGTTTACGAAACACAATCTCAGTGACAGTTCTGTTAGCTTAGCTGTCAGTTCATCATACATTTTCCTTCTGTCTAAAATAGTCAAAGGTTAATTTTAATAAAATCAGTGTCCCTTTAAGAAAGCACTGCAGGTTAAAAGAACTTTAAAAAGCAAGTAAACAAAATCAAATAAATAACAAAGAGTCTGCTCAAATATTTCCAGGATTTACAAAAAGCTGAAGTACACAATTTATATGCTGAAGCAAGAGGGAGGTAAATTTCACAAGATAAGCAGAACACATTTTTCAAGCTAGCATTCATTTAAATGAAGTACTGAGCACAGTAACTCCACAAACACCACATAGAGCAGGTCTTAAAATATCTTCCCATCTCACCTACCCATTACCTTGCTTCTTGTCTTTCAAAACTCCTCAGTTTGCACTTACACTTTCTTACACTACCTTCTCTACAAACCTTTCTTGTTTCCTATTTTTGATTCAGCAAAAATATAAATTACTCTTAGTACATTCTCCTCAACACTATTCTATTTCAAATAAACCACTCACCTACAGACTCCTACATCCATATTCATTCTTTGATGACATTTCAAATGAGTTTATTTTTCATCACCCACCACACCTACCCCTACACATTTCATGAATTAGACAAAAAAACAACAACAAAAACAACACAACCCAGCAAGTTTCCATTTATCAGCTTCAGATGATGTGAAACCAAAAGGCTTTCCATACCAGCACTACTCACAGATCGATAGAGAAAGGTTTCTATTCTCTGTGCATTAATACTATGATTACAGTAAGGTTTGGGGCCCAACACAGTATGAGTTCTACTAATAAGAGCCAATAGACTTCCAGTGCTTTTGCATTGCTACATAGTCCACATATCTTAAGTACTGTGGTAAAGAGGTGAAAGAGCTGTGGTGTAAGTGAATTTCAGTTAACTGAAAAACAAGCAATTACAATGCACCCCAAACAGAAACTTTCTTCCAGCAGAGGGATGAGAGTTTATCACAGTCAGACCATGAGCTTTCTTTACGACGTAAAATATAAGTTGCATCAGACTATGCAACTACAGACAACTTACAGCGCATTGTTTCAGACTGCTTAGACATGACATGGTAATCCAAGAAATAAGCTGTCATTTTAACAAATAAAATAATGCATGCTTGTACTGGAATAAATGTATTCTATTTACAAAGATTTTTACTTTCACCATAGAAATCTTGTTCATGAAAGGAATACAGCTAGACATGCACAAAAAAACTCAAAATCAGGGCATATATCACATATCTTTATACAGGATAAGAAATATGACCTGGGAAGGGCAGAGGACATTTCCTGTAATTACATTGTGGTCAAACAAAAGATTAAGGTTAGTTATTATCTTAAGAAAAGAAAAAAAAAGCACAAATTAAGTTTGATAAAATTGGTCATACACATACTTACTCAGATAAACTACTATATTAGGAGAAAAAACACCTGCACATTTATCTTCCTATATACATACAGTAGAAGGTAATACAAAGCTAATGAAGTAGACTTAACTCACAACAAGCACATCTAAAAACTTCTCTACAATAACATTAAAGTTTACACTACATATTTTTGTACCTGCAAGCAAGGTTAGGGTCAACATTCCTTGACAGAAGTAGTTCTACGGTCTTCAAGATCTTTTTCTCTGAAGCATCAGCAGCACAGGCTGCCATCAGCACCGTGTACTTATCTGTTTTGAAACTCACAGTTAGAAAATTACATACATAAATTTAAATACCATGCAAATCCAAAAGTTTCTTTAAAAGCCTTAACATTTGCTAGAGCTCTTAATCAGATTCTGATAAACTAAGATACTCAGAAAAAGGTAAACTTGTTTTTCTTCCAGCAAATGTCACTAGAATTATCATTATAGATGGAAGCACCAAATAAGAGAAGAAGACTAGAGTCAATGAATGTAGCAGAGCTTCCATCTCCACTGAAGGTGAGGATGCTGCTTAGCTACCCCCCAAAAAAACCTGTTGAAGCTTAACTTCAGGTTCTTGTTTCTCACATCTTGGTCTACACCAGTAGCTTCATTATTCCCTGTTCCTCCCCACCTCTTCCCAAAACACAATCAAAGAAGAAACAATTTACAGGAAGTTAAAAAAAAAACAAAACCCATAGCAATGTAAATTTTAGGCAGAATAGAGATCCATCGAAAGGGCAGTTGAAACAATAAGGTCTTAAATGGCTTAAGGAAATCAGTTTAAGAACTTAGATGGCTTTTATGCAGCAGTGACAGGAGAAAGACGGCAAAAAAGGAACATTTTTAAAAATGTTCTTTAAATTCACATCTGTATAATACATGAGATTGACCAGGAGGGACCAGTGTATTTAATCCAGCTCTGAAGCCACCAGGGCGCCACAGGATCACTCTGCTCATGAAGCAGAACTGCACACCACTGCCGTTTGTCCAGAGAACAGAGATCATTTTTCCTGTAGTCTTCCTGCAGATGAACCTCAGCCAGGACCTCAGTGAGCTCTCTGGCTCTAGCATCAGTTAGGAGACCGCTGTTTGAACAACTGCTCATTTTGCTTATTGCATAAACCCACATACAAGCTCAAACATGCCTTTAACAATTTAACCAGCATAATGTTGACTGCACATACTTCTGATCATATCGCAAAGCGTTCCAATGTATTCTCTCTTCCCTGTTAAACCTGAAGATTGTGTACACACTAACACCTTTGCCAGATGAAATCAGATTTTATTTCAGAAGTTTCTTCTGTGCTTTACCTCAATCTGCTCTACTTCTCACGATTTCTTGTCCCCCACTACTCCAATCTAAGACCTTGTGTTCAAATTCACCTTGGTTTTTGTACACCATCTTGTAACTTTCAACTATGTCACGTAGAAATTGTACCACGTATAAACAAAAACTTCAGCATGTTACACAAAAAAAATCAAGTTTCATGGAGTTAAAGTCCTGAACAAGTAATTAACATTTCAGGAAATTATATAATGCACTGACAGATTCTTAGTCAAATGTTTAAACCATTATCAACAATAACATGAACTGAAAGGCTGGCAGCACTTTGAAAAAAAGGCAGCAACAAACATTATTAATTTGGGAATTATATTTAAGAGGAAACTGTAGTTGTATTCTTACTCAGTAGTTCAGAAGATGAACTACTCTCCTTGCACAAAGGAGAGGAAGTTGATTCCTGTGCGCTTAACTGTAGCTCATGCAACACACAGGTTTCTCTTTTGTGCAGAAAAATTGGTAAGAGACTGCAAAAATATCAGTCTGTACGATTAGCTGAAAAATCCTGAAGACATGGTGAATTTACACCTCAAAGACACTACATTCTGATCTCATTGCATGCGAGTATTACATCCAGTTCCTTGTTCTTCATGACTACCAACTCATTCTACTATTTGGGTAAAATTAAGCAACCAGCTTACAAAGAATAACCATAATGTGGCGAGAGTTAATTAATAGTATAGCTACTATTAGATTATAAGGTTATAGGACTGTTAGTATAGAATCACTGCTGATACAGAACAACCAGGACTGGCGACACTCCGTACATCAGGATGGCATAGCTTTCTCAAACACATTTGGATTTATATGTAACAACGACTGGCAAGACTGCTCCCGCTGGACAGTATTCCATTGTATGCATGCCCTAGCTACTGTTTCCCCACACAGACAAGCAGGGAAACCAGCTAAGAAACCTGATCCCAACTGGTCACACACTGAAGAAATGCCACATATGTTGGTTAACTGGCTGGCTGAAACTGCTGCCCGTAGCAGTTTCTGCCCTACATTTAGCTTTCTACAACCAAAAACACTGAACAGGTATGAGTTGCAGGCAGCCACACGGAAGCCCTCTATTGTTGACTACAAGGATATTTAGAAGCACAACTGCTTTTTGTGCAAGCAATCAGAGTTCATACTCTGATCAGCTCCTAAGAAGTTCAAGAAAAATTTAAAGCCAGATATCTACCAGCTGCACTGCAGTTTACTACTTCTATTACAAATGCTGGCAAGCTACTGGAATGTAAGATCACTGTTTTATGCACTTCACAATGTTGTGCCCTTTGTCAGCATCATCTGTATTGTGATGTCCTTTCTTGATCTTCCAGCACAGTGAAACAGAAAGAAAATACTGCAGTTGAAGTAGGAAAGCCTTATTAATAAGCTGTAAAAACTGACAGAGGAGCTGGTATTACCTAGAAGTTCCACTGAACTCTTGCAGAAAAACCTGATCCAGAAACACAATGAAGAATTTCACTTAATACAAAACTTGTCCTCTAGATTTAAAAGTCCGCATTTGTTCCTTATTAATTAGACAGCTATTCCAGTAGACACTTTATTTCTTCAATTACTGCCCAGAGGAGGAGAATTACTGTTCATCATCACCTTGCAAAACTCACATTTGACCTGCTCCTGAGACTGCTAGGGTGCAGTCAATAAAAAATAATTAAAAAAAAAAATCCCTATTAACTATTAACCTAAAATCCACTATGTATTTTTACTTTAGTCTGAAAGAAGACACACTGCAATCATATGGACAGGTCACCTGGCATGTTTGAAAGGGCAATGTTGAGTGGCTGGAGAGCAATAAACTGGTACAGTTGAGCCAAGAAGAAAAGCACATGTGGCCTTAAAGATGAATCCATAACTCATATCCAGTTGGAAAGCTGAACAGAAGAATCATTACATTTTTGAGTAAACAAAAATTCGTTAGATTTAGAAGGGATGAGATAATATAATCGTCATAAATTTAACAACAGTGGACACCAATTACAATCTGGGATTCCAGCTGTTTCCTGCAGTACATACTACATAACAGGACATTCTAACTCTAAAACTTCATGGGAGAATTTTTGAACAAGTATTTCCAAGCTCCATTTTTAAAGAAGCACTTGGGGATTGAGAGATAGAAGGGAGACAGAGAAAAAAGAGAAAGAGGGAACAAAAAAACTCTATTAACTGAACCCAGATGAGACCCAAGAACACATTTTTTAAATTTAAACCTACTACTTTTAGTTCAAAATTAGGAAATTTAGAGTGTGAACTTGGATTTTTTTCCTACATATATACAAAAAGAGAACAAGGGTAGGACAGCGTCTGTTACTGAGAGGTACTGGATGCTAAGTTTCATTTATATCTTACCTATTTCAAAACACGCATTAGCACCTCTGTCCAGAAGAAGACGTACTACTGCATCATCAGCCACACTGGCAGCATGCATCAGGGGAGTCCATCCAAACTGAATGCTAGCTTCTATGTTTATCCCTGTCAAAATTAAGATGCTAAAATTTTAAAACTACACCAAAACAAAGATGCATTTTGTAATCCTCATTCCAATGTGTTGTTATCAAAGTTACACTCCTTTTGCACACAGACCTAGTGAGAGGACTTGCACATTATGTTTTCATTTTATATATACAACTTTGCCTGGAATATCAAAAAACAACTTTCAGAACTGACCCCAAAGAAGCCTAGCTCTCAATGCAGTTAATGCACAAATAGGAAAATTACATTGAACAAACACATATGTGATAAATCTAGCTGCAAAAATAATTCCAGATTAGTACACACTTACATTCTACAGCTTTACCTCAATCAACCCCTTCCCACCATTATTTTCATTCTTACCAAGCTGTGGTAGAACCAACTTGCTTGTCATACCACTAGTACCACACTAAGGTTTTCCTACTTCATAGCTCCTTTTAGTCTCTGCTATCCAATGCAGCTTAGCAAATACCAGTTTTTTGCATTCCATACTAACAAAATATGAGCTCAACAGAAGGAAACAGAGGATAATGCCAGATTCAGTCAAAATCACAAGTTCTGTCTGTTAATCAGTATAATGGCAAGGCCACAGCTTCTCCTGGGGGTAAAACTAAGCTTGACAGACTACCCTCCCAAATTCACCAAAAACTAAGTGCCAGACCCAGCAACTTACCTAACAACTTTCAAATAAAAACCTCTGTAGATTTTCATAGTAAGACGAATCACTCCTTCAATAATTCCTCAAATATTATTTCCTCTATAGCACTGAGTTTCCATCTGCGGATTCCATGTTAGTCAAACATTTGATTATGAACAATTAAAACTACTTTTTTTTTTTTTTTTTACAGTAGACAGTTGTGGGGAAAAAAATGCTATCCTAAAAAACTCCCGGTAGTTGAGCTATCTGCATATTTCTCCATGCAGGATGTGTATTTACTTTCCCTGCCTTGGTGGTTTGTCAAAGATGCAATCAGTGTAAGCATCATGAAGTCATTAAACCTGAGGGAGTAAAAAGCCACTGCTCTAGGATTGATTCTTTAACTGTTCAAGATAAGGAGCTGTATAAGGAATCAATAAGGAGGAAACATTCAATGAATGCTAGGTATTGAACCATTTTTACTCCTGCTAGCCAGATAACCTATGACCAGATACATATACATATACAAACTACAATCATCACTGCCATAGTATTACAGTTTGTGTGAGGTACACAAAACATTTCATTGTTCTCCACATCCAAGTTCTACAGGGAGAGCCAGTAAGTCACACCTGAACTTGCCTATAGACAAATCACTTACAAAGTTAGGAAGTTTGATATCCAACAGTATCAGGAGTAGAAAAGGAAACTGGAAAACTGGCACTCATAGCATAAAGAAGCCACTTTCCCTCTTTTGAGGAAAAGTAGTCCAAGCAACTACAGCTCCCACCTAGAGCTTTTTATTTTAATGTGTTTTTAAATAATAGTGACAAAATATCTACCTGACAGCCATATAGAGACTTGCTAAAACACCTGTGATAGTGTTTTCCTCATTGCTTTATTTATGTGTATAGCAGACAGTATTTGCCACAGTGCTTTTCCCAAGTCTAGGAATGCTCTCACTTGCAATTGGACACCAAAGCCATCACTAACTATGCTATCTTCAGTTGATGACACCACTGACAAATGGGCACTCCAGCTCATAGACTCAGTTTATTTGAGGGACAAATTATAAAACCTGCCCAACCCTGACCACTGCAGGAGGTTCTCAACTTTTGAACTTTAAGAACCTAAACCATTCCACAATTATTTGAAAACAAATGGTACAGCAGAATTTCTCTTCTGTTAGAAATACTCATTTCTTTGAAGTCAGTCAACACTTAGTACTGTGGCTCCACAATACCTTAAAGGTGAGTGAGTAATCAAAGCTGCTGATGGCTCTCATGCTGGGGGAGCTATGGTTCTCATCTGACTTGGGATTCAAGTCCCAGACTGGCTGGAAAACTGTTCATTTTTTCTCCCCCTACACAGTTTGCTATTGTTTATTGTCTGAACACCCTTCCATGTAGACAGATAAGCTCAAAGACAAATGCAAAGACAGGACTGGAAGAGACTACTGAAAAAGCAGGAGTGACTGTAGTTCCATCTTCAATCAGTCTGATCTGCCAAAAGGTCCTTCTAATTTTCAGCTCCATTTAAAAAAAAAAAAAACAACTTACGGATTACACAGTACTATTTTACTTCCAGAGCAGATTAAAATGCCAGAGTCATCTTTGCACCTTCTACTTCTTTGCATTAATTTTTGACAACATACACTTCAGAAGAGTGTTCCCAGAGGGTTATCATTTTAAAAGAGGGATAGGAGAAGACATGGCACTTGTCCATCTCCTCAAGGAGCTCTATGAAACTCCCTCAGCACTACTGATTCTTAGAGCTATCATTATGCAAGGCAAAAGACAACATGTTCTTGTTCTGCCTGAAAGAACATCCATAACTGTTGCTAGGATATGCCCTTCAACACAAACCTGGAGTCAGAGCACACCTTGCAAGACTCCTACAAGCTTTACTGAACATAAACTAAAGCCAACTTCAGACGCAAAGATTTCATCTAAGGACTGAACCTCTAAAGGACGATGTTACCTTCCTTCAGAAACACCTCCCTCTAAGAAAGGCATTACGTTGTACTGCTCAGAAGATCCTGTACTGCACACATCAAAATTTCTGTTAATTACCATCTTAGAAAATGCACAGATTCTCTTGTAACACTCCACTGTGTATTTTAGGGGACAGGACACCAGACTACAGGGATCTCTGTCTTGACCTTACGTTCCTGTAATCATCTTCCAAACTGACAGCTCATTATGTGGCAGGCATCAACGCAAAGATTTGATCTGAGCTATTATTATTTCTCTGATGTACGAGCAGTTAAAAATGGCCAAATGTAGCAAAACAGTTATTCAATCTAATGCACAGATATCACTAAAAATTCTAAATAAGAACAGGTTTTTTTGTTTTTTCAGTGTAGGACTGAAGACATATTTCAGTCACTACTATTAGCTTTGACTTAATACTGATGTAAACAAAAATTACTCCAAAAGGCAAGTAACATCACTGCTTTAAAACTCAGGAAAAAAAAAGTGCTAACTAAAAACCTACTTTCTCCCAAGCAGAAGACATTTTCTAAGAGAACAAACTCTAGGCTACTATATTCTGCTTGCTTGCTGAAGCAGAAATTCCTTATAATTAGCACTAGGCAGGTCAACTCAGCTTCACAGCTACTGATTGCCCTGGATGCTTCAACTAGTGATCCAACTCTCTTAACACTAAAAAGCAGAAACACTACAGAGAAATACTGAGTAAAAGAAAAGGGAAAAAAAGGTTTTAGCGTTAAAACAAACAACCTTTCACAGGCAAATGCCACACAAATGCTATTAGACCCTCAGGAATCACAAAAACTTTGTCCAGCTGATGTTGCCAAGACAGCAGCATTACACATGGCACATACAAGCAACGTAACAATTTTGTGAGTAAAAAAGACATGGAATTCCCAAACTGAAGGTATATGTTTTTTTCAAAGCTTCTAATGTCCCACTTCACAACACTCAAGGTAAGAAAGAACATGCACTGAACTCTGAATATCAATTTAAAATACCTCAATTTCAGTGTTTGCAATGGATTTTTCAGCTAAAGATATGCTTGAAAACAAAGAAACACTGTATTTCATTGTGTATGCACCATAACTTTCCCAGTTTTCAGGACTCCTGATTGACCAAGTAAATAGAAATTAGAAGGAAGCTCCTGAAGTATATCATGCTGATATACTGAAAATAGTAATTTCGTTCCACATTCCATATTGGAAACATTCACATATTTCTACATAAATCCCAGACATTGCTTTGAAGCAAGGAACTTCAAAGCTTTAGAATTCTTTCCAAGTTCAATTAAATATATTCAGATTCCTATTTGACTTTCATCACCTGAGTTTAAGAGTTCTTCAATAAGCAACACATCACCACTTGTCAGAGCTTTCTGAAATGCATCTTTCTTGTCTGCTGGCGGCACCTGATCCAGCTGCTAGACAGAAAAAGAAAAATTAAGTCAAAATATGGTAACTGTTTCAAGGTAAAATTAACAGCTTAATTTCAGTGCAAAAACATTAATGATCTCTGTGAGCACACAGGAGCAGGGATTGAGCAGTAGAGAAAAAAAACATAGTAAGAGTCTCCTTCGTACACTTCTGTAGACCTGCTCTACTCAAAAAAAAAAAAAAAAAAAAAAAAGTTTTAGGATTACATTTTTTCAGAAAGGTTCCATTCTCCGAAAATATAACTAAACTGCTTCTCAATGGATGAACTATCCTCCTACAGCACACTAAGTTTTTCTCAAAGGCGTTTCATTTTAATTAGGACTCCTTTCGTAGAATCATAGATCCTTACAGCTGGAAGGGACCTCTGAAAGCCATCTTCCAGAGAGTCCAACTCTCCTGCAATGAACAGGGACACCACAGCTAGATCAGGTTGCCCAGGGCCTGATCCAGCCTCGCTTTGGAAGTCTGCAGAACACCGCAATGTCTTTCTTTACTTTTTTTGCACATCTCACATACTGCAAAGAGTACAAAAACCAAATCCACTACAAGCAGACATAGACATGGCAATCTGAGGCAGTGTAGCACAATGGTTATCACAGAATCACAGAATTGTAGGGGTTGGAAGGGATCACCAGAGATCATCGAGTCCAACCCCCCTGCCAAAGCAGGTTCCCTACAGCAGGTCGCACAGGTAGGCATCCAGGCAGGTCTTGAACATCTCCAGAGAAGGAGACTCCACCACCTCCCTGGGCAGCCTGTTCCAGTGATAGGCATTGGCTTAACCCAGAGCTGAATCCGCTGCTAGAAAAGTCACTGCTCTTACTGCTGTGGGGGCTGAGGAATTTGTGTTGCTGCGTCATAAATAACTCACCTAAAAAAGGATTTGACCAAAGGTCCAGTTTATGAATCGGACTGTTGCCTGATTTATGTCCCTTTCACATGCGTGTCACACTGTTTGTTTTAGATTAAAGCTGCAGATGCAGATTGCTGCAAGCATCACCCAAATTACCCACTATTAATACAGCAATAAATTAAGGGTAACTCAGTAGTTTCTTTGCAAATAGGAGACAAATTTCATAGATCATTCTGAAGGTGTATTATGACAGGTCAGAATTACTCAACATACTGTTATAACCTCTCCCATAACTTCTATAAAGCGATAATTATTAAGTAATTAACATCTACCAAATTGATGACAAGAACTAAGCAATAACATAATTCAGACCTAGTTCCAATCCACTTAATCAACAAACTTCCACTTCCTGCATACGGCCGGATGGGAACGTTGCTGTAAGACCAAGGCCAAAGACCCGAGGACAGCCTGCAGCAACGGCTCATTTCCAGCTCATTTCCAGCACACAGCTCCAGCGGGGAAAAAAAAAAGCCACGCATGTCTCCCCGTTCGAAACCCCCGCCGAGGCCGCCCGCGCTCGCTGCCTCCCTCCCCACAAGCCGCAGCCGGCAGAGGCGCTCCGCCCGACCTGCGTCCCCCGGCACGCCACGCCGATATCCCAGCAGTCCGCATCGTCGCTGTCGTAGTCCTCGTCGCCCCCCGCCGTGACGCGGCAGCCCCACACCGCCGCGCACATGGCGAAGCCGCCGACCCAGCACGCGCCCACGGCACGAGCTTCACTGACGTCACGGCGGCGCCGAAGGGTCACGTGGCCGCGCCGCCTTTTCGCGCGACGCGAGCCGAAGGCTGTAACCGTCTGCGCGCTGCCGTGCGGGCGAAGCGGGGGGCGGGGTCGAGCGGGCTGAGCCCGGTGCTGTGTTCTTCCGCCTCAGTGCGTGCTGCTCGTCTCAAAAGCGTGGCCATGCTTTTTAGAGTGATGATGACACCTTGTCTGTAACAGGGTTCACGGGAATCGCAGAGTCGTAGGGGTTGGGAGGGACCTCATTGAGAGGATCATTGAGTCCGACTCCCCGCCAAACCAGGTCCCCTGCAGTAGAGTGCAGGAAGGCAGGTTCTGAGTATCTCCAGAACGGGATACAACCTGTAGGCTGTAACACGAAGCTGCTTCAAAAACGGACGAGGAGCCATATGTTATATTCTACCCATAAGCACAACAGTGCTTTGAGCTTGGTGCAGACCTTGCCTGAATCTGAAGCGAGTTTGGTCTTCCGCTAAAAGTCAACAGAAGGGAAGAAGGCAGGGCTTGCCAAAGAGGCATGTGATGCTGTGCAGGACATCACAGTCCTTGAGCCTCACACAGCAGAAAAGTTCATTTTGGGGAACTTGTTTTTAACCAAAGTGTCACTTAGATAGAAGGTGGCTGCGAAGTGTTTCTTCTTACGTTTTGTCTTTCATAAAGAGCAGTGCAAGGCGCTGCCTTACTTTATAAGTGCCTTGCTGTGTAAGGCAGCTTTCCCCAAAACGCAGATTTGTAGGTTAGCTAGAACTTTCTTACAACATACAAAAAACTCCCCAGTATTCAAAATAATAATAACAATAATCATCTAATCATCATCAGGGTATATGTGTTCCTGTGTTCCACTCATGAATTCCTGATTTTTTTATTATTATTTTTTTAAAGTTGCTTTTCTCTAATATGAGAGAATAGTTGTGTGACTTCTTTGGAGCTGTACGGGCCTACCAGTCTTCCAAATTATGGACTCCAAACCCAGAAGGAGGCTTCTGTAATATTCTTTCTTTGGCTCAGCTGTGTTAAGAAATAGGAGCTTGCTAATAAAATTTGCACCCCTAGCTGCAGAACTTTAGAAACAATGGAGGATGCCTTTTTACTACTGATCTGATGAGTTTGAAGGGCAGTTCTAACAGGTTATGTTACTATCTGTAGATTCCTTATCTTTTACACTGCTGCTTATTCACTGCTGAGTATTTGATGTGATGTGTTTGTCCAGCTTCAGGTTTCAAAGATTGAGTTATGTTGCTTTTTTCACCCATTTTCTATGTGCCACCTCTGGTATGATTAAAATGTCACAACACTTCAGATGCAGCTTATGTGCTGCTTCTTTGTTCAAAGGCCTCCTCTTTTAAAAGGTCAATTCCAGTAACAGACTTGATGGTCCCTAGTGCTACAAAAAAAAAACCCCTTTTGAAACATTGGTGTGCAAGAGCCCTGCAGTCAGTGCACCTGACGGCTGATTCAAATATGAACATTCTGGTAAAGCAGAAACTTCTGTCAGATAACCTCTCACTGTGTGTCTGCATGGAGCTGTGAATCAAACATTGCTGAGGATGTGGATGCTCCCTCTTAATGCTCTTCTTGCTCTTGTCCATTTTTGACCGTGAAGCCTGTCTTCAGTGTTTCAGCAGAGCAGACTCTTCATTGTGGTTTCCAGTGTGGTAAGTCCTGGCTGCCATCCATGATTGCCAAATATCAGTGAGTTTTAACTTATTTGGTGAGAGCAGTTCCCAGCATCTTTTCCTTGTTGCTATGCTGTACTCATTTTACATGCAGGAGGCAATTACAAAATGGTTCCAGCTGGGAAAACATCTCAGGATAATTTCCTGTATCACACAGGGCATCAGGAAAAGCACAAAAAGCCAACTCTTACAAAATGAAACCATCTACTCTACATGCAGCCTAGCTCCATGTACTTGTATGTTAGCCTATATTACATATACCTCTTAACATTATGGTGGGTAGTAAGAATTGCAACCACTGGATGCAGTAAATAGCACTATTCTTGTAAGAATACATTTTTACTCTAATAAAGAACTTCTTTAATATACTGCCAGCCTTCTGCCACCCTTCTTGCTGGCCATACTTCAGCATTTTTTCGTTTATCAGCTGAATTCTTGTTCCATGACCTGCTGTTGAATAGATTTCATTCGTTGACTGAATTTCTTCTGTATTTTTACCTGTTCCTCGTGTTTTGTCTCACACTGGACTGATGTACGTATAGATACTCGTTCTAATATGGTTGCCAGAGTATTTCAACTAGTTTAATTCCCTCTGTTTCAGACCAAAAGGTCTAAAATGAGTAAGTGTTTAAAGACTTTGATGTTGGGAAAGTAGCGTTCTTGAGAGGAGAATCAGAATTAGTAAATGTTTAAAGAGAATGACTCTGTGAACCTTAACTGCTGCAATAATGTTCTACTAACTGCACAGCAGCTAACACTTTAGAGATTTAGCAGCAATTGCATTTTAGTGGCATTCTATGTAATATTCTCAATTACAGGTACTATTCTGAGTAAGACTATGCCCCTTCAGAATTATTCTTACATAATTTCCATCTGCAGTAACACTACGATACAGAATCACTGAGATTTTGCAGAAAATAGTGTTAGCTGGATATGACTCTAACAAAACCTAATTGAACTATGGAATAATTGATAGAAGGTCTTGAACCCATTCCTTTTGTGTTCTACCCTAAGGTGAAGTGCATCTAATAGCTTGGTGCAGACCTATTAGTGGTATTTTGGTCTGCACCAAAAATTAAAATACTGGATAGCTGTAATGTTCTCATCCCACAGAAGACTTTCAGTTCTGGTTCTAGTGGACTGACTGATTTTGATTAACTGCACAGCTAGGGGTTGGTGAATTACTAGCTCTGAGGGACACTAGTGCTAGTTCCACGATTAAGGGCAGAGTGTCATACAAGAATTTACAGAATCTGCAGTAGGTCCTAGGAGGTAACACAGTTGAGTCTGTCTTCACAAATCACATTCATAAAAATTGCAAAACAAAGTATTTCATAGTAGCTTAGGTTTTCCCCGTCCTTTTAAGTACATTTTATATATATATATATATCTGTAGCATCTTTTCCTCTTAAGGTACTTCAGGTATAAAGGAAGACTAATGCTACAAATATTCTCTTTCACCTCAGACTGGAAGGCATTTATTCTGTAAAAAACACATGTCATTTCTTTGATCTGTGAAATCAACCTTTGCATTAAAAAGTTTGAGTTTTGCCATCCTGTAATTTTGTTATTAGCTACTGCACTACAGCAAATTGAATTATTCAGTGACGTTGTTGCTCTAATAGACTTACAATAGATGGAAAGCATTTTATTTCAGCTGTTTTGCTACTTATTACTGATTTTTTACAGCTGTGTTCATTCTGTCCACTTAGCCAAATCTCTCTGGATAGTACACGATATACATTTTTTATCTGCTGCCAATAAATTGCGGACTGTAAATTGCATGCCAGCTGCTTTCCTGCTCACAGAACTTTTTTTTTTCTTTTTTTGTAAAAGCATTAAGCCAGTGCCAAAATAAAACTACATAAACTAGTAAGTGATGGGGAATTTGTAGGTGCAGTGTAAACAGGAGTATTTTCAGGACCACCTTGGTGCTTGTGTCATGAAATGCCTCTTTTTACTCTAGTAAAGCCTAAAAAAAGCTAGAACAGGAATTGAGATATTGAGTATATATGTATATATGCAAATATGAAAAGTCAGGTAAGTTTTAGTTTCTTTCTGTAGAACCTTTGGTCTGTATAGTAAGTCTGTGTCAGAGTGGTTCCTGGTGCAATGGGGTGCATCCTGTCAATCAAAAATTCCTAGTTCCTCCATTATCTCTAGTCCTTTCTACACTATTTCTTCCCCTTAATCTGAACTGCCTGTCCTCTTGCTTCATTATCACGTGGAGGGTGAGTAACTTCTCTGTTTCAGTCTATTCACTTCACTTTCTGCTGACCCTCAGGCAGCCGTTTGTATCATATAATCTTGTAGATGTTTACGCATACTAATAGCTGCTTAATGATAAAGTAAGTGGTGCTATGAACTTTCTGTCTCACCTCATCGTCTTGCTTTTTATCAAGACTGAAGGTTATTCAGATATTTCAGTGTTTTCATTAATGTAATATTTTTGCTACAAACTTGTTTTACGCTTGATCAATTAATCTTAATTAATGCCCACACAAATGTCCTCTAGACAGTGACAATAGGAATGTACTAAAGGCTAGACTAGAATAGGAAATGAGATTGTCACATCAGGCAGTGTTTTTGTATTTTATATAGTTGTAGTCATGTGAATATTTGAAGTAAGCCAATTGCATTGTGGTTAAACATAATGAAATATGATGCATCTGTCATTCCACAATAGATTTTTCTAGAATGTCTGTACGTAAGTCACTCCCAAAGTAGGTTGATGGTCACAAGAGTATTAGTATTATTCAAGGTATCTTGTGGATAAATTATAACTTTACTTAATATTTATTTAATATTCATGAGGTGTTATTGATTTCTTCATACTGATGTCTATAAACGTGTTGACAAGGTTTTATTGCTCCAACACATATCCTGTATCTGCAGTAGAGGGATAGGGCTGAAGGTGGTGATGTTAGAATGGAGGGACTTGCTCTTAAGGGGATAACTGGAACATTTCAGTGTTGTTTGTAGTTGGTTTATTTCTTTTTTCTTCTTGTTATGCCAACAAGTGAGAAGCTATTATGCGTGTACAAGGAGTAATGACTTAGGGAAATGTTGCCACTTTGTTGGACTTTCAAGGTTCTGTGGGCTGAAAGGGCAACAAAAGAGAATTGCTTAGGGTGACAGTGATAGAAAGTATTTAGGCACAACAATCAACTTCATCCTGAAATTTGAACGGTTTCTGCTTTAGAAAGTGAGTTTTGATGGTTCAGAAATGAAGTGTGAACGCAAGTGGTTTGAGATCTTCCATCAGTATGACACAGAACACTGGATATTGGCTGCTCAAGGTTTCGGGGTTTCCTTTTGATTACTTTTCCATATTACATGTTTGGAGTTTATTTATGTCTTTTATTGGAAACCACTGGGAAGACATTTATGTGTGCACTGATAACTTCTTGTCTTCTTGTCTCGTCTAAAGCAAAGAGACTTTTCTACAGGAGCATGCAGATGGTGATATGCCTCTGTGCATGTTCCTTGTGAAGCTTCCTTCATGTGTTTGTAACGAAGCTGTGTGTGTTATAGGATTTTGCAGGGTCAAGGCCATACCTTTGGTAGCAAACAAGGCAGAGTACTTTGCTGCCACTTGTTTTTTATTGTAGATAAACGGAGGTCAGGAAGAATCATTATGGTTTAATGAACGCAGGTATAATTAATTTATAGGTGGGTATAGGCATCACAGGGTTATCACTGGATTTTCAGAACTTTGGGGCAGTGTGTTTTTTTTTTTTTTTCCAAGTTCAAAAGTTCAGAGAGGCAGTCATTACGCTCTCATGCAACTCTAGGCAGACACTTTAGCTTTTCTACATGCCATATATGACAACTGTCTTGTCTGGACTGAATAGTTCAGTGCCTGTTTCACTGTTAAATCCAGATAAGCCATTCAAATGAAGCCATCTGCATGCTCTCTTCTCATGAGCTCAGCCCAGCAACCCTACTCTAGATGCTTTTTCTTCCCAAACCATAGAAAAAGATAACTTGCCACCTTTTCATACAGCTTGCTGTCCAGCGGTTCTAAGAACAATTTGATATCATGAGAATAGATGTAGTTTGCTCCAAAAGTAATGCTTCTTATTTATTTCTACAGGTGCTGCAACATTTACTAAGAGCACAATAACATGATTTGATAAAGCAAATTGCCAGCTACAAAACACCTTTTCTACATAGTAACCATTACTAGCTATCCATTTTCTCCAGCAACAAACAAGAGCCTACATGTCATGCTCATAAAAATATGCACCAGCAGGGGTGCCTCACTGTCTCTATTGCTACAGCTGAAGCACACCACCCACCACCTTGCTGTGCTCACATCCACTACTTGGTCTCCATAAACTTTCAGCAAGTGTCATTGAATGTCAGTGGGTGCACTTTTTTTCCACATGGGGGAATTCAGTGGCACACCTTTTCTTCATATGTACTTCCATACTTCCATGTCAGACTGCCCCTCTGCTGCCACCTGTCACACAGCAACAACATGGAATGGGATATGGGTGGGAAGGCTCACCCCCTACTGCTGTACCATCATCATCTGTCTCTGAATTTGTAGGCCAACATAATAAAGTGGGAGGCATTCCTTTCAGAGCATCCTTCATATATGTCATACTTAAATTGTAGTGTGTGTGTGTGTATATATATATATAGTAAAACTGTAGTAGGTAACATATAAGTTAAATATATACTCTGTATACTTAGTTGTGGTCAAAGGGCACAAGCAAAGTGAGATATAGGGAGAGGAAAAAGAACTGCTGTTTCCTGAACAGCTGCTTAAGCCTGCTTCTTTAAAGCCACCTCCAAATTCAGGCTTTCCCTGTTGCTCTAAAACAGCACTTGCAGATTGCCCAGTCAGTCATGAATGATCATCATTCATAAAATATCAACCTGCTAGGGAGGTTGAATCATCCCTAACTAGGGAGAGCTCAGAAGTGTTGAGTACCAGTGATTGCTGTGTAAGGAAGTTGTTGTGCTGTATGAAACTACCTGTCATTGGTTACCAATATTTTACATTAGAATTTCTATATCCATCTAGAAATAATATTTGAAGCCTTGAGTTTCTGTGATGGAGCTATTTTGGTTTTAGCTTGCACATCAGAAAGGACATTTTATTATATATTAGATCACATTTTTGGGGAGGGGGGGGCTGGGAGGGGTTATGTTGAGCACAGTGCTTGTCCTTACTTTATCTTACCTGTTTACTTTTGCAAAGATCCTCAAGATTAAAGCAAATATGTAATTATAGGACACTAAATTGAATGAGTAGAATCTGTAGGCTGCATAAATTGAAGCGTTACACTTCAGAATAAATCTAATAAATGTCTACACATTCAATTCTGGGAACTCTTGTTTGTTTGTTTGTATTAATAATTTTCTTATTTTTTCCTACACTGCTTAGTTTAACTGTTTTTAACGTTGGACCCATTCCTGTTACAGTCATGTAACAGAACTCAGCTGCACTGCTTTACAAATTGGCTTCAATAAAAATTATCTAATTTGAAGTTTTGCTTGTGACTAAGATAATCAGTGCAGTACAACTTTCTTAAGAAACACACTATTACTTAGGCCCCTTCTACAAAACATGCCTCTATCTGAAGTAAGTGGAAATTTGTTTGCCAGTCATGGAGGTGGCAGTAGTTGGCACAGCTGTAATCCTCACACACAGACTTGTTAAAAATCTACAGAAATGGAGACAAAAAGAGGTGTTCCTGTTCTAACCCCGAATCTGGATCCCCAGAGTATTTTTCACAGAAGTGCCCAGTCAGGTATTCGTGCTTCCTGTTTGTGACCTTCGTGTTTTTCCTTCCAGCTCTGTCTATCAGGCTGCCGTGTGTCGGATTCATTACGTACTGGTTTCTGTGCTATGATCAAACAACCTAAACATCCGGCTGTTCTGCTGAATTGTTAATCCGGTAATTTTGTGATCCTGAATTAAAACAGCAACTATCTTGAAATGCTATTAAGGATTTTCAACAGGTGATGGCATAAAAAAGATATTTTTTTTCTCCAGAACACCCTGGGAACAGGGAGGAACATCATACTAAGGCTTCTAGAAGCAATGACTAATTATTAAACCACTTCCAGTGATACAGTTAATGATCAAAATGGCAATGAGAAAGTACAATGAGAACAGCGGATTAAGTATAAAAAAGAGGCTGTGTTTTCCATTTGGTGATGTAGTGTACAGTTAATAGTGTTGAAGGAGCTTTCTGGAAATAAATGTAGTTAAAGCCATGGTGTATGGGAGTGGTAGGTGTAATCAATCCAGACTAAAGGCGGAGGAAGGTTTTCTATTGATTAGGCCGAGTGTTGCATTGTGACCTCAGCTGTTACTGAGTTTCTTGGGAAACTTAAGAAATGTCCTCTTTGTTTTGGTTACACAGGCTGTTGTTTACCTTTCTCTGCCTTCGTTCTTTCAGTACTAAATAAATAAATAAATATTTTGCAGGAATAGATAAATTATATCTGAAGTCTTCTGAGTTTTGCAAGCCTCTGATGGGTGTGGATCCTGGCTCCAGTTAGACTGAATGATTCAGAAAAAAATGTCAGTCTCCTAGAAGAACACAGAAGATATTTTTAAAGGGAAGCTCTGTGCCTGAAAGTCATAGATCAGACAGAGGAATCTCACTTAGTTGCTCCTGTGTTGGGGCAGCACTAACCTATACCTGTTAGGTAACTGAATTTCTCGTGTTATTTATTCCTAGGGAACGTGCCAAGTAGAAATCAATAGATCTCTATGTTTTTATAACTGATACTCCTCCTAAGGAGATTTCAGCGTTCCCTTCTCGTGAGCTTTGTTATACAGTGTTTTTTAGATCAGCTTTTTTCCTAGCATTAATATGGCTCATTCTGAGGGCTGGCTATGTCTGGAGAATGGTAAGTTACACTTTCTGTGTGTGCTTTCAAAAGCCAGCCTCCTTTTTGCAAAGGAATCTGTTTGCTGTTCCTGTCTGCTGAAGCAGGATATTTATGACAGACTATCGTCTCAGGTTCATTTGGTATAGAGAGCATGTTATACTGAGTTTAGACACTTGATGTTCTAGCCTTTATTTTAGAAGTGAGTTTTTCCCCAGGCATTTGTGTTTAGAATACAGACATTAGTAGTTAAACAAGAAGGTGCTTGAATGGTAAGGAGATGTCTCACATCTTAAGAAAGCCTCCTCCTCATACTTTCAGTATTCAGAATTCCTGTGATGTTTTTCAAGAAAGATATATTGGTTTCAAGTTTGTAGTTGGTATTTTTCTTTCTTTCTTTCTTTTCTTTTCTTTTTTTTTTTTTTTAATGGTACTTTTGCCCTTGATGTATACATGAAGTCAGGTGTCTTAGCCACACTAGTAGAGTTTTAGCTGTATCTTTCAGCACAGTGTCTATTTTGAAATTCTCTTTTCATTGCTTTCCTGGCTTAGTCTTTGAAGAATAAAACATGAAGTTAACTATTTCTGTTACTTCCTTTCTTCTCACCTTCAGTGTTTCTACTCTCCCCCCCAGCATCTATATATATTTCAGGGAAGACAACCTTCAACAATTTTTTTATAACTGTGGTATTTTTACTGATTTTTCTCAAATATCTCTTTCTTCTGACTCTTCTGATAAGAAGTCACACTTCGGTTTAAACCTTTTTCTAAAAATCACAGATATCTACTTCTCTTTCTGGCTTCTCTCTTCTTATGCATCCCAGGCATTATTCACCTGCCCTCCTTAACTGGGTGGACCTGCTCTGTCAAAAGCATGTTTGGCCTGCTTTACTCAGAAGAGCAGAATATTTTGGCTGGCTGAGGCTGGGCAAAGGAGGAGCTGAAAGAGCTTGCTACTGCTTTCTTCTTCTACAAGTTTTCTAATGATCTGAAAGCTTTTCTAACCTATTTTGTTATATCTTCTTTTCAAACTGGAAGTAGTATTAGAAATGAGAGTGTCATTTTCTGTATTTTTGTGTACTTCAGCGTAATTCTGATTTTTTTGACCGCAGATAGGACTATAGAAATAATGAAAATTACCTATAAATTATGAAAAAAAACAACCCTCTTGTTTCTGATTTTAAGAATTAAACTCTTGTATGGCCAGTGGATACAGAAGTATACCTGTTCTTCATTTTCCTTTCTTTCTGGTACTCAGATACTGCTTTTTATTTTTCAGCTTTAGGGGAGTCTGAGGTGGTACGATATTTTTATCAGAATCAGATTGTCTTAACTGTGTTAATGCAAACTTCTTTAGTTTCATGCAGCCCGATGCACGTGTCAGGCCAGTCTACTGCGGTGGCTAACTTCAGCCAGGATCCTGTGCTGGATGGTACGTGGTAAAAGGTACAAGCACAGTAAAAGATTGGTTCTTTGATAGACTTCATATCCAATGTTGCCTCCTAAATCCATGTAAATAGAGATTTTCTTAAGGCAAAGGGATTTCAGATTTAGCTGTAAGTGTATTAAATATTTCACTTTCTGTGTGAATATCTGTTTGTGTAACATGATCTCAACAAAGTCTTAGGTCATAGATTTTCACGGTTCATGTTGAATAATGAAAGAAGTTCCTCTTACTTAAACGTTATGCAAAAGTGCAAACACAAGTGCTCGATATTCTTTGTATTTCCTGTATAGTATTTCAAATACACGACTTTTAAAATTGTTCTCTAACTTTTACTCTGTCGTTTTATGGCTACTATATGAAAGGATGGCTGAGATTGAAACAAGTATTTGGTTGAGAATTTTTTTTTGTTTTACATTTCTCTATATAATTAAATATTTTAATTACTTGTTTCTGTCTCATAAAGTAGTTTTGCAGCTTGTGAGTTGTCTGCTCCATTTTCATTTTGCTCTCTGTAATTAAACCCACAGCTGGTTCTTTCCCTCAATGGTTTTAGTGATTTATAACCCATTACAGTGAATTAATAGATCATGCTGTTCCTTTCATACTGGTACAGGGAAGTGTAAATTAAGTTTCTGTATGCGAGCAAGGAAAAAATTCTATAAAAGGGTAGAGTAACAAATTACTATTTTTAATCTCTGTGACAAATACATTTAGAGATAAAACTGTTGTATCTGCAAATATTTTTATTTTCTTAAATCATAAATCAAATGTGTCAGTTGTAGTTATTTTTCAGGTATACCTGGCTTTTTCAAACTCTACTTTGAAGAGTAGTGGAAGTATTGTCTTTTTTAAACTCTTAGCATATTTAGGTAACATTTAGCCATGTCAACCAATATTAAGGAATCATCCTTATTGTGGCTAACTAAATATAGAAACCCTTGGGAAGGAAAATAAAAATGGCTTTTAAAAAGTCTTTGTAGATTTTAGAGTCTAACATGAAAACGCTTTCTCCCATAATTGTTTAGAACTACTTGCATCTGTTGTTTCAGTGTTCAGGGCTGTGAAATTTATCCTTTTGTCCTGCTTCCTGTCAAAACCCCCTCTCACCAGCTCTCCTCAGTCTTATATCAAAGAAAACAATGAGATTATGCATTCATCCTTTCTACTGTGGGAAGAAATGGAGACATCCAACAGGATTTTTCCTTTTCTTCTTTTTTCTTGCTTCTTTCATCAAAGAGCACCTTTCTTTTCAGAAAATAAAACAAAACACCATTCCTGATTTGGGTTCCAGTAAGCAGTTCATGATTGTGAGTGCTCAGTTGTCTTGCACTGAGTGAAACAACTGTAGGAGAGCATACTCCGGAGTTCAGAAGTTAGTAGAGGCAAATTTCACCATTAGTTTGTAACATTTCTTTGCAAACCTCCTTAATCTGTGGTTGAATTGCGTTTTACACCTTTGCACATCACTATGTGAAGTTGATTTCTTTGATAATAATAAGTGAAAAGCTGGGTCTGAGTTACCTTCTACGATGTTAATGTCCTTTGCTCTCTTATTTTTGCAGTGTAATTGTGGTAGCCAGTAAGCCTTAATTTTCTCAGAGCACAAGGCTGCAGCAGCTGGAGGCGGGCAGTACTGAATTGCTCTGCTGTTTACTTGCAGCAGCAGGAGTCTGGGCTTAGTGATCAAGTCTTAAGTTCTTTAAGAAAGCATCATAGGGATTCTTAAATATCTGGTTCCTTCGCAAGTACTCCAGTGAGATCAGTGGACAACTTCTTGAAGTCTAAAACTATTTTGCTATTGTTATCATTGTTTCATATGATTCTTACCTTTCTGTAATGTAAACTTTAGTAAATTCACAAACTATTTTGTAAAGAAAATAAACCAGCTGCTATTTTCCGGAACTAATGGTAAGTTTCTCTTACTCTCATTTTACTTCTAGAAGAATACCAGGTGTAAAAAATTTTACACAAGCTCAAAGGTCTAGCTTTTAGCCCTCAAATATCTTAACTGTCTATTTAAAATATGGCTATGCCTGTTTGGCTTAGCACAAGTGGCTGCAAGAACCCATTATGAGAAATAGGTTTCACCTCATATAAATTTTCCATTGTGTCCTATGTGAAAGGCTTTTAATTAAGCTCGGTAGTTCACAATATTCTGCTGTCAGCTGCCATGTTCAAGAATAACAACAGCAAAAAAGCCATTACTTCTCATATTGGCTAGATGAAAACCTTCATGAAAATGCATCAGGAAGTCCACAGCAAGGCCAATCCTTGTTCTTTTGTACTTGAAAACATCAGGTTTCTGAAGCCTGACTAAATATGGGGCTATAAGGTAATAACTTGAATGTCAGCTTTTCCTCTAGAGATAGTATCATAGAACCACAGAATATACTGAGTTGGGAGGGACCCGCAGTATCACCCAAAAATCAAATCCTGTGTCTGAGAGCAGCATCCAAATGTTCCAAACTCTGGCACACTTGGTGCTGTGACAACTGCCCTGACGAGCCAGTGCCCAACAGCCCTGAAGCAGGGCTGAGAACACTATGGGAAGTGCATGGAGAAAGGGGAATTATATGTCAGCTCCTTTATTTTCATGTCAAACATCATCTGCATCCTTGTTTCCCTCAGTGAGCTCAATGCCCTTGGATATCCTCAGAGGTATGGCTATTTCTCTTCAATTACGTTTTTAAATTATTTTTGTGTTTACTGAGAGGTAGAACTTCCTTACTGGAGAGATCTTCTGTGCTCGTTTGCAGAAGCAATTTCACTTTTTTTCAGGACCAGAGAAAAAATGCTAAGACTTACTGTTCTTCTATGGCTTGAGTAATGAATGGCACGCTGTTTACTTCAAATCTGTTCTATTAAGATGAGAAAATGTTGAGACTCACAGGGAATAATTTTAGGCAAGAATATTATACACAAAACCCACTTCTAGAAAGAAACAAATTAAGGATTCATTGCAACATGTGAATTCACATGGCAGGATTTATACTGTGTTATTTTTTGCGGTCAGATTTCAGTATAGAAGATGCTAATTTCAGAGCCCTGTCAGGAACTCAAGCTCTTGCACTTTCAATCAGTTGTAAATACTTAGGAGCCTTTTCCTATGGGCTAGCTTCAATAATCTTCGTTGTTCAGCTATTTAAGACAGCAGATGTGCCTTTTATTGAATTGTAGTAAGATACAGTCTTGGACGTCTGCCTTTCTAACCTCAATGATATCATTGTTCTAGGATTATTACATGACAGTAAGAAGAGGAAGAAGTTAAAACTATCTTTGGAAACATAAACCTCGCAAACTTGTCAGGCTTGGCTTCTCAGGCTCATAATTCCTTTCACATTTATTCTTGACTGAAAACAAACAAACCCTGAAGTCTTTAGAAAACTTTCTCCAGCTCACTTTCTACTGCAGCTTCGAAAGAAGTAAATACGTTCTGCAAAGTCTGAAGTGCAAGATTGTGCCCCCAACATCTGATAACTGTTCCTTTATACTGTTGAATCAGCTTAATTCAAAGTTTTCTCTTTTTTATTAGCTTTATATAGTGTGTGTCTGTCTGTGTGCAAACAATTGTTGCCTTTTTTTCTTTTTATTTAAATGCAGATACCCTGTCCGCCAGGTCATTTCTCATTTCTGATTAACTGTCCTAGCTGACAAAACCTTTCATGAATCTTAGTATTACTCAGGGTTACTGCCAGTAGAGTGTTCATCATTTGAACAATTCTTTTAGCATTTACGCTTAAAAATCAGTAGCGTGAATTTGTTGCGTAATTGAGCCCACAAGTCTAAACTTCCTCTTCTCAGATTCTAGTTCCTTCAGGACTGCATTCAGCATGACTTTAGTCAGCAGAACCTCAGTGAATACATTGGAAATTCATGTAGTGAGGCAGATCGAGATTACTTTTCAACAAATCTGAAAGTTTTTAGTGATTTTGATGCATTGGACTTTGACAATACAAATGGAAGTGAGTTGTCTCAAAATTGTGTGCTGGTGGATGAAATAATCAGTTTATATTTTCCTTATTCTTCATCAGAATGCTTTAAAATAACTTCCAGTTTGAAAAAGATATTGCAGTTGTTGATAACTTCATAGACCAAGAAGCAACATCTGAACACATCTGACTTTTGTCTGTTGTTTCTTTCAAGTGCGATGTTAAAAATTTTCATCGAAAATTGCACGTAATTTAAAATCTTCTGAATAATCTAGAATGGTTTGGGTTGGAAAGGACCTTAAAGATCATCTGGTTCCAACCCCTCTGCTGTGGGCAGGTTGCCACCCACTGGATCACATTGCCCAGGGCACCCTCCAACCTGGCCTTGAGTGCCCCCACAAATGGGGCATCCACACCTTCTCTGGGCAGACTGTGCCAGTGCCAGGAGTTTATCTGGATCATCTCTATAGTCAACCTCTGCAAACTCAGTAGCAGTCGAACTGGTCTTTGGTCAGTGTTTCAGTTCATCTTGTGAAGAAGTGCATGCACTACCCTAGAAATGTTAACTTGCATTTTTTTCTTAAAAGTTGTGGAGAGACATTGTATATAGCATTATCATTCCCTTAAGAACTTACTCAGTTGCTATTATCAGTAACTCAATACACTCCTATAAAAGCTTTGCTGCTTCAGATACCTTGAAGGTGGACAATTATTGGTTGATTTTCTTTTTCCATCCAGATGCAGTTATTTTCTGTATTTAGACAACTTCGCTAAGTTTTCCTCTTTTGTGTGATAATATAAACTTTTCCTCTTTGACTGATACAGGACATGCAGTGTCCTAACAGATCTGAAAAAAATAGAGGGACACCAACATCAATTCTTCTGTTTTTATGAACAGTGGTGTATCATCAGTGTTTCTCTTTTCATAATCTCCTTGGAAGCTTTTGAAAAATACAGTCTTCTGCCCATTTTGCCCCTCCAGGATAAGATATATACTAATTTCACAGTGCTTGACCTCCCAGCTCTGTACCTTTTATCAGAGAAATATATACCTGGTAGAAGGTCCGTGTTGTCCACCGGCAGTATTAAGCTGTGTTCAAGACTTACAGAAACAATGTATTGAGTTGACTTAGATAGATATTGATGATGTAGTGTGGGAAAGTATACGTGACTCAGTTTGCCAAGAGTATCCACTGCACTTTGATTAAGAATATTGATCTCCAAGTGTGGAAAGCATTGGTTGTAGCAATTCTAGCAGCACTAAGACAATGAATTGGGATGCAGGTTTTGCTGATGTGAATAGACCCAGGAACTATCAGTCTGGCTTCTGCATCTGAAGATAGGGCTCTGTTCATCTGTAATACTTCTGTGTTGCAGAAGTATTACTAAAAAACTATTTGCCTGGTAAATACCTGTGAAAGCTGCTGTAGCTTTTGTCTTGTTTATGATCCAGTTTTCATTATATTTCCTGGAAATAGAGGAAGTCCTTGGACATCATAGTACTATATGCAAAAACTGATAAGCAAAATGAAAAATGTTGTCTTGCTAATTTATCCACAAGGAGAGTGCTTTGGGGACTTGACAACTGAAAATAGATATTAGTAGCTATGGTGAAGAAAGCTTTTTTGGAATAGGGTAGGTGGATGACAGGTGAAGGCAAACCATCTCAAAAGGGGCACTGAGAAGCTCTAGCTGACCCATGTCTTATGGGTATTTATCTAAGAAGATTGGAGCCGAGGCTTCCAGCCATTCTTGTAGTTGCGTGGAATGAGGAAGTGAACTCAGGTGTGTTAAGTCCAGCTGGGCACAGGAAGGCCTGAGGGAACAACCATTGTCAGGTTCTGGATCAAATCCTCTGCATTAATTAAAGCATATTTGATTATTAGATGTGGCTTCTTTGGGCTGAATGAATTATCGCAACCAAAACAGTTTCCAGTTAATTAAAAGATTATGAAAAAATTGAGTTAGAATTGAGTTAGCATGAAATTGATTTATAGATCTGATGGTTTTTAACTACTGGCCAAAGAAAATAAGCTTTATCTTGATATCTGATTTCTTTCTCCCTATCTGTGCAGCATAGGACCAGGTTTGTTTATTTGTTTGTTTGTTTTGTCAAGGATGTTTTAGTTTTCAGAATATCAACATTGCAAGAATTATCAAAATGCTTTTCCATTTCAAGAAGAACAAAAAGTCAGAGACTTAGAGTGATACTTTTGTCAGTTTCTCAGTGTTGCTTTCTAGGAAGATGATATTTAATATGACAGTGCTTTCTCTTTCTTCTTGCAGCTTCCATCCTTTTGTCCAGTGATGCTAGCTAATCAAAAATTCAAATATCACTAATTTCCTCCTCTTTTCTTGAAAGTGGGCCCGGGCTTCCTAAGGTACAAGCTGCATATAAGAAAGGGAATGCAAAATTCAAGTTTGTGATTCTGTGATAGATAAAACTAATCTTCCCTCTGCCTTGTCTTCCTTCTCTCTGACCTCTTGATACAGTGCTATTTTTTTATTTCTACTGAGTTCAGCATCTGCTGAAAATGCATTACTCTGGTGGGGTCTGAAGCCCAATGCAGCTTCATGCTCAGTCTGGTGTTCCTTGATGGGAATTGGGCCGGGAACATTTACCTCAGGGCAAGGAAGAAGCCAGAGTTGCAGTCCTTGGACAATGAGCTTTCATTTGCTGACAAGCCAGCCAGTTTGCTTCCCACTGTTACTTCAGGCTGGCCACTGCACATTGGATGAGGTAGCCTTGCCAGTCACTGCAGTGGGGGCACAGCAAGATTTTACTCATTTTCCCCTCACATGCAGCTTGCTCAGTAACTCAGGCTCACTACATTTTCTTCAGAAAGACAGATAGATGGTGGATGTAGATGCGAGTCAAGAGATAAAGTAAATGTTGTCACACCAGGCTGTATTTCTGTAGAAGTGAAAGATGGTCATATTAATGAAATTCATAGGTAATACTAAATTTGGAGGTATTTCAGTCACCAGGGAGAACAGAAAGAATACAGTTTATTCCTACTCACACTGGTGCTAATGATAAGTTTCACATTCATGTCAGCTGGAGTATGTTCAAGATTAAAACTACAAAATGTTTAAAAGAAAAAAGCAAGGAAATGTATCAGTGGAAACATTAAGGAAGCATTCAAGAAAAATGGCAAGAACGAATTCTGTAAAATGCAGGTAGTTAAGACTGTGCAGGGTAGGGGCTAAAGTAGTTGACGTGTTTGCAGAGCTAAACAGGGCAATTGCTGGTACTTAAGGAACTATTCAAAGTTTCAAGAAGAATTGTTCAAAATTAGAGAGCTTGTCATATAAAAGGCAATAGAATTTTTCATGTAAAAAAATGACATAATCAATAATCACTAAGGGGATGTCTTTGTCAGTCCCATATTTACTACAAATGCCCATAAGTCATCTTGGTTGGTACCAGCAAGAAGGGAGATATGTTTATCCAAAATACTCCATCAGCCACTGACATTTTTAGTAGTTTAAACTTGATCCACAGAAGGTTTTACATGACCAACATATCTCACTTTCTAAAGTAAATTGCAAAAAAAAATCTAACCCGGTGTGCAGCTTCTGCTCTGTTCACCTGCACCAGAAATCTAGAGGCTGGAAAGACAAAGAGTCTGCAGCAGAGTGTTTGTATATTGCTTGGACTGGCTCACAGTGTCCAGAGGAAAATAATGAAGCTGGTGAGGGGTCTAGAACACAAGTCTTATGAGGAGGGCTGAGGGAGCTGGGGTTGTTTAGTCTGAAGAAGAAGAGGCTCAGGGGAGACCTCATTGCTCTCTACAACTGTCTGAAAGGAGATTGTAGTGAGGTGGGTGTCAGCCTCTTCTCCCAGGTAACAGCGATAGAATGAGAGGTAATGACCTCAAGCTGCACCAGAGGAGGTTCAGGTTGGATATTAGGAAATATCTCTTCAAAGAATGGAACAGACTGTCCATGGAGGAGGTGAAGTCACGATCTCTGAAGATGTTCAAGAAACATGGAGATACGTTTTATTGGGCATGATGGTGATGGGCTGATGGTTGGATTAGATGATTTTAGTGGTCTTTTCCAGCCTTAACAATGTTGTGATTCTGTGATACTCCGGATTCTGCATCTTAACCTTATTTCCTAGTTGAGTATCCTTGTCACCGAGTGCGGAGGAGCAGGGAGGCCGACCTGCTGTCACTGCTCCATGCCAGGCCCACTTGCAGCCCAGTGCCAAACGCGGGCGGGCCGCGAGAACTGTGGCGGGAGGAGCGGCTGCAGAGCGGTGCGGCGCGACGCGGTGCGGTGCGGACTGCCGGTCCGGGGCCGGCTCCGCTAGGTGGCAGGATGCCGAAGGGCTCCGCTCTACTGTCCCCAAGCCCGCCTAGACTTGGTCCTGCCTCTCCGCATTGTCTGAAGACATGATAAAGTGTAGGCAGTTTCCTGGAGCCCTGCCTGCTCTGGGTTTCTTACTGGTTTTGTCATTAATAAAGGAGAGTCGGGAAGGATCCATGGGAGCTCTGAGGCACAAAGGAGTCTGGTGCGATGGCAGGGAAAGGGGCACCTCTCTGCTGTCTGCAATCTGTGAGAACTGCTGAGGCAGAGCAATTCCTTATGAAATCACGGTGGGGTGTAGAGAGAAGTGGTGAAATTAAAAATTCCTGCAAAGTTTACAAAGAGAAACAGCAGCTTTAATTGTAATGGAGTTTATAAGAGCACAGAGTAGCATGTTTGCCTGTTTATAGATCTAGCTCAATGGGGAGCAGCTGCATGCTTAGGGAAGCCTTATTACATCTATACTTTTTCAAGTTATAGAAGTGAAAGGAAAACTGAGTTTGTAAATATGACACTAAAGCATTAAATAAAATTATCTGGTGTGCGGCATTAAAGCATAAGTTCTCGTTCTTGCCTCTGGCTGTCTTTGTCTTCTTCTAAGCATGCTTTCTACTTGGCAGCAGGGATTCTGTTTGTACAGCATGCATCCAAAACTATGAAAACAGCCTTACTGTTAAGCCCGGCTCTTCAGACTGAACTCTATAAGGATGTGCTCCAGCTCTCATTCCTTTCGGTTCGGAAATTTGAAAGAGTGCAGCACGCGTGTGCGTGTTTTAAAGCGGATCCGAAGGCTTCTGTGCGCAGTGCCCGCTCTGTCCCGCCGTCGATGGCACGGGCGCAGGTGTGCAGCCGCCTCCCCGCGGCGCCCCGTCCCCGCCGCGCCGCAGACAGGGCAGGAGGCCCCGGTTGGATGGGCGGTGTCTCCCCGAGGGGCTTCTGCGGCACAGCGGCAGGGCCGGGCAGGAAGAGCGCTGCCCAGGGGAGCCGGGGCGGGGAGCGCGGGCAGCGGGTGCCGGGCGCGGCGGAGGAGGAGGCGGAGGAGGCAGAGCGCGGGCCGGCGCCGCAACCCTCCCGCTTTTGAACCTGGGCAAAGCAGAGGCGGGGAGAGGGGCAGGGGAAGGAGGCAGGCAATGACATCAGAGCGGCCCGAGCGGATAAGGTGGGAGAGCCGCGGGAGTGGAGCAGCCGAGCCGGGCGTGAGCGATTAGCGGCCGCCGCCGTCCGCGCCGCGCAACGCAACGCAGCGCAGCGCAACGCCGGGCACCATGCAGAGGTCTCCCCTGGAGAAGGCGAACATCTTCTCCAAACTTTTCTTCAGGTGGGAGCCCCGGCGCGGCGGGACACGTGCGGCGCGGGGCTGCCCGGGGCTCGGCTCCCTTCCCTTGCTCCCCGTTCCCCGCCCTCCCTTCCCCTGCGCTCCCTGCCTTCCCCTCCCGTCCGGCGGCCGACTGCTCCGCGGGGTGCGCGGTGGGAGCCGCGGCCGAACGACGGGATCCTATCTCTTCTCTTGCATGTTGTTGTCGCGGGGTTTTAGCACCGAGCGGTCTCGATCTGTCAGGTGTCATAAGCCCTCACCTGCCCCGGACAAATTAATTTATGGCATAATTTGAGCAACCTTTGGTAAATTACTCAACGAGGCGATCTGTTATTTCATCCTAAACGGTGAGAACACGGGAAGGGCAGGGGGCGGCGGGGAGCGCTCCCGGAGCGAGCGTTCCCCCGTGGCTCCTCGGGCTTCAGCGTTTGCTCGGCGTGCGACCGCAAGACGCGATCTTACTGGAGGGAGTTCTCTGTGAGCCTTGAGAGCCTTCTCTTACTAGTTCTGTCCCTGGCGCCTTTTCTTTCGCACAACAACAAATAAAAAGAGAAGGAGCCAATGCCAACACCGGTGCACAGCGCTCTCTAAGTCGGTATAGAAGCCTGAACGCGCTCTACCTGACATTGTTCGAGGTAACGCTGCCAGCTGGAATGAGCAAACAATCCGGCTGGCAGCAGCCCACTTGCCGTCAGTTTTGCCCTTTTCCTAAGGAGCTGCTTTCCTCTTTTGTTCCTTGGGGGTCTTTCACACAGCACTGACGGGTGGGAGGAAATGTTAAAAGCGTGAGCACGGGACTGAAATGGGAACACGTGGTATGAAACCATAACATTGGCCGAGTAACCGAGGGCTGTTAGCTCACTTTCTAAAGCTTTTGGGATAGCTTTCCCCTTCAGCAGGTTGCCTTGGGCTTTTCTTCTTCTTCTTCTTCTTCTTCTTCTTCTTCTTCTTCTTTTCGTTTAAAAAAAGTTTCTTAAAGGAAGTTCCCTTAGAGAATTGCTGTTTTGCCAGCCTCCCCCACTTTGAGCTCTGTTGTTCATCTTTAACTAGGTGCGATTGCAGGGTAGAACCCCGAACATACACGGTTTCTGAGGCTTTATAACCCTCCAGGCAAAGGTGAGGACCCCAGGGAAGTCTGATACAGATGCTGCAGTGAGTGCAGCTGTACCTGCCTTCAGATGCTTTTAGATCCAGAAAATGTGGATGATGGGAATAACCCCATATAAATTAATCCATAGAATAAGCGTCAGTTAGTTCTTCCCTCAAGTACTAAGATACAAATCTGAGGGAGAGAAGACTACATAATGACTTCAGTGCTCATGGAGCCACTTGTTGTATTTCATTTTATTTCTTTGTAAAGTTTTTGTCAGGGTTCTCCGCTAGAACCTGGGAAGGCATCTAGGAAAGATTCCAATGTGATAAAGTAAATGTATTTCTGATTCCGACCTTAGTTAATGTTTCCATGGCTGAAACCAGATGCAGCTTGTGCTCAGGAAGTGCATAATTAACCATTCTGGGATCCGATCTGATGTCTTTTAAAATCTGAGTCTTCAAGTCGATTAAATGCCGTTTAAATCTTACGTCTCACGGAGGAGATGTGGTACTGCACCAACTATCTTACTGTAAACAAAGTGATAATAACTAATATATGAAGTAAAAGAGATAATTGTCAGCAAAATTGACAACACCAGATAAACTTATTTACAAAACTTTGCAATAACTATATGTCACAGAAATCTGTGGAAGTACATATTCAGTTCACTGGGTGAGAACAGCTAAAAGTGTAACAGTGTAAAGAGTCATACATTCTGAATGATGTGTGTCTATTAATTACAAAGTGTTCTGCTTACTTGCATTTTGACAAGTGCACTGCAAATGCCTTTGTTTCTTATGAACATTACTTGAAAGATTTGAAAAAATCACAGAAGCAAAAACCAAAAGGTAAGAAAAAGTATTACAGCCAAACTGGCAGAAAGTATGTCTTTCTTTTAAAAATAATTAAAGAAATCATTGTGTCTTTTAAAGTCACGCATTATTTATAGCTATGGCACACATTAGTTTGTTTCAAAATGCTTCAGTCCTCAAGGACTCCAGCAGTTCTTGTCTCATCAGGGGTAGATCCATATCAATACTAAACACTATTAAAAGGTAAACTATCACAGAGCAAAAATGCAACAAGGTGTAATAATTTCATACTGCTTGGAAATATATTTTCTGTAATGAGCTTTACAAAGTCAGAGCATTTGCTACATATCAATATCAACTGTTTCCAGTCCACTCAACTGGAAACACCCACAATGCAGTGATTAATGTGTTAGATTGGAACAAGGCTTTCTAGGATGTCAGAATATTTTATCAGCATTTTAACGGAATGTACACACATCAATGGTTTATTAAATTGATGCTATTCAGTAAAGAACTTCAAGGCATGCCTACACTTTAGTATGTGCTTTAGTTCCATGAAAGAGTGAGACAGAACCCAAAGGGCATTGTATCTGGAAGAAGTAGCCAATTATTTCTTTGGTGTGTATGGAGAAAGATGGCTTTTTCCAGTAACGGAACAATATTTTTTTTCAAATACAACATAGATGATGAATGCTTTAGTGCAGTAACTTCTCTGGTCAGTTCTCATGGAGTTACTTGAGAAGCACCAAGCTGGTTATAATACAGTTGAGTTGAAGGTTACAAAAGTGTGTAAGTATTATTCTGAAGCTCTTGTGGATAAATATGATGTTTTTAAATATTTATTTAATATTCATGAGATTAAATCAACTTCTTGATACTGACATCTATAAACGTGTTGACAAGGTTTTATTGCTCCAACACATATCCTGTATCTGCAGTAGAGGGATAGGGCTGAAGGTGGTGATGTTAGAATGGAGGGACTTGCTCTTAAGGGGATAACTGGAACATTTCAGTGTTGTTTGTAGTTGGTTTATTTCTTTTTTCTTCTTGTTATGCCAACAAGTGAGAAGCTATTATGCGTGTACAAGGAGTAATGACTTAGGGAAATGTTGCCACTTTGTTGGACTTTCAAGGTTCTGTGGGCTGAAAGGGCAACAAAAGAGAATTGCTTAGGGTGACAATGATAGAAAGTATTTAGGCACAACCATCAACTTCATCCTAAAATGTGAAGGGTTTCTGCTTTAGAAAGTGAGTTTTGATGGTTCAGAAATGAAGTGTGAACGCAAGTGGTTTGAGATCTTCCATCAGTATGACACAAAACACTGGATATTGGCTGCTCAAGGTTTCGGGGTTTCCTTTTGATTACTTTTCCATATGACATGTTTGGAGTTTATTTATGTCTTTTATTGGAAACCACTGGGAAGACATTTATGTGTGCGCTGGCAACTTCTTGTCTTCTTGTCTTGTCTAAAGCAAAGAGACTTTTCTACAGAAGCATGCAGATGGTGATATGCCTCTGTGCATGTTCCTTGTGAAGCTTCCTTCATGTGTTTGTAACAAAGCTGTGTGTGTTATAGGATTTTGCAGGGTCAAGGCCATACCTTTGGTAGCAAACAAGGCAGAGTACTTTGCTGCCACTTGTTTTTTATTGTAGATAAACAGAGGTCAGGAAGAATCATTATGGTTTAATGAACGCAGGTATAATTAATTTATAGGTGGGTATAGGCATCACAGGGTTATCACTGGATTTTCAGAACTTTGGGGCAGTGTGTTTTTTTTTTTTTTCCAAGTTCAAAAGTTCAGAGAGGCAGTCATTACGCTCTCATGCAACTCTAGGCAGACACTTTAGCTTTTCTACATGCCATATATGACAACTGTCTTGTCTGGACTGAATAGTTCAGTGCCTGTTTCACTGTTAAATCCAGATAAGCCATTCAAATGAAGCCATCTGCATGCTCTCTTCTCATGAGCTCAGCCCAGCAGCCCTACTCTAGATGCTTTTTCTTCCCAAACCATAGAAGGATTGACCTGCGACCTGTTCATATGGTTAGCTATCCAGCGATTCCTACAACCAAGAACAGTGGTATGATGAGAATATATGCTGAATTCCTTCTTCCACTGTATGTATGCTAAGAGGGATAGAAAATGGAATTGCATGCTATGTATCCTTCCCTCTTTTGTTTTCTGGGAGGTAGGATTAGTTACCAGTGTATGGACAGTGTCTGTCCAAACTCTTCAAGTTGCTTTAGTTTTCTCCCTGGCTCAGTTAAAGCATTGTGGCTCTTGTGGGTAAGAAATTTATTTGCATGTAAGTCCTGATTCCTCTTCTAAGGGCACTCCTTATGAAGCTGAAGTCTGTTGGAAGCCTTCAGGGTGGGTAAAAGCATCCAGGACTGAAGTTTTGAAAGTTGTTGACTCATGAGCTATAGTCATGATTATTCTTTGTTTTCAGCTTGATTCACTGTTAATACTTTATTTTATTTTGTTCTATTTTATTTATTGTTTTCTTCAATGGCATGCTTTCAAGTGTAACATTTGGTGGTGCCTTTACCAAAATAGTTTCTGGTTGAAGAAGGCATTCTCATGAGAATTAGTTTGAATTCTTTCGCATAAAGAACTAAGGCTAGGCCACGTGTGTGCAACCTGTTAGTTTCATGTTTTTGTTGTCTTCTTTTTTTATACATTAATAAGTAATATAAAAATTATTAAAGAATTGTTGTTAGTATGTATTAACTATATCATATATTTTATGTGTGAACCAAGACAATTTGTCTTCACTCCATGTGGTCCAGGCCACGCTGGTTGTTTGGACACCTATAGGCTAGACCTACTGCAGTAAGTATTCTTTCCAGTGAGGCTGGTATATAAATAGTGGCTTAAAAATGGAACCTGCTCTATCCTTGAGTAAGGTATTTTAGCATTGTGTTTAGAAAAAAAAGAAGGTACTTGAGTTTTTGATTTCTGAATAGTGATGAATTTATGTACTTATTTTCCTGGAAAATTGTGGGGTTTTTTATGCATGTTTGTCCTCAAAACTTACCCTGAAACTGTCTTGAATTCCCAAATTCATGGCAGTGGATTTTGCTCTGGAGGGCAAGTATCTTACATCCAGCAAATATTTGGAACATGTCCTATAAATGCATAAATTTAGCATCTTGGCTATTTCTTTTCTGAGAGCCTGTGTGAATCGTCAGCTAGGGGCAGATAAATTGAATTGCTCAGTATGATGTTTCAGTTGCTGTGACAGCTTGCTTAGGCATGTGTGCAAGGCAGATTTCTTAGTCTGTATTCCTAAGGCCCTTTGTGGATTTAGTCCTGAGGACCTGACTTTTGGTAATCCCAGGTAATTCCAAATCCTATCTGCTAAAGAATATCAGGCATAGATGTAGCTGCTACACATGTGTAGGTCACTCCAAAAGTAATGCCTCCTATTTATTTCCATGGAAATTACAAGTTATACAGAGAGGATAATAACACCATTACACCATTTGGTACAGCAAACTCCCAGCTACAAAACACTATTTTTCAGCATGGTCACCATCATTAGTTATGCATTTTCACCAGCATTGATCAAGAAAGAGCCTTTATGCCACGCTCATAGCAATCTGCACTAGTGGAGGGGACCCACTGTCTCTATTGCCACTTCTGAAATGCACCACCCACTACCTCAGTGTGCTGACATCCACTATTTGGTCTCCAGAAATGTTCAGCAAATATCAGTGAATGTCAGTGGATGCAATTGTTTCCTCATGGGGGAATTCAGTGACACACCTCTGTCTCATACGCCCTTCCATGTCAGATGCCATTCTGTCAGACTGCTTCTCTGCTACCATCTGTCACACAGCAACAAAATGTAATGGTATGTTGTTGGGAAGGCTGTTTAGCTTTCTGCTCTACTGCTCTACCACCAACATCTGCCTCTGAGTTGTGGGCCAACATAATAACATAGGAGGCATTACTTTCAGAGCAGCCCTCTTTGTTATGATTCTGCAGTGCTGATCATTTGTCTATAGCCACAGATGTTCCTTTGGGACATGCTCAGCAGCCCACCCTTCAGACCTCTATGAAACAAGTGAGCTTTCAGGACTTCTGAAGGTCAGCCCCAAAGGTTCACCATGCCTACAAGTTTGGAGGCTCTTTAGGAAGTCTGAGTATAAAAGGTGAAAAGAATTAGAGAAAGAATGCTGACTCTCCTAGTATCTGAAGTATCACATTATGCCTTCTAAATTAAGTAAGAAAGGGCGAGCCTGTGTTGTATGAGCAAGAACTTCTGGGCTGCGTTTATGTTTCACTAGGTCTCATGCAAACAAAAGGATCCCCATGAGCATTTTCACAGCCAGCTTGGGGCTAAACCAAAACTGTGTCAGGAAGCTTCCAAAATTAGGAGAAATTAAATAGACTTTTAAGATAATTTTTGGGAATAGTTGTTTTTTTTTTTCTTTGAAACCAGAACCTTACTGCTGTTCAGATATGGGCAAGCATCCCTTCCTTTGGGGTTGCTCCTAGAAGGCAGTACTCGGGTGATCTCTGCAGAACTGGCTCCTTGAATCTGGGGGCAAGGTTGTGCCTTAGGAGAAAATCCCAGATGACAGATGGGAAAGGTACTTGGTTTCAGGTATTTTCTCATGCTGTGTTTTAATGTTGTTACTTACCTTTTTATAAACTTGTCTCAACTTTCAAAATAAAGAATGTGAGCCTATATTGTATTGGAGCCAATCTGATCTTTCGTATTTACTTCTTTCAACTTAACACAGTTTAAGGTTAATCTTTGAAATCTGTGATGCTTTTATTTCTCTGGAGGTAATGAATACAAAACAAAACAAAAACCAATATAACATCAGTGTTGCTTTGCTCAGAGCCCAAGATTTTAGAAATTGGAAGACGTGAGGCATTTTCTCGTTAACTTTCAGGAGTCAGACTGATGACCAGCAGCATCAAATACCAGGATGCAGAGAAGATGACAAAAAGCAAGCAGCCCTGTGCATTAATTACTTATTGTTATAGTGTCAGTTTACCTTTTGATTCTTAGTATTTATATTAAGTAGATAATTTCCTCCCATTTCCTTGCTCAAACTGCCACAGATCTGTTCAGTTTGTGAAGATATTTACCTCTGATAAGATCCCAGTTGCTGCCACTGGAACAAATGACACATTTGAGAAGAGTTGCAGCATGTTATGTGCAGCTGTGCATTAATTTGTTATGAAATATATCTGAAAATGCATGGCTAAGATAGTGGAGTAGCATACTGAGTGAAGGTAGTTGGTGTCACATCTGTGATCATCTTCAAGTTCAGCTCGGCAACAGTTTTGCTGATACAAACTCTTGTGCCCATTTTAAGTGTCTTTAAAAGAGCAGGAAAAACTGTCTTCTGCTGTGGCACATATAACAGAGAAAGAATAAAGATGAAACATTCTCTTCCAGCCTGTCCTACTGTACATACATGTTGCATATCCATTTAGAACCCATCATTACTACTGTCGTATTCGATAGTTCTTTTACTAAAAATAGCTGTTATAGTAGTTCTGCAAGCTGAAATACTTTGGCCACCTTACTGAATGTAAGGAAATATATTGCATTTCTGCAAGAAGTTTGAGTATTTAAAAAAGAAGAAAAAGTGGAAACGAGTACTATCTGTATGTAGCTTTTTTACCTTCTTTATCTTCTTTTGAAGCTCTTCAACAATTAGATGTCAATATTATTCTCAGAACATTGCATTTGTTTCTTTTTTAAAAGAAAAAGTGCTGAAGGTGTTATATATACTCTGAAAGCTATTCCAGCAGGGTACCTGTCGTTTGAAGCAAAATCAGCCAACCTCAGCCGCACTGCACTGAGAGCAACCAGGCCCTGGGGGTTAGGCTGTGGTGCCTGACAGCTGTGAGGCTGTGCCACCCATTAGTGAGGGCCATGCAGAACTAGAACCACTTTGCTTGGCTTAATTGCAGGAAGCTCTCAGAAGAGGTTTGGTGGTGCAAATGCATTTCAGGCATGGCAGAACTGTCACCTCCAGTATCACATAAGCTACAATTTGCAGTTTGTTCTGCTGCTGCAGCAATGGGCATCTACTGGGAGAGGACTGGAGTGTGAGGCTCTCATGGCATCTGGTCTAGTTTGGATTTTGAGGGGTGCCTGAGGTCTGTGTGGTGCCTTAATCTTTTCCTACTGTCAGTGGGAACTAGTGGTCCTAAAAACACACTGTAAAACTTGGGCTCCAAAGCATCCAAATCATGGATTGATTTTTTTTTCCCCCTAAAACTGTTAAAAGAAGGGATAAGATAGAGGCACTGTCCTTGCTTCATCTTCACCAAGGTTTGGGCTCTTTCCCTTAGGAGCTACAGGCATGATTTCCAGTTGTGTAATACCTCAGGAGGGAAAGAAGTGCAGCCATGTCTGCCTCTGTGCAGCTCAGTAGATATATCACTGTGTTGTGCACGTGGTTCCTCCCCAGGCATCTGCTCTGCTGGGCAGGCCTCAGCAGCATGGACTGGCCATTCTGGAGCAGCGGTACCTCAGGGTTAGAGAGGGTCTGCTGTCCCTGGGGAGCTCCTGTGCCTGGGAGGAAGATCTGGATGGTTGGCTTAGCAACACAGAGGCTCTTTCTGTCTTTGGTGACACGCAAAGCAGCCTAAAGGGAGAGTCAAATCCTATTGACTAGTCAACAGTGTGTATTAATTCTCTCTGGGAAGCCAAAGACATCTGTCCTTCCTGTACAGTTTGTTTGAGTGAAGTGAGACTGCTAGAGAAATAAATAGCTGTAAAAAGAAATGTATTATATACTTCTAAGGTGTATGGTAAAGAGATGGTTGTTAGAAATATAACTAAAGAGAAGTTCAAACATTGTGTGTATGATATTTATGTATCAAATGCGTAAGATTTTTTTTTGCTACCAGGCAATTGATATGGAGGAACTTGTTTTTCTTTCTTTCTTCTTTCCTACTGTACACCCTTGAAACTTGTCCCCTGCTGGGTTTTGTGTGTGTGTACCCATAATAACATTCCTAGTAAGTGGCAAAACTCTGACAGCACTACAGGTTTCTCTGTGAAAGAGTTCATTAAATGCCAGCCAGTAATCCGATGGCATTTGCTAACATAATGCTGTAAAGCCAATCTGTCTCCCTTCCTTCTTGCTTTCTTGCTTTCTTCCTTTCAAAAGAAATTTTGCATTCTTAGTATACATGAAAAGAAAAAGCTTGGAATTAATGCTGGCAAATAATTTCTATTAAGCCTAAAAATAGAAGAGGCATATTGACAAACTCTGATTCGGCTGTTTTAGCTAATGCAATGAAACATGGATAACTACAGATGACATTGCTGGTTAAAATAAATGTGCAACCATTTTACATTTCAAAACTTTGCTAGAAATCCAGAGCATAATGGTAAACTGGATGCTATTTGAATCTCCAAAAAATGTGTTTGTAGAAGATATTCGTGTATGTTCTTTTTCATTAAATATATACAGTCTGATATGGTTCTTGACACAACCAGACAAATACCACACAACAGCTAGATCCTTCCAGTACCACCACTCAGACCTGAAGCACATGGCTTGGCTCACAGGTCTGTTCAAGTGGGACGTCCCAGTAGGACCAGGTCAGGTGGGAGGTGAACACTGATGTGCAAACCTTGCCAAAGACTGTGGTAGAAACCTGACTGCGGAGCGGAATATCCCTGGAGGGAGACAGTACCACTCCTTTAGCTGCTTAGAGGAATTTGTTTGCTGTAGATACAGCTGCTCTGATGAGTAGACTTATGAGGACAAGGACTGCACTAGGTTTGATTCAGACTTGTTGACTTTGGAGAAGAGGTTGACTTCGGGGCATATGATTTAGATTGCACTGATAAGTAGAGCCAGTAAAACACCAAGAAGAACAAGAGACGTCCTTAGGAGTACAATAGGCTTGCTAAATATGCCACCACCCTCAAATGATAGTACAGCCACTCTGCTTACTAATTGCAGTCACATTTTGTTACTTCAAGCAATGGAAAAATGCCAAAGGTAGATGATAATCAAAAGTATAAACAAAATAAATGTGTGGAGAAAAGCAGGGCAATGGAAAATGTTTTCCCAAAATCTGCAAGGTTGGGAAATGTAAAGCATTTCTTTTTTGTCAAGACAAGTTGGGAATCACTTATTGCAGTCTCAAAGTATTATTGAGGAGGTCAGCAAGGATATTCCTTAACTACTGTGTTGAGAATTAAAAAGATTGCTTTGGAAGTATTGCATTAGCTGCAGTACTGGTTTAGAGTGTCATAACTCATCTGTTTTGTGATTACTGAAATATCTGCATATACAGAGTTTCTGATGAAGACAGTCAATGAGAGTGCTGTGCTTGAGGAGATTAGCCATTCCTGCACCTGATGTGCACAAAGTCCATAGCAACTGGTCCTTTCTGCTGTCTTGTACATGATTTATCACATGCAGTAGCCACCAAAGACTTTCATATAACAGTGTTATTTTGAATTCAGAAGTGCTTTTTCTGATCCATCTTCTTATGTCCCTGCAAATATTGGCCCCTATTTCCAGCATCGGTGAAGCTTATGGATCCTTTACCAATGACTACAAAGTAGATTCTCACAGCTTGCTTTGCTACAGCATACTGTGAATTGCTTGGTACTTCTCAGATAAAGTGATGTCGAAGACAGAATTGAGCCCAAATGATTTATGTGAAACCACAGTATGATTACAGAAAGGAAGGATAATTTTCCAGCTCCTTAAGACATACTCCCTTTGCAGTGAATGTAATATAGCTTTTCACTTGGGAAATACCTTTGCATTATACTGGATTACGAGGATTATAGACTTGTGTCTCATAATCTTAATAACTTTGTTAAATGAACATTAGTATGGACGTGGTAGATATTTGCAAATACAGAACAAAGGTCTCAGTGCCCTGCTTGTTGTCTGACTAAATGGGAAGACTGGGGCATAATCATACCCCCAAACTAATTAAATGCAACAATTATGCAATTATTCTTTTAATGTTGGGTTTGTCACTATAGTTTAATAAATACGATGTAAAGCTGCATTGTATTATATCATATTGTGTGTACATATATGTGTACAAATATGTATAATTTGGGTGCGTTGGACAAAATAATCACACAGAATAGTGCAGTTCTACCATTAATCCCAGAAACTAGTCATCATTATTTTATTTTTTACTTTAGATGGACAAAACCAATTTTGAAAAAGGGCTACAGACAACGACTGGAACTGTCAGATATTTATCAAATTCCTTCTGCAGACTCTGCTGACAATCTTTCTGAGAAACTAGAAAGGTATGAAAAGTTTCCGGGATACCTTTGTTTCAAGGATCTCATTTTGATATTCTTTTTCAGTGGGGTGTAACTCTGAAATTGTGCTGCATCTAGAACTATTTCATATAAACACAAGGGCTTCAATCCAGTCTCTCTCTCGAAATGTGTGGTGCAGGTTTTTGCTGGTTCTTGGGGCAGCTCCCATCTGCATGATTACAACAATGCTGCTAAACTGAAGTGTAGGGTGACGTACATATTCAAAACTGGTGGAAAGTATTGGTAGCATAGGTGTACTTAATTTGTTTTCATACTTATAAATGGAATATTCTGGTTATTAAATATTCTCTTGAAAAATGAAGGAAAGTGTGAGCTGATTAAGTTCTTAGGAGTGCTTAAATCTGTGGGCTGAGTTTTGATTAAACATATGCTTTTAATATATAGCACTTCTTCTGATTGATGATCAATTATTAAATAAAAAATTAATGCTCTGCAGTAGAAAACTCACATTTTTTACGCTTTGCTGGTATTTTCTTTTTGCAGATTGGAAGAGCTCCAAAGCATTTATTTGCCTATTATTTGTGTGTTGGTCTTAAGTACACCAGGTTTCTTTAAAACATACAGTGTGACCTTTTCATGAATTAATTCCCTGCAGAGTGATGTATGGCTGTGTATTTAGAACTGCCAAATATGTGGCTGAACTACATTTGAACTTTTATTGATCTATCAAGTCAATGAAGATCGGGTCTTTGGGGTCTTTGAAAAGCTTTGTTTCTTTAGTCACCTAGGCTAAATCTCCTTGGATATTCTTGAGCAAATTGAAGTATGCCAGAGCCATAGACCCGTGTATTTGCTCACACTACTTAATGGCCTTGTTTTTCGGTTCCTTTTCAGAGAGTGGGACAGAGAGCTGGCAACTTCAAAGAAAAAACCCAAACTTATTAATGCTCTTCGACGATGCTTCTTCTGGAAATTTATGTTCTATGGAATATTATTATATTTAGGGGTAAGATTTATTCTTATTTCTTGTGAACTTTCAGTGTTCTGTAAAAGGATGTAGGTCATAAAGATTGCTAAATTAATACAGAATCTTGTGAATAACTACAAGTTTTTCTTTGTGGATTGCTTAGAAAGATAATAAATCTGGAGAGATAAGCAGGGACCTTCTTAAGCAATTTATTTTCTGACCATGTGTTGATATCTTTAAAGCATACCTATTGCTAAGTGTAAGCATATGTTTTCTCAAGTAAAGATAGGGAACTGATGAATTAAAGTAATTATTTCTCATGTAAAAATTTTTAAGACATTTCCCAATGAATTTTCAGTAGAGAATTTCATGTGCACTCACAAAAAAGGACAGTGAAATCTAACACGATTTTGGTCAGTATTACCAAAGGGATTAATAAAGTTGTCATTATTAGTGGCAACAATTCTGCATAAATGAATATGTAAAATATGCGTGGAGTTTGGTGCTCCAAAGTATATGAAGAGGAGCTTGATGTTAAAATCTAAACTGTTTGTGTTTACCAGTTTTGCCATGTTGTGATTATCCTGACATGAAATTCCATCTGTTTGAAAACTCTGCCACTGGAGTTCTGATCTGTGAAAATAAATTATTGGTAGTGGTGTCTTCCTGGATATGCTGCATATCCAGTCTGTAAATTTGAAAACTACTCTTAACCAATATGTGCATTAAATATGTGTGTAATTTTCAATTTTCTGTGATTTAATAGTGATATATCTGCTTCTGTGTTCAAAATATTGTCATATCAGAAACTGTAGATGTAATAGCCTGGATAGTTCCAACTGTACTCATGTAGTACTCATGATGTGCTCATGTAATCAGTATTCTCAATTTTAGACAGACCTCTAGGCCAGAGTTTTATTTTGGATAGGTTGATACAGAAAGGAATTAATTCTATCTCATTAGTGTTGAGTGTGATATAATTTAGCTGTATTTTCTAGGAGGAATATGAACTGGACAAAAGAAGAGGGGAAGGGTAATTTGTGGGAAGTAATGTATAAATTTATCTGAAGTTCATATTGCTTCCTATGAAACAGCTCTCTTCTACATTTTTATGAGGTATTCCAGTGAACTACTTTAAGAGAATAATTAAGTCTTTAATTTAAATATATTATATATTTAAACAGAAATGCAAGTCTTTGTAAGTCTTTGTTCCCATTAGAATGAAGTGTAGTATGGAAACTGTCATGCTTCCTCTTAAACTGCTAATGATTTGTCTGTAGAAGGGAAATTGCAGGCCAACTAGATCTTTTCATGAGCTGATAAAAAAAGATCAGAAACTGCTCTATAGCAGCCATTCCAGATGTATGCTAAGGTAAGTGAGATCACAGTGATACTTCAAGTTTTAATGAATTTATATAAAGAAAAACTTGAAAAATAAATGAGAATAATCTGAAAATTAAAACTTTACTGCATGAAAACTTTCAGCATTAAAAGAAAACCTTTTATAGGTGAAAAATAGTAATTTATCATGCAGTGCTTCTCATTGAAGACTATTTTTCAGATTAAGTGTTAGATTACTACTATGAGTGCTGTTAATCTTATGATAGAGCAGCTCGTTTGCAGTAAACTTCCTTGGAGTTCCTCCTGTTTACATGGCTATATGAAAGACAAATAAATTATAAAGTAAGTTTGTTTAGGATCCTATGGTGAAAATCCAGTCAATCCTAAGAATATCAGGTTGGATTGGTAATGATTTCTGTGTAGATCACCATTAATTTGGTTTGGATAATCAGTAACTGCCTAAAATTGTACTTCAGATTGGACTTTTTCCTAAAAATTAAGGAAAAAATGACTGCTTCTTTTTCTTATAATAACATATCTACCTAAAGGAAATATAGTATTTAAAATACCTTTCTGCAATACTGGTTTATTCACTACTGAGTATTAGTAATAGAATCACAAAGTTAAAAAGTAACATTGTCTAAAAAAAAAAGGAATAAATACTCTGAAGAAAATGGATTTTTTTTTTCCATTAAAATGCAACTTTCCCTTCCTTTCTAGTCTATTAAAAAATAGGATTGACTTTGCTATATCTTGTTACTTTACAGGTATAAAAAAAATAGGCCTTAATTTGCTGTAAGCACGTTGATTGCCTCTTAGGGGTAGCTCTCACAGAACAATTCTGTAATTTCGCATCACAAAGGTTTGATTTTAAAAATAAAACCTAGCATGAAAATGCTCTCTGCATTTTATCTTTTTTGCTTCTTTCTTTTGAATAATTACACTCACACTTATGAGTACACAATTTCTGATTAAAAGTAAGGTAATCAAGATGGTTGCTTAGTTGAGGTGAGATACGGAAGCAATTATCTCCAAACCAACTTTTCCCTAGTTTAAGTCTCTCCAACTTATTAGCTCTTGTCATTGATGGAGACCCTTACATCTCTCCTAACTGATGCTCACCTCAGTGTGAAGCTGCTGCTGCTAAAGATTTGGTTTGGTGAGACATGGTGAGACATGCTTACCTTCTCCGTGTACAGGGACCTCACAGCAAGGAAAGAGAGACAAGGTTGCCACCGTGCTCATTCTGGAGGCCTTTTCTGTCAAATCCTGGTCCTCCTTCTGGCAGTTCAACTGTTGTACAGGGCTGCTGGGAGCCAATGTGGCCCTAGTTGAATTTGATGAGTCAAATTGTCTTTTTGTCCAGGTGTAACAGAGCAGTACAAGGCCTCTTAGTGTATGCGGAACTGAGTCATAACATTTATATCTGTGCTCTTTTACCTTGTTTGTTCACAGCTCAGGGACAAGACACTTTCTCTGTGGGTTCCTATACAGTTCTGTCTTATTTGCTCCTGCTGTGTCTTATCATAACTGTTAATTTTTTATTCTATTTCCTCTTGTGTGTAACAGACACCAAGCCAGTGACTCCTGATTCCTGTCAGGGTTGTAACACAACAGCAGTTCCACAAATGTAGTTTACCAGACAGAGCAGAATCTGTCACCTGAAACTACCACAGTAATGCATTCTTGTTAAAAGTTAAGCAGTGTCTGAAGGTTTATGCGGTCAGTTTTAAGGACAACAACCTTTCCTGGAGTATGAAATGTGAGGGGCTGTGTGACTGTGGAGAGCTGATTTCTCCATGTGGATTTCTTTGGCCAGTACAATTTTGGACAAGTTGTATACGGAACAGTAACAGGTCTGCAGAATACTTGAGTCTTATTTTATTTGTTGCTTTTTTCTTCCTTAAGAAATTGCAGACAAAGCTCAGCACACGAGAATCAAAATCTTTCACAGTAAACATGGCAAGGCTAAATTTTATTTTAAATTCTTCATTTAATTATGAGCTGACAAAACTCATTTTATTTCATTTTATTGAAAGCCTGAAGAGGAAAAACTCTCTGCTAAAGCTACTGATGTTGTTTTCAGACACTGCACACGGAAATTAATGGGAGCTTTGCCATTGGTTTTAATGGGGACAGGATGTTGTGCCGTATTGGCATCAGTGCAATCATGTTGTGTGCTCTTTTGAACTTCGCTTTCCTTTCAACTCTTCTCTTGTAAGATCCCCAAGACACTTCTGCAGCACCTTTCTTGGAGTGTTTTAAACTCCATTTACATCCCTGTTGTCTGCAGTCGTGGTTGAAGCCAACATCACATCTTTGTTCTCATTAGGTCTAACATTTTTTTTCTCTCTCTCTTCCCCTTCATGCACCCTAGGTGATGATGTTATTGAAGGGTGGACAGTTGCACTCTGGCCCCCTAGAGTACTATGCTTCTCCCTAACACAGGGTTATGTTGGGCACACTGAGTTAGTTCATTTAATGTTTCTACTCCCCTGCTGGCTTAAACAGCTTCCACGTTTCACCTCATCAGCAGACGTTTTGTAATGTAAAGGAAAGATGGACAGGCAATGAAACAAAAATTGTTTTTTTTTTTTAACAAGATGTGGCTAACAAATTGTGAAATTATGCACTTTGCTATGAGGATCATTTACATCTACTTACATTTTTGTCTTACAGTCATTAACTTAGAAATGGGTTTAGTGTCATGTCCCAAAAGATTCTGATGAGGATTTCCTGGAGTTCTTACGTATAGATCATGTGTGTGAGTGCGTAGGGCAAGAAGGGATATGAAAGTCCCAAGGCACTTCTTGGGCATGGGCCAAAGCAGAGATGTGCATTATTGTTTTCAAATTCAGAGTGATTGAGCATATGGGAAATATATGTAATGCAAAACTGCTCATTGTGTAAGGGCAACCATACCAGGTCAAATCAGGGATCCATCTAGATAGCATCCCCTGTCATACTCCATTTCTGTTCAGAACTTTGATCTTTTAATGAGCATTGATGTGAGTGGAATGCTTATGAGTTTCTCAGTGGCCTATAGAATGCAGAGGGAACAGCAAGAGCAGAAGCAGAAAACTCTTGAAAACTGGATTTTCTGCTGGATGCACAATTCCAGTTCCTTTTTCAGGCAGGTCATTCCATTTATAGACCCACATTCATATGTAGAGGTAATTTTGAGGTTGCAATAGGAAAAATAGGAAAAAATAGGTAAACTGGTGGATTTTTTTTTTTCTATAGCAGATAGCAAACAATCTGGTGTATTGCCAGCCATTATTCTGCCCTTAGACAGTCAGTAAATCACCTTTCCTTTGCAGCAAGCTAGACATGCAGTCTTTATAGTCACAACAAACACAGTAGCAGAGCAAGGCATTTTCACTAGAAAAAGAGTAAATACAAAAATAAATCTTGCTATTTTAAGCTTATATATATTAGAGCTTATCTTGGAATCTCTGAGAGTATGAAAACACTGTATTGTCCTTGAAAGGTGACTGTTTTGTATTTAGTGACTTTCGTGGAGTTTTGGTTTGCCACTTCTGGATGCATATGGTCTAAGCACAGCTGCCTTGGGTCATGTGTGTTTTAATAAACACTCCTCTCCTTTGCCTACTAATAACACTGAAGTGTTTGTCAAAGCAGCCTCCAAGTTTACAGCATTTATGTTGGAAGCACAGCACGAGTATTCTATTTCAGATGTTTAATTTCTTCTCTTTTGCGGAAAAAGTGAGTGATATCAATTCCACTGACAGTGATATTCAGAAGAGTTTACAGTACATATTGTATCAATGTTTGGGTTTGTTCTAGTGTGACTGAGAAGGGAAAATCAAAGAGGATTTTCCCAATCTATTTATCTCTGTAAAATATTAATTATAGCTCAGTTCCACTAGTTCACTCTGCCTCTGTATGATGACCTGTGTTTTCAAGCTCAAAGGCAAAATAAATTCTAACAGAACTTAGCACATCCATACTAAAGATAATTTGATGGTTTCTTCTTATTTTTGAGTTGCTTTCCATCAAGAGTGAACGTAGACAAGAAAAAGTAGAATGAGGAGAATATGGACAAATTCTTTACCTTGATGATAGAAATGAAACAAAGGAGCACAAGTGTATTTCATACCCTTTGGAAGTTTGTTCAGAGGAAGTAAACTGTAAACCACAGCACATGGTTGATTTTTGCAGGTCCTGGGATGGGAAGTGTTGGGGCTGGCAGGACAAGAGTTCCTGGTTTCTCCCTGGGACTTTTATCAAACTTACCTCTCCTACCATTTATGCCTGTCATCCTGCTTCTGTTACAGCCCTGCTTATAAGAATCTAGAACTGTTGAGCAGGATGATCCCAATTGATACTTTTGTTGTTGTCCCTATTTACTATTTATTTTAGCTGTATTTTCACTTTGTTGTTATATTAATGTTTATTACAGGACCTATGAGTCTTCCTGTGTCCAATAGGTCCAGTAAAACACAGCGAGAACTGTTCCTTAGTAGCTAAAACAGAGATCCAGCTTGCAGGGCTGAATTCAGTTGTATTATGTGGTGAATACCTTTGAAAAGTAAATCTAGAAGCTCATATCTCAGTTGTCATTTTTGTAGAAAACAACCAGCAAAATTTAAAAAGTAGATTGTGGTGGAGTTGCAGGAGTATCACAGGGAGCAGTGAGCTGTCTGTTCTTGAGCAGTTGCTGGATGTTTCTGTGGTTTGCTCAAAAACTGACCTCTGTGATGTGTGAATCTCAGTTGGTAGGCTTTGAAATCACAGTGCATCGATTTGAAAAAAAGAAAAATCTGCTAAACAAAATTCTTTTTTTTGTTTGTTTGTGTCTTCAGGAGGTCACCAAATCCGTGCAGCCCCTTCTGCTGGGAAGAATAATAGCTTCCTATGATCCAGACAACTCTTCTGAAAGATCCATAGCCTACTACCTGGGCATTGGCTTGTGCCTTCTCTTCCTTGTGAGAACACTGCTCCTACACCCTTCTATATTTGGACTTCATCACATAGGGATGCAAATAAGAATAGCTTTGTTTAGCTTGATTTATAAGAAGGTAACTGTTTCATTTACACTTAAAACCAAACTTCAGTCCATACCCTACGTAGTTTTTAGGCCAATTTGTTTAAAAGTTGATAGTTTTTTTTTACACAGAAGATGAATGTGATTAACATTGCCTTCTGATAGCTTTCCATTTCCTATGTCTGAATAATTAAATAACAAGTTTACAGATGCTTTGATTCAAGCCAGTCCTTGTGTGAGTTCAGATGGACTGGATATGTGGTGAGATGTCTTAATTGTGCCACTCTGCTTCTGGATTGCTTATGTATTGCAAAAGAAACATTGAGTGCTGGTGGCTAGGGAATACTTTCAGAAGAGAATTATAAATGAAGATTTAGACAATAAATATAACATAAAAGGTTTGAATGAGTTTGAATGTTACTATGTGAGATCTCTATTTCATGAAGAATCAACAGATACATTGATACATTCCATGTTCACAAATCCAAAGATTTCAAAACATGTTTGATTTTACCAATACCAAAACCAGCCAGTATAAGCAAATCTGTTATTTGTTCTAGAATAAAGCTCATTGTGAAAGCATCTTTCAAAAACATTTGTCTAGATAGGCACAGTAGGAGATTTTTGAGGATGTGCAACAACACAGCGTGTGTACTTAATTAAAGCTTGTATTTGCATATATATCTGTGTAAATAAAATATGCAACAGAAAGCAAAGGCTAAGTCAATAAATCAATATTTGTAAAGCAGTTTAATTGCTAAGTTGAATTCAAGTGACATAAATAACAAATTTAATGAGACTCTTTTAATATCATGAAGCTGGTAAGTGAGTTGTTATTTATACTACTGTACAAATGCCTGTTATTTTTATTTGTATTTATTCAGTATTATAGGATTAGCTACATGGCCATTTTCCTATGTTTTTGTTTTCTTTTACAGACCTTAAAACTGTCAAGTAAAGTTCTAGATAAAATAAGTACTGGACAATTGGTCAGCCTTCTTTCCAACAATCTGAACAAATTTGATGAGGTATGTTATTGTTTTATGCACTTAGTGCTCCATCAAATACAAGTGCAATATTTCAAGCTGCTTGTGAAAAACATAAAGGAAGAAACAAGGATAAACAGCACTGCACTGACTGCTTGTTGTCAACATAAAATGAAGTCTGTCTTAAGATTGTGTTTTGGCGTTTGGTCACATAAATGTATATACATCTTCATTTTTCTCCTATCTGATTAGTAAAGGAAACCCAGAAACTCGACATTCCATGAAAACATTCTTGTTTTGCAATTCACTGAGAATCTACCAGAAAAACCCTGGGTTACACAGTTGGTATCGTAGCAGCCAGAACTTGCTCATCCAATTCTTCAGTCTTTTTTTCCTGAACACTTTCTATCTTTCTAATAATGTGAACCAGTATGGTTTTCTTGCTGTTAAACAAACAATGATATTCAGCATCCTGTTATTATTGTTACCTACTCTCCTTAAAAATCTAATTAAGTTTTGAGGTAAGACTTTGTTAGGAATCATTTCCAAGACATCCTTTTTAGACAATACACAGTCACAGAATAGTTGAGATTGGAAGGGACCTCTGGGAGCCATCTGGATGAACCTCCCCCCTTTAGCAGGGCCACCAGAGCAGGCTGCCAGTTATTGTGTCCAGGCTTCTTTTGAATATTTCCAAGGAGGGAAAATCCACAGCCTCTTTGGGCAGCCTGTGCTATTGCTCAATCAATACCTCCAATACTTCAGAAGTAAAAGCTTTTATTAAAGACACAGAGGTAGATCCCTGGTAATGGTTGAAACTCCATGAGCTGTTGTTCAGATTGTTTGTCAGTTGCTCTGTTAATAGTATGAGGTTTTCATCCATTGGAAGAAACAGGAAGCTCGACATCAGAGGGACTCTACAGTTCCAACATGTGTGTTTGGTATATCTACTTTAAGCACTATTTTACTATGCAGAGGAATGTGAGTTATTGCTGGTGAGCTAGGACAAGGCCCAAGTAGTGCACAAGTGTAGCCGTAACACAGAGCTCTTTGAAGGCTCTGTATCTCAGCCTGACAAGAGCCTTCAATACAAAATCTGAAGCAACATGGATGAAGTGGGCAGCAGTCTCCTTTGAATTTGTTGCACTCATACAAGTCATCTATTCACAATAGCAATATTGGCCTTCTCTTATCAGATTAAATCACTAAGAAAAATCTGCTGTGTACTTTTCTCATCTTGCATTGATAGTCAAATTCTGTTTATTTTTACAAAGCTGTTTTTTTCCCCTCGTGCATACATAGCAAAGAGATAATTGTGTACTGAACTTTGCCTTACAAAAATCAAAGATTAGTTGTGGAATGAATATGTATTGCTGTGCTGTCATCATTATTAAGACCCAGAATGCTATGTGGTCGTAATCACAAGTCCTCCTTTATGAACTTGTTTTACTACTGGAAATATTTGTACCATCCCTCATTACATTTTTCAGTGTCACTTCAATGACTTACTCATTTTCATGTAGCTTTCAGAGCAATCTGTAATTTTCATTATTATTATTTTCTGCTGTGGTTTCCTGCAGGGTCTTGCTCTGGCTCACTTTGTGTGGATTGCACCTTTACAAGTGGCACTGCTGATGGGACTGCTCTGGGATATGTTACAAGCTTCTGCATTTGCTGGACTTGCTTTTCTAATAGTTATGGCCTTTTTCCAAGCTTGGCTGGGACAAATGATGATGAAATACAGGTGATGAGACTGCTTTAAAGGATTTTAATGTGGTTTTTTTTTTCCTTAAAACAAACATTTTTTTAAGAGGTTTATAGCACTTGGGATCTCTAGTTATGACACTGTTAGAAAACTAGCATCCAAAGAATGTTGGATGTGTCAGAAAAGTAGGGAGAAGTCTTTACTTCTTTGGCAGCAGCTATCTAATCTTAAAAAAAAGGTGATGTCTAACATGCAGTAAGTAGTGATAATACTTTATTGTACTGTTGGTAGTGAGTTGATGTTAAACATAAGTATATAGGAAAAGTGAATCATAAGATATAATGAGATATAAACTGACTATAGAGGATGAAAGAGATGAAAATTAACCTACTGGCTTTTTACTTTGTAGGGATAAGAGGGCAGGAAAGATCAATGAGAGGCTTGTAATCACCTCAGAAATAATTGAAAATATACAGTCAGTTAAAGCCTATTGCTGGGAAGATGCAATGGAAAAAATGATTGAAAGCCTCCGTGAGTAAGTGGTTTTATTTTAGTCACATTTCTTACGTGTTGAGAGTGACTGTGCACATTGTCTGTACTCATATTAGTTAAGAAGTAAAGCACACAACTATTAATCCTCCATAAAATGAGCATGCATTCCCACACTACAGCTTGCTTTTTCCCAATTTGTCAAATTCACAATAGAGAGGATTTTTTTTATTTTTTTTTTTAATTTGCTTCCTTATTTGCTGTGATGGTATTTCAGTGGTTAACTTGTACAGGTAAAACAATTGTGGCATCTGTGTTTGTTTCTGGCCAACCTTATCCTCATCTTACAGTAAAAAGCCCTTTTGTAATGCTTACTTAAGGCTTTATAGATTTTCCCATTCTGCGCTGGAGGAAACAGTATGACACCTCTGCAGTAATTTTCTGAGAAGTGCAACAGAGCTGGTTTTAGATGTGCCGCACAACCTGTTTAAGGAGTACGGTATTGCAGCTTCATGTATTCCTTTGGTACAACTGCATTAACATTTATTATCTGTGGAAAGTCTTGTGTGGTGCTTATCTTCTCAATTAACATCAGGATTGAACTGGCACCAGCAGAGCTGAAGCATAAAGGAGGTAAAAGAGCTAACCCAGCTGGCTGAGAGCTAGAGGACTTCAGTGCTGATGGTGTCCTGGGGGAAGGGAGGAGAAGTGACAGGTTGATTGATAGGTGATGTTGCATGAAGCAGAGTGTTTGTAGTCCTTTAGGGAACATTAGAATTCTGTGCCAGGTGTGTGATTGGGAAAATAAAAGAAAATAAAAGAAATATAAGTATCGTATTATCATGTAAATAAAAGAGGTGAAACAGTATTATTAAACAAACACCCTCTTCAGCTGTCTTCTGAAAGACAACATCGGAAAAATTAAGTGCTCTTTGCCTTCAGAATAAGAAAGTTCTCAACATTATAATAATTTACTGTAAAATATGTGAGAAAACCTGGATTGAATCCAGTTCTAGGATGAAATCAGGCTAGGATTCAGCTGGTACCACTAGTACTGGGCATTACTTTTAGCAATTTTCAGACCGCATTTTTAAGTAAATCCTGAAAAATAAGGTTCATATATACATTCCTCAAAATGGTCAAGAAACCTCCAAAAAACAATTACCATTTTACAGTTTATATTTATTGCAGTACATTATAGAAAATTTTGTAATGCTGGAATTCAATTTTTACTGTATTATGTGTGAATTTTTAAGAGACATGAAAGAATTCTAAAAATGTTATAGGAGCAATCTATCTTTCTTCTTCTGCTTTTGCACCAAAATGCTATATCTTCTGACTGATCCAAAAGGTCACTTGGTAAAGATATCACCAGAGCAGGCCAGCCTGGGAATGTCAGAATTTCAATTGAATTTTGCTTGCTGAGACAGCTCTGCAGGGCTTTACAGTCAGTTGGTTTGTTAAGATGGTAGGAAATGAGATATTGTGAGTTAACCCATGCCTGGATTTTAGCAACCGTGCATCATAACTGTTAACAAACTGTCTCTGCATGCTGGAAGTTTCTGGTGCAACCTATTTTAACTAACTCTAACTTAACCAACTAGATACAACTGTGAGGTTGTATCTTCTAGATCTGAGCTGCCTGGGCTGGCCATCCTGCAGGTGTAACGCTGTTGGAGGCAAAGACCTCCATGTAGCTGTGACACTTCAAAGACAACAATATGGGCTGTTTCCTGTGTGCCTCTGAAGCCTGTAATGGCAACTGTTCATAAAAGGTGTCTGAATAAATGCACTGCATTTCTATGGGCCATATAATGTATTTGAATAAGTAAAAAAACATGGTGCCAAACTGTTACACCTGAACAACAGCATAATAGTCCAGAAAGTGAAATTCAAGGCTTGAAGTGTCTGTATTTTGTTAGCTGGCTGGTACTTGAGAGTATACTGAGAAGGTTTGGTGCATTGGTTCTCCCTTGTTCGAGTGACGCTTGTAAGCTTCAGCACTGGGGGTGGTTTTGGTTTCTATCAGAGATTTTCATCAGACTGACCAGGCATTGAACTCCAAAGTATTTGTTATCCCTATTCACGGTGTCATGCAGTTTCATCCAAGTTCAGGAGATCCTTGAAAGGCCCTTTTCCAGACCGTGATTACAGCTGTGGTGTTTACATGCATGCCCGACTAATCTTTCTAGGCCTGTCTTGTGAATTGCAGACATAGCAAGAGGTGCTAGGCACCCTGATTCTAAACTAACTGAGCTCAGTCTTTCTCTCAGGGACTTCCATGATAGGACACTGATGTACGTGGAAATCTCACACACATGCAGTGTAGAGCTGAAAGTAGGTCCCACACAACCCCAAAATCTTGGACTTCCTTTGCGTGCAGACAGTGTCTCAGTACCAGAAGATAAGTAAAGACTATGATGCTCAGACTTGCAATACCAGCAGTTAACATCACCAGTGCAACTGTGAACTGCTAAACATCCTAATGGTTAGAGCATTCACCCAGAATGGGCACCTTGATTGGGGACTAGCTCCATCTCTGGGCTTGAAAAACTTTTATCTTTCATTGCTGCAGAAGTGCCTATGGAAAAGCTGAGACTTTTTGTGTCTGGGAATGTGAAGTGAATGAGGGTGAAAGAAAGCTTTAGCAATTTTTATTTAACAGCTCTCTGTAAGATGCATAAATGTTATGAAGCTAGCAATAATCATTAGTTGCATTCCTTGCATTCTTTGCACCCATGCTCCATAAACTGAGATTCAGCAGGAAAGATCGAGAACTCCCTGCCTTTCACCTCTTCCAGTTGAGGCCACCTGACACCTCATTTCTTGGGTGAGGCTGTTAGTAGGATGGTCTGCAAAAGGGGACGACGCTATAACTGATTGTTCTTGGAGTTGTTATGGTTGTATCTAGGAAATCTGACATTTAGGAGTGTCTGATTTCCCAGGGGATCGTGTATCCAGATGATCAGATGAGAAGGGAATGACATTTCTGGGAGCATTAGATGTTTCTGGAGAGTTGTATCAGGAACTGTAATGGCTTGTGGCTTATGAGGTAACTAAATGATGACGTAGATCACTGTCACTTTGTCTAACAACTCTGAGGATCGGTGCCCAAATATTGCTGCAATTATTTTTTAAATGTAAATTGGGTCTGAATCTTGATTTTTTAATTGCATTCCTTAAAAATAACAGAAACGAATGAGCCTCTAGGTAAACTGTTTTACCAGCAGTTCTATCCAAAAATTTGTAAGATGTAAACTGTGAAATCAGATACTAATCATTTGTTTTTAAAATTTTTTTTGACAGAACTGAACTGAAGCTAACCCGAAAAGCTGCTTACGTGAGATATTTCAACAGCTCAGCCTTCTTCTTTTCAGGATTCTTTGTGGTGTTTTTAGCTGTGGTTCCATATGCTGTGACAAAAGGAATCATTCTCCGAAAAATATTTACCACTATTTCGTTTTGCATTGTGCTTCGAATGACAGTGACCAGGCAGTTTCCTGGGTCTGTGCAGACCTGGTACGATTCTATTGGAGCAATAAACAAAATACAGGTAGGTTGCCCACACTTCAACCTTCCCAAGTACGTAAGCTAATTCTTTATAGCACGTTATCTTGTCAGTTGATCAACAAAAGCACATGGCATTTGTGCAGACTTTCCGAATATACTAATAATGCTTTGATTATACACCATGAAATGTCATCATAAATCCTGATATTGTTATATGGTTCCCCAGGCAGCATAACTACAGGAGTCTTATGCTATCCGCCATTTGCTTGTTTTGAAACAGAGGCATCTAAGCCTCTTTTTCATTGTAGAATAGGGAACTTAATAAAACTACATTGTGGTACTTAAGAGATATTTTCCCTTCAGAAAAAGAAGTACAAAATCAGTATGTGTTTTACATAGCACAGCTTCCAGTAGTTGAAATCACAAACCTGCTGTTTTTCTAGCTATTAGTGGCAAGAACAGCAGGAGATTGTACAGCTTATGCAAATGTGCATCTCATTCATTATGAGTAGTAAACATAATTAAGGTACTGGTCTGCTAATTACTGCCTACCTTACCTACCAAGATCAATTGCTCATGTACCAGCATGAGTGGCTTATGCAGAGTCAGCTCAGGGTAAACCTTTGTGACCTCTCTTTTGTCTGCTGTTTTGTTATCAATCCTCAGAGAAAGAATTCTATTCTGAATCCAAATATTAGGAATTTTAAAAAAAAGACTGTAGATGTTTTTCATTAAAATATAATTTTCTTATTTTTCAGCATGGTAGAAATACCCGATATACCCAATATATCCAATATAGAAATACCCTTAAAGATCTTTATCAGAAATCTGAACTGTAATAAAGAATAAAAGCATCTATTGGATTTTTGAAATGTCAAGAATCTAGCCTTAAGCCTGTCTATCTGACATTCAGAAGGTTGCCTTGTTGGATCCCAATTAACACAGAGCTTGTGTTGCCAGGCTCCCTAGGCATTAGTGGTGGCATCCTGTCTCTCATATTTCCTGGAAGAGTGCATCCAACGCTTTTTCACAGAACTGGAAAGCCCAGTCGTCACACTACTTTGTTAGACGCTTGTCTTTGGGGATACTAGCTATATGGCTCTTCTGGAATTCATAAATAATAATCTCTTTATGATAGGTTTCCTCAGACTCCATATAAAGGCTTCACAGAATCCCCAAGCACTGATGCCCTTTGTTTGTCACAGGAAATATGCATACATGCATAAAATGAATAAGCTATGCATATATTTCTGTGATTTAATTTATTCATCAGTTTGGAGAGTTTGACCAATATTCTCCCTTACCATATCCATTTTGTTTGTCCACTGTATTACTTAGGCAAACATAGTTGGTCCCATATAATTTTGAAAGGTGATTTAGAGGAGATGGTACTTAAAGACTGCATAACCTTAATAGAATAAAGGGACAGAAAAGTTAAAGATCTTACATAATATAGACTTACTCGTTTTTTCCTTATCATGATACTCATTTATCCTTATCTCAGAAGATAATACGAGTAGGGTTGCTGATTTCTGTCATTTGAAATGACCGTACGTCAGTGCTGCACTAGCCAGTGTTATCATCTGCCTTTTGTGCCCACATCATTTAACTTCATTTAAGCTTGCAGTTTTGGAATAGTGTGTCGGCAGTGTCTAGCTGTTTAGCTTCATTGTTTAACAGAGTAACCTTCAACATTCCACTCTAGAAACAAAGCTTTATTTGAAAAGGATTAAGGCTGGCAGCTAATGCTGCGCCAAACAAGTCCTGAAAGTGAACAAAATGCTATGTTTTGATATTCTTACTAAACCAGAAGCAAATACACGCATGCTTATATTTCCACTAACAATGAAAGAATTGGTAGCTTCAAGAAACATTTCTTTCTGAATCTGAAAGACATTGTACAGTCTGCATTTGTGCTTCGCACAAGGGCACGAGAATGCAGTAACACCATCAGAAATGTTAACTGGTGCTCAGCATTGGCAAATCTGTATTGCTTTGTGGGACTGACCGTCATCCCTTACCATTTCCTGTAATCTGCTTTCATTGTGTTTCTAGGATTTCTTGCTAAAAGAAGAATATAAGGCTCTGGAGTATAATCTAACAACAACTGGGGTTGAGGTGGACAATGTAACAGCTTTTTGGGATGAGGTTTGTACTTTTACCTCAATTAAATTCAAATACTGACTACAGATAGATAGATAGACAGATATTTACCAACATTTGACTCACTGTTCTCTAATAAGAGCAGACCTTCCTTTTTACTGGCTTCAGCTGTCTGCAGGTGAGGAACATGTGGCAAGTAATTAACACATAATATCAAATTATCCATGGTGGAGAAACATTGGAATAAGCTTTTTAGCAAATGAGAAGGCCTGTAACTTATTTCAAATTTAAACCATCCCGAAACCAAAATCAATCACTGGCAGGTATAAATATCAGAAAGCAGTTCAGTTAGAGGATTATTTTGCTTGTGTCAGCATATTTAGGTGCAAGTACAATGTGGATGGTAAAACAGATACGATTTTAAGAATATAATAAATTGGCTATGGGTAGGAAAAGTAATGTCAGCAAAGTAAGTCCATAGGCTTTCATAAGTCTATAGTGTGCTACACATGTCTGCATATGTTCTGTTCGCTTTTTGTGTATGTACAAACATACCAGTATGTGTGTTGCAGGGAATTGGAGAGCTCTTTGTGAAAGCAAAACAGGAAAACAACAACAGTAAAACTCCTAGCAATGACAACAATCTCTTCTTCAGCAATTTTCCCCTTCATGCTTCACCTGTTCTTCAGGATATAAATTTTAAGATCGAGAAAGGAGAGTTATTGGCTGTTTCTGGATCTACTGGATCAGGCAAGGTATTTCTCTTTCTGTTGTTTCTACAGAAGTCCTATTAATTTTAAGGAATATTTTCGTGTTGTCTGTGTTGTTACTGGTATTGTTAATGTATTCGTGCTAATCTGTGCTTTCTGTAAAAGTAGCAGCTGCAGGAAGAGTGTATGAATAAAATGTATCTCAGTAAAATGACCCATTCTTATTTTAAATTTTACTCTGTGGCTAGTGTGGAGACTGTTGGAAAGTTTTTGTACATACAAGGATATAGGCTTAGTAGAGAAATACCAACTTAAATTACAAGTCTATTTTTCCACAGGAACTGAAAGGAGGTTTGCAGGAGTAATGCAGACTGTAACCTTATGCTGGTGATCACGATGAGCTTCTCCTTGATGCTCACTTTAAAACAGTGAACTAGAGAACGTTACATGGATACCCAGATCTCTCAGTGTGTTTGAAAGCAGGGCTTTTTCCTGCTTTGCCAAAACTTTAAGGAAAAATTTGAAAACGAAGTGGTCAGTAATCTGACAAACATGACACCAATTAGCAAAATAACTATGATGCATACTCTAGATACGTGACATACCTCATCGTATAGGCTCCAGATCATTCAGTACCTTAGCTTGAGCTCACACTCTCAGTTCCAGGTGAAAGCCTGGAGCACAGGTTTGGGGGGGTGCTGTTCAAACTGGTGGAGTACTGAGAAAAGTTGTGGTTTAGATAAATCATCGTCTCAGATCTGGATAATGTTATAAATGCATTTTGTTTGCAGATAACGCATTCAATTGACCTTGGTACTATCATAGAATCATAGAATCTAATCCAAGGTTGGAAAAGACCTACAAGGTCATCAAGTCAACCAACAACCTATTGCCAATAGTTTTCACTAAGCCATGTTCCTTATAAAATACACTGAATTGTAATACTCTTATTCACTTCAAGCTATAAGGAATTAAATAAAGTATTTGATCTTCAGGGAGCCTTCTGAGAAGGTGTGAAAGAAAAAAAAAAACATTAATTATAGATTTGGCAATTTTTCCCATTTAACAAATTATTGGTGAAAGTATTCTGAGTTGCTCTACTTTCACCTATCAGGACTCTTTTTGATGAGGAGGCTCTCTGGAGATTTTCAGAAGCCATCTAGACACTGTACTGAGCAGCCTGCTCTAGATGTTTCTACTTGAGCAATCAGGTGTTGGTCCAGATGGCTTCCAGAGGTCTTGTCCAGTCTCAGCCATTCTGTGATTCTTTGTAAAGTCTTTGGTTTGTTGAAGTCAGTGGCGAGGACCCATCAATTTCAAAAGCATCAAGGCTTCAATATTATTTTTCATCAATGATACCATTGCAAAAGACATGAGGTGGTCCTCAAACTGATATACTGGTATGCATTTTACTGTGATAATTCTGAATTAACAGAAGAATTTTATTATATTGCTGAAGTCCTCATTAATCTAAGATGGCTGTTGCTGAAGCTCATACTTACGATACAAAGATGTCACTTAGTGTAAGAAGGTTGTCTATATATTCCATTTATTCAACTTAGGAAAATTCAGATCACACTGTGCTGTAAGCAATTATATACATAGGAGAAATTTGCATTTTTCCAGGCAATAAAGATAAAAAGATTAAATATTATCTGAAAGGAAAATGTAAAATAAGATTTACGCTTAGCCCTCCAACAAAAGAAGTTTCTCCTTTCCTTCCACCCTCTCAGTGTGGGGTTTCTTTCCTGTTGATGATGTTGCAAATTCCAGGAATTTTCAGGCCAATGGAAAAGAGTGTGTACTTATTTCTTCTGTCTGTACTATGAGGCCTGATATCAGCTCTTTAAAACAGCTTCATTAGTAGATCTTTCTGGTCTTTTTTTTTTTTTTTAACTTTAAAAAATACGACATAAGATATTATAGCTCAACATCCAGTGTGCAAAACATCCTAAGAGATTATCCTTTGCAAGTTCAGAAACTTCTTACTCAGCTTTTTGGAAAATTCAAGTTCTGGTATGATGGGAAGATGTCTCGTGATATTCCCCCTGTATAACTTCTCAAAAGATATCTTTGCTGAGAACATAAAATTGTGTCTTAGATAGATTTTTAGATCTTGGGCTGTTATGTCCCAGCTTTGTTGACTGTTTATCTGTGATAAGAACACCACTGGAATGCCTCTGTAACATGTTTTTCCTTGTATTTCTCAACTCTGTTCTTTGATCAAGTAGCTAGTGATGTGTGACAAGGTTACAACAAGCTACTGATTAACTTTGAAATTATAACATGTTAGTGCTGAAATTGCAATCAATTCTTTTATGAAGGGAAATAGCAAATATGCATAGGTCATGTATTCACGTAAATGAGTTAACAGTTACAGAGAAGACTTCAGATCGCACTGAGCAGTTGGTGAGCAATTGCATCCACAGAGATAGCACATTTTTCAAGGCAACACAGAAAAAGGGCTATAAACATTAGCAAGATTGCAAACATGAACTGTGTTGCACAAAGAACAAGCAAAATAGACAGTGATGTTAAAAATCAAATAACATTCACCATAAATACTAATACCTGACATCCATATGCCTCCCACAGATACTCACATTTTTACCTTGTAAAAGTGCTACAAGTTTAACTAATGAATGCTTTTGCAGCCACGTGCCTTGTTTATAGGCTATCATACAGTTTTTCTTGTTCAGTAACTTTCTCTCTGTTCAGGGGCCTTTCAGAACCATACACATCATGACAATCTTCAGTAATTGCGTCTTGTGAATGTAGGGACACATTTTATAGAACGAAAGTACCACCTTATTATTTTAAGGTGATTCCTATTTTGTTTAGCATTTGTTGTGGTTGTATGCATTTCTGATATATGAACCATTCATAATTTTTCAGACTTCTCTTCTGATGTTGATAATGGGAGAACTGGAGCCTTCTCAGGGTAAAATTAAGCACAGTGGAAGGATATCATTCTCTCCTCAAGTCTCTTGGATCATGCCTGGAACAATCAAAGAAAACATCATTTTCGGTGTATCCTATGATGAATACCGATACAAGAGTGTCATCCAAGCCTGCCAACTGGAAGAGGTCAGTCATTAGAACTCTTAAGACCTAATTGTATAAAAATAATACTAAATAAGAGTCAGGAGTTTCTTGTTTTAAGTAAACAAGAACTCATCCTGGCATTGAAATTTCGTAGTATTACAAGTCAGCCTATTGCCAGCTCCTTCGGACATACGCTGATGGTGCTGGTTCTGGGAGTTTACATAACAGGAGCTAAATCAGCTTACTTGACTGAGGTTGTGCTTTTCTTTGTGTGAATGCCATAAGTTTTCACATTGGAAATTACTGCAGGGTCAATCTTTATGTGATGTGTAGTCTATAATGAAGTCAGAATGCCCTTGTATTTGTTTGTTGTTCCTAGAGGGTAATGTAAGAAACGAGCACTTTTTCACCTTGCAGTATACAAAAGGACCCAACATTTTAGGCCTTTCCACGCTTATTGCTGTGCCATAAGATCAGGTGTTTCCTCAGCAGCATGTCGACGAAAACAATAAATATTTAACTGCTGAATAGGATCTTTCTTTAGGCTACGTAGTGAAACATTTTCCTTCAGTGCCAGTCAAGCAAGAAAACAATAGCCACTCTGTTTAAAAATAAGATGAGGTTACAGCATTTTATCTCAAGCAGGGTATAGTCAAGTGATAAAGTAATCTGGTCTTACGTGTTTATGGCCATCTCAGTCTGTGTTTGGATTGTGGTTTGCTGGAAATCTTCTTTGAAAGCTTCGGAAGACAGAAGAATTAGCAACTTCTGTTTCAGGCATTCTGAAGAGAGTAGTCCTTAACCCCAGACTTAAAAAGTTGTAGTTAATGCCAAACCTCCAAGGGACAACTTGCAGCAGTTCAAAACTCTCCTTGTCCCAGTAGGCTTTCCAGCCTAGGCCCTGGCTAGAGCAGAAGGTTTTTAGTGATGGGTTTGTTTGGTGCTGGTGGGCCAGCTCAGTATCTCCACGCCGGTGAGCTAGCTTGATGTTTCTGTGTTGGTGAGCGAGCTCAGTGTTTTGGCACTGGTATGATACCTTGGTGTTTTGTTTTGGTAGGATGGCTCAGTGTCTCAGTAGGCTGCAGTTCCTTTGTTCTCCAAGCAGGCTCAATCAAGCCAGCTTTGATCTGTGTGGGTGCAGATCTGTGCAGAACGATATGCTTCACCTCTAGCAGGACTCATTACTTGAGGCCAAGTTTGATATTTGTAAGGATACTTTCTTCTGCACTGAAGCTGAATAAATTGGGACTGCCTGAAGAGAAGGCAGAATGGTCTGGAATCAAGCCAAATGCATTACCTTGTTACTGTTATACTTGCTAGTCTCATTAGCGTTGAATTACAAATTATCAAGTAGGACTGAGAATAGCAAATGTAAGGATGGTTTTAAAATGTTAATTCCTAGTTTCTTCCCCATTGTGCACTTTTAAGGGTTTTATTACGACAAGAAGAGTTAATGTTTTGTTGGTTTATGGTTGTGTTTTTGTTCTTTCGGAAGAAGGAATACTAGAGAATTTCTGCCTAAAGGAGCTCACTTTACATTCTTCTCTACAATTTGTGTAGGTAGTTACATAGTGCCCCTGAATGCAAGAGAGTATTGTTTATTTTGTCTCTTATATGGGTTCTTCAAGTTGGACCAGGGTGTGGTAATAAAAGAGAGTTTGTTTCCTTATTGCACATATACTGGAAGTTAGTTAAAAGGCGTCTCTCAACAGTGACTAATTGAGATTTTCCTTCAAGTTCCATGCTCACAAAAAAAAAAAAAAAAAAAAAAAAAAAAAAAAGTTTTGAGGAAGACAAAGCCATTTCCTTTGACCTAGTGATCAAATGTAAACAGAATCATATAATTGTTTCCTTTTGAGTGGAAAGGGATCCTTAAAAGTCATCTGCTCCAACTCCCCTGCAATGAACAGGGCCATCTACAGCTAGATCAGGTACTCTGAGTCTGGTCCAGCCTGATCTTGAATGTCTCCAAGGATGGGGATCCACCACCTCTCCAGACAACCTGTTCCAGTGCATCACTAAAAACTTCCTTATATCCAATCTGTATCTCCCCTCCTTCAGTTTGAAACTATTTCCCTTAGTTCTAAAACAGCAGACCCTGATAAGAATCTGTCCCCTTTATAGCTCTCCTTTAGGTACTGAAAAGCCACTATCAGATCTCCCTGAAGCCTTCTCTTCTTCAGACTGAACAGACCCAGCTCTCTCAGCCTGTCTCCATAGGGGAGGTATTCCATCCCTTGAATCATTTTTGTGGCCCTCCTCTGGATGGACTCTTAAAGGTCATATGACTACTTGTCATAATTTCAGGAAGACACTATATATATATATATATGTATATATGTAATGCTGAAGAAGCATGAAAAAAGTTCTCAAATTCTATTTTGAATGTATTTCTATGAACTAGCAGCATGTCCTTATGGCCAAGAAAACTAGTGGTATCCTTGAATGCATCAAAAAGAGTGTGGCCAGGGAAGTGATCCTCCCCCTCTACTCTGCTGTGGTGAGGCCACATATGGAGCACTGCATTCAGTTCTGGGCTCCCCAGTTCAGGAAAGATTTTACAGCATAGCCTGCTTTATATGTGTAAAATGATTCAGAACTTGTTCATAATTACATTTTTTGATGTTACTGTTCCTTACAAGTAAAGTAGGACATCAGGGGAGGTAAAATCATGTGGTTCTAATTACAGGCATTTGGAAATAGACAAAGGTTAAGAGTAGAGCAGTAGGTGACAGAACAACAGAATGACTGCTTCGGAGTTGAGATGAAGAGATTGTAGTGTGTCTAGATTCACCCTTATTCATGCATGATGTTGAACTCGAATGCCAATACATTTTAGTCATGTGATACTTACTATGAAGCATCACAGTAAAAAGCATTTCATAGAAAAGGTAGAAGGGGAACTTGATCCTCTACCACTGCCTTCTTGTTTTATCTTTCCTCGGGGAATAGGGAATATCCTAGCAAGTATGCAGTGTGAATACATAACTTAACAGATCTCTTAAAATGAAGATAAAATTAGTCAGCACAAAGTAGTAGTCCTCACCATTTATCAATTTTTCAGTAACCTTGTTGGAATATGCTGTTTGAATGAGTTTAATTCTGAGTGTGCAGATATTATTGTGTTTATTACTTTTAACATTATTGCCATAATAGAGAAAAGCCAAGATGTGATTGAGGCAGTCTGAACTCTCTTTCTTCTAAAGAAAGTCCCCATATGCTAGTTTAAAAGTAATTAAAAGTAAAATAAGATAAACAGATGATACTTGAGCTTATGCTACCTTTCTTTTTTTTGGCAAGGTGTTTTACCCTTTTATTAAGTACTTTTCATCACATTCATGATAAAAGTCAATTAGAAGGTGAACTTCTTCCTAGCACTTCAGATTAAAGACCAATTAAGTAAGAACACATTCAGTGCTGGGAACATCCTGCATGATTCACCACTTTTATTCACAGTGATGAATGGCAAAAAACACTGGGAGATGTGAACTGCATGAATTTATATGTCTATGGAGTCTTGCTACTAAATATGAGGTAATTCCACAGGTGCATATTCCACAGAGACTGAAAGATTCTACTAATGTAATGGGAAGGATAACATGAATTTAAACAGGAATTTGTAGGAATAGCCAAGGGGTTTTCAACATCTTTATTACTGATATGAAAAATTGTGAAAAGAACATGGCTTGATTTTTGAATTTTTAATTTGAAAAATCATTATTAATAGCCTACAATAAACTGGAAGTGGTTTTTTTCATTGGTTTTTATCACTTGTTAAGTTATAAAGGTAAAGCCCTTGAACAGTTATAGTGGGAAACTTGAAGGCTACATTTTGTTAGCTTTGAACAAAATTGTCCCAAGGGAATACGTTTTTCAAGCCAGGACAGCAGAAACAAGCCCATTATAGTTATTCTTGTTAAAAAATAAAAAAGGACTGTATCTCATTTGAAGGGAGGCAGTACTTCATTTGTTTTAAAATCATAGTTCTGTGACTTCTGGTTTTGCCTTTGTGAAAGGTAAGAGATATTTTTCCGCCTACTTAATTCATTCTGTCCTTCAGTACTTTCCTAAGAGGCCATAAACCCATAATGGCAAACTACCTGTATGAAGCTGCTACTTTTAAAGTAAACACATGTTCTGATTTGACAGGCACCACCTGCTTGTGAATGTAATATTTAACGCTGCTTGCAAACAGAGAAAGTGTTTCCTTACAAAATCAAATCATATAACAGCATACAGGAAACACGAAACCACATTCTGTCCTTTTTGAGCTGCCTTCACAGGGAATGCATGCAATATATTTTCAGCTTAGATCATAAGAAAATGATTAGAGAAAGAGACAGTTAATATGCCAAGCCCTCGTTTGTGCTCTTGTGTGTTTGGCATCTCCTCAGAAAGGATGGCATCTCCCCCTCGGTGACTGGCTCCCTGCAGTGTCAAGGATGCCCTGAAACAAAAGCACATATTCTTACTAGCATCTCACTGTGCTTCCCCAGCCCCTTTTATCAGTGCTGACTGGGGTTTTTTTTTGCAGGTGTGTTATTAGTCTGCATAGAATATCACATCTGAAGCTGACTACAGGTGCACAATTAAACTAAATCTGTAGGAGCTGTGAGGCAGTTTGACAGCTTTTAGTCAGACAGCGTGTGAAATACTTTGCACCCCGTTTTGTGGCCACTGTTCACAAGGGCTGCTGACACGTTAGGAAGCGGAAGAGAGGAACAATAAGGACTCAAATCTGGTTCTGTGTGCTTTATAGTAAGCAATTCTCTGCAAGAGGATATTAAGAGGAAGCTTGGTTACCTAATCATGTAGATGTTTGAAATGTGGGTGTTCAATGAGAAAGCAGGTTACCTAGGCTGCCTTCATAGATAGGGACAGACACAGGTATGCCAATGTGAAGTTCCTCTCATCCTAGTGTAATCAACTAAAATAGCACAACTGAATTCCCTGCATGTTTTCTCTTGAGTTTTTAGAGAAAACAGGTAGCTTAGATGTCTTTGTTATCAATATGAGGTGGGGTGAGTCCCACTCTTTGTCCATGCATTAAACAGATGTATGGAAGCTGTCAAGCATTTAGCAACTAAGAAAGACAATAATTGTCTGACAGTTAATAACTAGTTAAAAAATCAGGAAAAAAAGTGCCAAATTTTACACATTGAGAACGGTGTTTTCTTAGCATGAAGACACATAAAACTATCAAGTAATCTTCAAATAATCTTGATAACAAAGAATTTGTATGCAAAAAAAGTCTGTTCTGTGTTTCCTTTTGTGTGTGTGTGTGTGTGTGTGTGTTTTAAGCAAGATCATATTTATTATATACTCTGGAAAGAGTTATTACATTAAACTATCTCAGCATTATTCTTCTGTACCAATCCCAAAGGTATTATCAATTACCCTTGCTGAGGCAGGTGAATATGACTTACACACAGTTAAACCTACAAACAAATATTAAATAGAGTGCTTTCTCCTTGAGTGTGAGATTTGTTAGCTAATATTAGAAGATCTCACAAAAAATAATTACCATCTATGGGAACAGGGACTGGAGAGAGAGTGATAGGGTTCCTCTCTGAAAATAATGCCTCCTATTTTATTACCCTGACCCACGATGTCGGAGGTGGATATTGCTGGTATGGCAGTAGAGGCAAACCTTCCCACCAGTTTTCCATTACATGTTGTTGCCATGTGACAGATGGCAGCAGAGGGGCAGTCTGACAAAATGGCATCTGATGCAGAAGTGCGGATGCAGCAGAGGTGTGTCGTGGAATTCCTCCATGCAAAAAAAGTGGCACCCATTGACGTTTATTGACTCTTGCTGAATGCTTATGGAGACCAAACAGCAGATGTGAGCACGGTGAGGCAGTGAGTGGTGTGTTTCAGCAGAGGTGGCAGTGATGTGAAAGACAAGCCATGTTCTGCATGGCCATGCACAGCTGTTACACCACAAAACGAGCTCATCTGCACGAATCAGAAGACTGACTAGGGAACTGTGTACAGAGCTAAATATCAGCTTCAAAGCACTGGTGGCAATGTTGGAATATCACAGATTTTGCATCAGGTGGGTCCTAGGAATGCTCACACAGGAACGTAAAGAACACCATATGAAAGTTTGTCATGACTTTCTGAATCAATATGAGGCTGAAGGTGACAGTATTCCACTACAAACGATGATGAAATGTGTTGTCACCATTAGGAGCTGGAGTCAAAATGACAGTCTGTGGAGATGCAAAATGTGAATTCCCCATTGAAGAAAAAGTTCAAGACACAGCCCTCAATGGGTGAAGTTATGAGATAGGAAAGGGGTGATCCTTCTGGATTCCCTGGAACCCAGACAAATCATCGACTTTGACCACTACATCATGATGCTGACTAAGCTGAAGGCTCGAACTTCCAGAGACAGGCAGAGAAAAAAACTTATCCCAAGATAACACCAGGCCCCATACCAGTTTGAAGACTGTGGAACATGCTGTCAGCCTTGCCTGGGCTGTCCTATAAAACCTATCACATAGTCCAGATTTCCTTCTGACTGCCATCTGTTTGTGCCAATGAAAGACAGAATGTGTAGGCAACATTTGTCTAGCAACAAGACTGGCACAACAATTGTGAAATTGTTAAGTGGGTCAGCTCTGGTGGTGGAGATTTTTATGTGTGGCTTGCAGCCTTTGGTGAAATTGCACATCTAGTGGTCGTGACTATGTTGAAAAACAGTGTTCTGTAGCTAAGAATTTGCTCTATCAAATAGTGTTGTGCATCTGTTATAATTTCTATGGAAATAAATAGGAGGCATTAGTTTTTGAGCAACCTATGTATATATTAAAGAAAATCCAGTAAATGCTTCATTAGCATGCTGGGTTTTGTGCTGTTCAGCATCATTACATTAGATTTGTTCCTGGCTTAATTTCACTTCCTGCATAAAATGACAGCAAGGATGTATTTGGACCAGCCCTACATACTTTTTTACAATAGGTAATGCATGTTCCAACAAATAACATTGTGTGTCTATTGGACTTCTTCACTCTGTTTACGCCATTGAAAGAAATTACTAACCATTTTTTGATTATTATAATTACAGCCTGAAAAGTTCTTTGTCTTTTCCATGCCATATATTACCCTGAGGTGAAAGGTAGAAGAAAACAGAAGGGGAACTCATTAAAAGTCTGATTAAAATACCATGTTGACATACCTGCAAAGAAATATATCAGACAAAATCCAACCACCAAAGCAATGGGAGTTCTGGAATTGATTTTAGTAGGGCTAGGATTTTACATTGATGATAGGGGGAGATATAATGGGCCCAGTAATAACCTGGAGCTTATTTAGAAAAAGATGTAGAGACAGGAGTCAACAATGGCACCAACAATATTGCAGTCTTCAATAGAAATGTGAAGCAGTTGAAGTCAGCTTAAATATTTAGGTACGCAACAGCACAAATAGCAGTGTCCAGGTGAAGATATTGGGTTAATGTCAAAGGTGCAGATGCATAACATGACTCCTGTGTGCAGAGTGAAATTGGAAGGGATCTGAGCAGGTCATCTCACTTAAATGCCAGAAAAGCCTTTATGCCAGAATTCCACACCTCCTTTTGAAGTACTTCACGGCCTATAGGAAAATAATTATATTCAGATAATTGTGCTTTAAAAATGTTAGCACTATATTTTGCATCCTTCTTTCTGCAAATGTCAGTTAGTAACAGGGATTTGTTTGTGCGGGAAGTAACTAGTTAACATCAGAATAAGTTAGAAATCACCTGCAATGGCTTTTCCGTACATAAAAGCCTCTTGATTTTGAGGTCAGAATCCTCTGAGCCAGGAAGTAAATGCTATTACCAAATTAAAGAGTTGGGAGAATCTCCCATTTCCTGATGGATCAGGCAGTCAATTTCTAGTCTTTGAGCTGCTGGACTTTAATCTGTCACTGATCCAGGACTGAACAGCATTGTTACTCTGTTCCTGAGGTCAGGGCAATTTACAGGGGAGGAAGAAGGAAGTGTTTCTCTGGCAAGATTTTTATTTATTTATTTGTTCGGCAAAACCTGCGGGGCCTGTGACATCCAAAAGAAAATGATTAGCAGTCAAAATCTCAGTGCATGTGATCACAGCTATTTTGCATCAGACTTCATGTGAAATGTTAACTTCTAGAGAACAGCTCAGCTTAGATTGTATTTCCCTGGAAGTCTGAAGAGCCTGGTATCTGAGCCTGACCGTACGTCCCAGCACTTCTCTGTTCACCTGGGGAATGATGCAGATTGCATATTCAGAGCTGGAATCGATCGTTCTTACGCAGATACCACAGCTGGAAACAGGAGTCCTGTGCTAGCTGGGGACAGACAAGATAAAAGGTGTTCTGACAGTGCCATAGAGAAGAGCTTGTCTTTTTCCTCCATCTTTTTAATTCCATATCCTCTCTGCCACTGTTTTAGTAGCAGAAGTTATGTTCTCTGGCTGGCCAAAGATTTTGATCGCTTCCAGAATAATTCAAGCTTGTTTCTTTCACTGAAAAGTGCCAGGCATCTGCTTTCTGATTTCATAAATAGTAATGCCTTGAAAAACGCTTCAAATTTGTCTTCTAGTGTTTTGCCTAAGGAAAGATAGCAAGCCCTCCTTTGCCTGACTCGTGGTTCTGACTCTAATGTGGGATGTTCCTCAACAGGAAGCACTGGAAGAGCACAGCTTTTTCCAGCAGCAGTGGTAGGCCATCTGGGACATGTTCATGCCCCTACTATGAGTGGAGTGGCTGTGTGCAGGTGAATGAATGGTTCTGAATGCCTTGAATTGCTGCAGTTGTGTGGGAGCAGCTGTGCAGCAGTGCTGTGCTGCTGGGTGGGCAGTGCTGGTGTAGGGAGCATCTGGCTGTCTTGGGGCTTCCAGCTGCGTGCTGGGAAGGCTGCCTTGCAGTCCTACTTCTGGAAGCCCAGTCTGCCCAGGGCACGGCCAGCAAATGGTTGGGAACCTGAGGTAGTCGAGCCTGTGTTTCTGAGCAAAATTCCCTGACATACGGAATGTTGTGGAGCTGCATCAGGGCAGGGTCAGTTGGATATCAGGAAAAGGTTCTTTACCAGAGAGTGGTCAGACGCCAGAACGGGCAGCGGTCGTGGTCACAAGCTGCTGGAGCTGTAGAGCATTTGGACAACGCTTTCAGACATAGGGTCTGATTTTTGGGTGGTTCTGTGTGGAGGTAGGAGTTGTACTTGAGGTTCCTTGTGGATCTTTTCCAACTCAGCAGATTCTATAATTCTATGGTTCTATGACTCACAGTGGCGTCAGTGTTACTGAAATAGCTTAAGGACATAGGCTGGATAAGGTTTACAGGCAAGTTAATATTTTTTATAAGAGCAACCGTAAACTTAGATAAGCTAGATGGTGTTAGCGCACATAAGCACTTCTTCACATCTATGCTTCCATGAATTGTTGTGGTTTGCAGGGATCTGTGCTAAATGCAACTACTCAAAAGTCTCCTGTCCACCTCTGCCAGTGAGGCACAGGGATCTCTACTGGTGCCTCTTTCTGTCTTACATGTGAACAAAATGGTATTCTCTGTTTTCTTCACTGGCAAAATATTCATTTCTAGTACAGCCATAAGTAAGTTACATGCCAAGTGGTGGAGCTTGGTTCCTACACTATTTGCAAGCCTGTGTTCCTGTCATTCTCTGCTGAGAATTTTATCCAAGCCTTGTTTTTATGAAACTGCCTTCTCTGAGGTCTGAAGAATTCAGATCTAGACTTTGATTTTTGCTTTTCCACCCGTGGTAGCAAGAGCATTTATCATCATTATTATAGAGGAAACTAACAATTAACATCTTGAATCAGTTTTATATGAAAGTATATTCTTTGTTTTTATAGCAATCCAGCAATTCAAATATTTGTTCTTGAAACCTTACAGCTTGAGATTGTTCTCTGAGATAGAATGATGCTCTGTTTAATCACCATTTCTGATTACGTGAACATGTGAAGAAACAATTGTGTGGGAGACTTTTTTATTTCATTTTTTTACAACTTCTGTCTAACCTCTCTGTGCAGTATTGCATATCGTGCCTCCATTTGTTCTGTAGCTTGAGTTCTTTGAATATGGAAAATCCATGTCAGATTCTTAAAAAAATTTGTCAACAGGACATTTTGAAGTTCCCAGACAAAGATTATACAGTGCTGGGAGAAGGTGGAATCATTCTGAGTGGAGGCCAGCGAGCACGAATCTCACTAGCAAGGTGAGCATTTTGCTATTTCTATGTTTTACATACAGGGGAAATGTTATGACTGAACATATAAGTACATGTGGGCTAAGGCCTAATATGTAGCTATACCCCAGGCAGGAGCTTCGTTTTGCTATCAGAAATCTGAGATTTGCCCTGCAGTTTCATTTGTGATACATCTGTACAGCTATTCATTGAATTTTAAAAATGTCACGCCAGATGCATGCTATGGCTTGGCTGAAGATGAGTGTTCTCCTCCTGACACAAGATGCACTGGGAGATTCAGAACTTCACGTGTAGTTCTCTGAGTATCAAAGAAACACTTGCGATACACATACACAGATAAAGCAGCATGCTGGGATCTTTGCCTGCTGTGATACTTAGACAAAGCAGTTTGTACACCGACTAATGACATACTCTCTGCCTGCAGATAACAAAACTGAAAAAAATCCTGCCATGTTTCAATAAGTGTTACTAGTTTAGGAATTTTTGTGTCATACAAAAAATAAGTGGAAAACAATGGTTAGCTTGCACCAACGGGTAATGGCCTAGCCCTGTCTCTTGGGCTTTCCAAAGTCAGGAGATAATTTTGAAGAGCAGCATGTTTTTCATGTAGATTAGCTGTATGTTTCAGCTGGATTGCTTAGTTATCATCAAAAATCCAGGAATGATAGCTGTAATGTGTAAATGGTCCTGTTGGTTTCTGTGCTGAGTGGCTCAAAAATGCTTGGTAGAAGTAAAATCTCATTATAGTGGTCCACAGTGGCATCCCGTGAAAGATGTGCATGCCTGTTTGAGGCTAGAAGATTCATTAAAATAGGAAGCCTTTCATTGAGGATATCCATAGTGCATTTGTAAGAGAGGAAAAGGGATATGGCTGCTTCTGTTTCCTACAGAAGGACAAGAGAGAAGTGGGCAAAGTTTCCAGAGAACACCAAAAAAAAGGGAAAGAAGAACCCTAACCAAAACCCACTTCTATTTTCATACAAACTTCACTCAAAATATTTCTCAGATTCACTGAGTAATCATGTCTGTTGTTTTTCAGATGGTCACAGCTCATTTACTGGAGTGTCATATAATGGAATTTATGTTTTTATTGCCAGCTGTATAATAATTATTTCATAAACAGTTACATGTTGAAAGGCAATAGTTTATTTGCTTTAAATTTTGATTGTGCTCTAATCTAAACTCAACATACATGAAGGTGTGCAGGTCCTTGGGTTGCAGATGAAGGTCTGTGGAAGCCAGAGAAGAAACTGTAGGATTACAGCCCTGAGTCGTACCCTCCTTCACTGCAGATAACCTGGACATTATTTGCTTGGACTGGCTGCATGCATCTATCTGGTGTACTTCTTGCAGTCATATTAAATTAGAATCCCTTCTGTAAGTGCCATCAGTGATTCTTCCTAGGAGCAGATGCAGCTTGCCTGAGTTCTGCTTTCTAACAGTACAGCCAGTGCTGCTGTTGCGACAGGGCAAACAAAAAGCCCCTGGAAGGAAACACACTGTGCTCATTGGCTCAGCACTTTGAAGTCAGTCCTATACAGCTAGTCAGTCCACCATACAAATTACAGCCATAATCTGAGTGCAACTGTTATTCCATCAGACAAACTGCAGATGTTTCACTGATGAAAATGCCAAGAACAGCGTGAGCTTTTTGTTATTGTGCAGCCACTTCATCATAACATAACGTATGGCCATTTAAATCAATCATGACAGAGATTTTTTGATAGAGCTGCTTGGTTTATTAACATAATATAGTATCATTGAGCTTTATTTCTCCTGGTGGTTAAATATTTTCACATTGTTTAACATAATTATTTGAAAACACGATTGAAAAGTACTTTAAAAAGTACTGAAATGAAGTTGTCCAAATTTTCTTTACTAATTATACCATGATTCGTATCACATCATGATTTTCAAACTGACAGAGGAAGGCAAGGGGTTTTTTTGAACTTCTGTTGAAACTGATCTACAAAACCCCTCTTAACCACAAATTTAAGTATCACTGACCCATGTCCAGACATATGTAGCTTAAGAGCCTAATGCCACAAATGATTTTTCACATCCTGATCTCAAAATATTGTACAGTCCTGTTTAAGGTAATGCTTGCAATCTTATAGCTTGCTAACACTTGTCCTGGCTCACCATTTATCTCAAATTACCAAAATTATCACATGCACCAAAGTCTTTTTAGGCACTTATTTACATAGATGTAATATTTCCTCAGGCGTCAGAAGACATTACAGGGGATTCTAAATTCCATTTTAAATGTACACTGTACACCCAGAGGGACTGTCAAATCCGGGCTTTAAAAACATCTGTGGAGAAGCCTCTGTGAAAAGCATCTTTATTTCTTCCTTTGTACAGAAATTAGTGAAAGATTTATTTAGTACTTAACATAGTCTGCAGCAAGGAAAGCCCTAACTGAAAAGTGACTTATAAGCAGATTAAATGTTGAACTCTAACTCTGTATTTATACTGAAAAAAAGTTTTTGAGTTAGAAATATAAAGGCAGTCATTTTAAGTTATGTTTATGTGAATTTGTAAGAGTTGTGAAAGTTAATTTCGTTTCTGTTTTCTCTGCTCAGAGCAGTGTACAAAGACGCTGATTTGTATCTCATGGATTCTCCTTTTGGATATTTAGACATTTTTACAGAAAAAGAAATATTTGAGAGGTACTGTATGTTTTGAAATGCTGTACTTAAGAATTCCATCAAATGACTTAGTGTAAAACCAGTAACAGAAATCTCCCTCTAATTGTTATAGAATTTAAGAACAGTACAAAAATACAGAAGTGATTAAAATAATACCTTTGGGGAATGTTGTTTTATAGAATTTTTGTGAGTAAACATTTTGTGTTAGCATTAGGATGGGATATTGTGTATAGCAGGCCTGGGCCATATTGAACCTGATGTAATCTGTTAATCCCAGGTTGTAACACTTCATGTCAGGTGCATCTGTCTACCAGAAGGGCTCTCCGTTTAAAATTTGTATCCACTATGTCAGTATACATTTTGGCAATATTTTTTTTTTTTAGAAAGAAATTTTAATTGCTGAAAGAGTGGTCACCTGAAAGTGCCCACTGAACAGGAGAATGTTGGCCGAACATGTAGACTTCTGACTTGTCCTCTTAGAGTAGCTCAAAACACTGGGGACACACTGCCGTCCATGAAATTTGCAGTTACCAAATTTGAAGCTTTGGAACTGAGCTAATAAATCTAAGAAACTCTAAAATGAGAAGAAATATTTCATTTTCATGTTGAGCTGTACTTTTTTGGATTGATCCGAAAACGATTTATTTTTCCCCCTCCTTTGGCTTCTGCTCTAAAAATGCTCATCCTTCATTCGTTACCTCACCTTCACACAAGCCTTACCAGTTCCTTGTAGTTTGAGGGAGCACCAAAGACTGTGCATACTTGGAGGGAGGCAGGTGTGGATTAAAAATGGAGGAGATAAAAAGAAATGTCTAATTATGAGAAGAAAAAATCTAATTTTTAACTTTTGTTTTTCATAGTTGTGTGTGCAAGTTGATGGCCAATAAAACTAGGATCTTAGTTACTTCAAAACTGGAACATTTGAAGATTGCTGACAAAATATTAATCTTACATGAGGGGAGCTGCTATTTCTATGGAACATTTTCTGAACTTCAGGGCCAAAGGCCAGACTTCAGCTCGGAGCTGATGGGATTTGATTCTTTTGATCAATTCAGTGCAGAGAGAAGAAATTCAATTATAACTGAGACTCTGCGACGATTTTCCTTTGAAGGAGAAAGCATGGGATCACGAAATGAAATAAAGAAGCAATCTTTTAAACAAACATCAGATTTTAATGACAAAAGGAAGAACTCCGTCATTGTTAACCCACTTAATGCAGGCAGGAAGTTATCGATAATACAGAAGAATGGGACACAGGTCAATGGACTGGAAGATGGCCACGTTGACTCACCAGAAAGGAGGATCTCACTGGTACCTGACCTGGAACAGGGAGATGTGGGACTACCTCGAAGTAACATGTTAAACTCTGACCACATGCTGCAATCTCGGAGGAGGCAGTCTGTGTTAAGTCTGATGACAGGCACCTCCGTGAACCAAGGCCCACACACCTCCAAAAAGGGAAGTACAACGTTTCGGAAAATGTCTATGGTGCCTCAGACAAACCTGTCCTCTGAGATAGATATCTACACTAGGCGCTTGTCTCGAGACAGCATCTTGGACATCACTGATGAAATTAATGAAGAGGATTTGAAGGTGCGTGTTGGTTTACTTCATCTTTTTTGATATGGTGACAATTTGAGCAATATACTCCTATGCCCATTTCTACTTGACTATGCACTCTACAATATTTCCTGAGGAATGTCTTTTCTTCAATATCTATCAATATTTTTTTAAAGTCAAATACTATCTTGAAATTCTTGAAAATATTTCTTGTCAAACTGCCTAGCTTATATTCTGGTACAAATAATCAACAGACAAGTAAGCTGTTTTGCTCTGTTTTTATGGGTGTGCTGGAAATCATGGTCAATCAAGGTTGAGTTTTACGCCAACAACTGGAGCAAAATTCCTTTCTTTTTCTTATAATTAACAATATTACGTGATGAAATACTTTTCTTTCCAAGGTTTCCCCTGCTCCCCCCCTCTCTCCCCCCTCCCCTCCAAATTTTTCTTTAAAATTATTTTTGATAGGATAGAAAAATTTTCTATAGTAGTTTACTTTGTGGAAAAAAAGTCCAGAAGAAACGTTGAAACTCTTAATTTGCTGAAGCACTGTCCATTTTTTCTTTTGCTTTATTGTTTTGAGCAGAACAAAAATCCCTTAATATATCTATGATTTCATTTTAACAGCATATTAGTAGTCTGCATTCCAATATACACTGAAAGAAAATTGCTGTTGATTAACTATTACCCGACTTTCTGAAGTACTGGAAAAAAATCTTTGTTGTTTCTTTCAGTGTTATCTGAACATTTCAAATTATCCCTAAGCTGTGATGTTGGAGTGAAGATAATTTGATCACCTAGTATCTTTCTCACCTGGCCCATTATCAGGCAATTTGAATCAAATCATAGAATTTGGAATACTATGATACATAGAATGTTGGAAAACTTAAAAGATCATCTAGTTTGTGTAGCTTAAAGATTAAAGATCCTTAAAGATCATTTACTTCCAACCTCCATCCATGGATGCAGGCTTCCCCCAGTTTCCACTAGACCAGGTTGCACAGGGCCCCATCCAACTTAGCCTTGAACACCTCCAGGGAGAGGGCATCCACAGCTGGGCAATCCATGCCAGAGCCTCACCACTCTCACAGTGCAGAATTTCTTCCTAATGCCTAATCTAAATAATTCCTCCTTTAGTTTAAAGCTGCTCTCCCTTGTCCTATCACTGCATTCCGTGATAAAAAGTTCCTCCCCATCTTGTCTGTAGTCCCCCATTAGGTACTGGAATGCCACTATAAGGTCCCTCTGGAGCCTTCTCTTCCTTGGGCTAAACAACCCCAACTCTCTCAGCCTGTAGTGTGAATGCTACAGTTCAATTATTTGGAGTCAGCAGAAAGAATGACAGCTTTCACGTGAGTTAGCAGAATGAATGACAGCATTCGTGTGTCAGAAATTTTCACAAATAGGTACTATTGTCATTGTAACTATGGTCTTATCAATTCTCTGTCAGGAATGCTTTACTGATGATGCTGAAGGCATGGGTACTGTTACCACGTGGAATACTTATTTCAGATACATTACCATCCACAAAAGTTTGATTTTTGTACTGATTTTATGTGTGACTATCTTCTTATTTGAGGTAAGAAAATCTGTTCCCAGTTTCATTTTCCTGCAAATGATGTTTCTTCAAATTATGTAGTTTGTGATAGAAGTATAAAGGGATAAAGGATCAAGACATCAGTTGATGCGTGTATCGACCAGCGGCAACTGCCGTTAAAATGATGATTTTTTAAATATAATTTCTCTACCTTTTAGTTGCTCACTGAAGGTAATGATCAGTACATGGCAGAACTCAGATTATCATTGTTATTTCTGTTATATAAACTGTTGTCCTGAGCTTGTCTCTTTTTCGCAGGTGAATGAATTCCCATTTTCTATGAAAAGAAATCTTTACAGAGCCTTGTGAATTTAACAAGTACACACATATCAGTCCTGGAGAGTTGCTTTTAATAATGTGTTATTAGTTTTTCTCTCAGTGAAGGAAGAAAGGGTAATAATGCAGAAAGCTGAAGGCCTTTGATGGCATTTAAAGACAGGTGGGATTTTCCCACAGTGTGCAGAGAAGACTTTTTTCCAAGTACAGTGAAAACACTGTCAGAACATGTGCTGAAGAACTTCTGCCTGATCACATGCCTGATCATTATTTTACCTTTTGTGGATGTTTTCTGCTTTTTGTTTTTTCTCAGCTTAGGAAAGGCTTTTAACGTATCTACATAAACTTCTACTATCCTCTTTTACAATTAATATCCTAAATTGAGAGTTTTTTCTAAGGCATGAAACACATTTCAGAGAAAAGGCTGTGATTAATGGGGACTGTATTGATATGCCAACTTATAAAATATAGCTCCTTTTCCCTTGACATTTTTCAGCACAGGAAGAAAAAAAGAAAAATCCACTAGGAATATAGGATTGCTTTTTGACTGATTGTGCCAGTGAAGGGTTTTTAACAATTCTAAGTTGACGTTTGACCTTCTTTTAGTATCATGAAACCTGGAGAAGGACATGAGTGATAATAGGCTGAATTTACAGTAATGTTGCATTCTGGATGACTAAATTAGTTCTTCTGGAATCGATGACTTTGTGTCTGGAGCTTGGGTCTTGTTTGAGATCCCACATTTCTAAACCACTTCCAACAACAAGATTGAGCATTTTAATGTGTAGCTGTTCTTATTATGTAAGTTCTATTTTCCTGGTGTGGAAAATGGCATTATAAACATACAACAGCAAAGTTAAATGTGATTTGTAGGAGAAAAGGAAATTTTAACTTTGAGGTGTTTGCCTCTATATTCAGCATATATTTCCAATACTGGTCACAGTTTTTGCTTTTTAAATTAGATGAAAAACTTTTTAAATAATTCAAAAGCCTCTTCTTCTAACTGAGAACAAATCTGATGACTATGAATATCGATCCATCATAGTTAAAGTCCCCAGTGTAACTATTGCTTAAATAAAATCCTATTGATAAATTAATGGGCTGGGAGATATTCAGATATAGCACAACCTATGTAGCCTCTATTAAGGCTCTGTGTATGAGATGAAATACCGTGCAAGTTGAGTATGTGGCCTGCAGTTGCCCTTCTGACCATAGGTGGTGAAGAAAGTCTAGTGCTAAACACTGAAATATTGAACTGAGAGAATGGTGACAAGTAAATCGAAAGTGGAATTTTAACAGCCTTCAGAACTGGATGGGACTACTATGAAAATGCTAGATATGCTATTTTAGATTTAGAATGGATTACTTCATATTACAGATCCCAAGGTGGGTTCGTGGAGAACACCATAAATCGGCCATCGGCTGTACTTTCTTTCCACACTTGTGGAGTGTGAGCGGCTCAAAGCAAATTTCCTAGATGTAGGACGCAGAGACCAAAGTTAGTGAACTAGAGGAAGAGCAGTTATGCATGGAAACATTTAGAAAGTTTTGTATTCTTTTGCAATACATGCAATTAACAATTAACATGCACTGTCTTCCCACCAGTATTCTGTTACATTTTGTTGCCGTTTAACTGATGGCAGCAGAGGGGCAATCTGACAAGTGCTGTCTGACATGGAAGTGTGTATGAAGCAGAAGTGTGTCATGGGATTCCTCCATGCAGAAACATGGCACCCATTGACATCTGCTGACTCCTGCTGCGTGCTTATGTGGATCAAAGAGTGGTTGTTACCACAGTGAGATGGTGGGTGATGCATTTCAGCAGCAGTGACAGCAACAAAGACAGGCCACATTCTGGATGACCTTGCAGATTTTTATGAGCTCTTGTTCATTGCTGGTGAAAAGGCATAGTTAATGGTGGTGACTATATTGAAAAGTTGTGTTTTGTAGCTGAGAATTTGCTCTATCAAATGGTATCATTCTGCTCTTTGTTGTAGTTTCCATGCAAATAAATAGGAGGCATTATTTTCAGAGTGGCCTATGTACATTTAGATAGACAAGAAATCATAAGTAGAAAAAGAAACAGAGTGAAATGGAGTGACCTACATGAAGTTCTCCACTGACTCAGAGAACAGAAAACATTTGTTATAGAGAAAGTTTCCATTGGGCACAATAAATAGAGTTGAATTCCATCTTAAAATATGCTAAAGTAGATTATGTGGTGAAGTATGTAAAGCTAGCAGCCAAACAAGATCAGACAAATAGATATATATCGAAGGTAGGTGTCACCTGGAAAGAACAGTAATGCAAGAGTAAAAATGTTAAAGGTTTTGAATTATTGCCTTTGAATATATTGGGAAAGAGACCTGTTTTCTTTTCTTTTTTTTTTTTTTTTTTTTTTTAAAGAGCCATCACGAAATATTAGCTTTTGAAACTTAAAATATGTTAAAGAGTACACTGAATATCCCTTGTCATTCAGACTGCATTAACAAGCCTTTGTTAATAGTATGGTAAAAAATAATTCAAGAATATTAAAGAACTTGAGTGCCTGATTGTAATAAAAGTCTAAATGTAGCTTTGCTAGTGGGATGCACTGAATGGTTTCTGTGGAAGGAGAAGCTGATCTGACAAGGTTTTGCTTCAAGGAAGTTTGATTTCCATAGATTTACAATGCTCTCTCTACAAACAATTATGGAACAAAAAAAAAAAAATTAAATGAGAAGATCATAATGAGACAAGACAAAAAATTAACTGTTTTCTCTGGTCACAGGTGGCTGCTTCTCTTTTTCTGTTATTATTTCTTCAAAAGTAAGTAATTCTGATTATTTATTGAAGGACTGAAGAATACTTTACATTGATTTTTGTTATACATAATTAATACATTCTGCCAGAAGTCCATATAATAGGCTCTAGCTTAAGTTCAATAAAGTGATTCGTAGATGGAGGTGGTACCTTACACTTGTCCTTCTCTAAGTGCTAACATTTGTATGGTTTGTGCCTTATTACTGAATGCACAGCAGTGACAAAAGACATTTCCTCAGTCAGCTCACTCTAAAGATGTGTGGACTTATTTCTGAATATGTTGTTGTTCACTGTTGTCTTTCAGGGTCCAGCAGATGAGGGTTAAAACATGCTGAGCAGCAGTATGGCTTTTCATGTGTCACTGCTTTTGCTTCTTATTTTAGTCCTGTAGAACTAAGTGTGTGTTCAAGCATAGGAAATGTGGTAATTAATGTGTGATTTGGGGGGGAATTTTGGTCTCCTCTTAGCCTAGGTCACTAAGGTTTTGGATTAAATTTTATCTTTTTAAAAACAAAAACACATTTTAGAAATCACTACAAATGCTGATAGATGCAAGCATCTCCAAAGATATGTGAAGAAAAGAATATGGCATATATTTCCTTGGCCCCTGAATGCACACGGACTAACTTTGTCTTACTGGCACTTGAGGTAGATCATGATATATATGATGGTGTGAGTCCAGAGGAGGGCCACAAAGATGATCAGAGGGCTGGAGCACCTCTCCTATGAGGAAACGTTGAGGGAGTTGGGACTGTTCAGCCTGGAGAAGAGAAGGTTCTGGGAAGATCTCACTGCAATCTTCCCATACTTGAAAGGAGCATATAAACAAGAGTGAGACCGACTTTCAGTGCAGATAGATAGTGACAGGTCAAGGGGGAATGGCTTTAAACTGAAAGAGGGAAGGTTTAGGTTAGAAAGAAATTCTTCATTCAGAGGGTGGTGAGGCACTGGAACAGGCTGCCCACGGAATCTGTAGGTGCCCTGTCCCTGGAGGTGTTCAAGGGCAGGACTGATGAGTTCCTGGGCAGTCTGACCTAGTGGCTGGCAGCCCTGCTCATGGCAAGGGGCTTGGAAGTAGATGATCTTTGAGGTCCTTTCTAACTCAAGCCGGTGTATGATTCTATGATTTTATTTCATAGGATAGGATAATTCATACAGGATAGGATATTTCATAGGATAATAATAGTAAATGACAGTTAAACTATATAACTAATCATTGACTTAGTTTTAAAAGAAATGAACGTTGCAGTGCTATTTATTTAGTAGAGAAATTAAAAAGAAACTTGCGATTTCTGATAATGCATTTATTTTTTATTTATATCACACAGTACAGCTGCAAAAATAAATGAGACACAACCAGAAAATGCTACCAGTGACAACCCTCCAGTGATCATCACCAACACCAGCTCCTACTACATGATTTATATTTATGTGGGAGTTGCAGATACCCTGCTTGCCATGGGAGTTTTCAGAGGCTTGCCCCTTGTGCATACACTGATAACAGTATCTAAGACTCTTCATCAAAAGATGGTGCATGCAGTTCTTTATGCACCTATGTCAACATTCAACTCTTTGAAAGCAGGTAACTTGGATGGAGACTGACTCGTATCGGTTTTATTTTAATTAAACAGGTTTTATTCTGCTAAAGAATACTGCTGCTTTCCATTTAAATTGTCAATCAAGCTGAATGATAAAAGTTTGCTATGTAAAGTGATTTGCGAATCTTCTAATGGTTGCGCTTACTTTAAGTATGACATATTTCAGTTGTCAATTCTGATTCTGAAATAACACCTTTTAAGTTGGCATAGAATGAGAAAATTCATTGTTAGAAGTTTGAGGCAATAAAACCAGAAGAGGTTCTAATGAATAGCCTTTGTCTAAAACTGTAATAGAAAAGATACAGTCTAAAGATACGTGGTGAGTGACAAGGAATCAGATATGGATGATAAATAGTGCTTTATTTCATGAGCAGTCCTACTGAAATAGCATAAAACATCAGTTGGTGTGAACAATGGTATTCATATTCAAATTTGGCTCAGAAGTTGATGCAGAGTTCATTACATAACTGGTGCAACAAGTTCTGTTTGCTGCTGAACGTGAAATTCCTTTCCCATACCCTACTTAACTGATACATGCTGGAGTACAGGAAGCATTGGTAAATGACAGTGTAATATAGGATCTTCCTTCATTTTCCCATTATATTCTTAGTTCTGTTGTTATTTTGTGGTTAACATGGTATTTCTGCTCAGAAGCTAAGAAACTGGTATGCAAACTAATAAAAACGCTGACATACAAATTATCCGTGTATCAGCATAAGCCTGATGCATAAAGGGTGCAGACTTTATGGCAAGTGTCTGGGTTTCTGTCCTGTTTTACATGTTAATTTGTTTTAACTACATTTTTTTTGTCTGAGATTCCAAGACCTGAATCAGAAATTGTAGAATCATTCTTTTTCATGATGTAGCTCCATTAAGCTGTAATGGAATTGCTTGTAGTAGAATACATCTTGTACTTACCTTTAGCATTTTGTGTTTAGAAAAAAAGAAAATAAAAACCTGTTTTGTTTGTTTGTTTTGTAAAAGTAATACATGTAGGATTTTGTGGGGAGGGTGTTAAAATGCTTTATTTATTCATTTATTCTTAATCCACAGGTGGTATACTCAACAGATTCTCTAAAGATACAGCGATACTGGATGATTTACTTCCACTGACAGTATTTGATCTCATTCAGGTTTGTAGAATAGAAGTTCTCAATTTTTGATGTCTTCTGGCATTGCAAAGTTTCAGTTGTACATCAAGTAAAGAAATTATGTAATGTGAAGAGCTAACAGGAATTAAATCCCAACAGTCTCTTTCTTTCAGTCTGTTCACATAGCTGCTTATCTTGTAAGTCGATCACTGCTTTTGTTTTTGAGTTCTTGCCGTAGGTCTACCTACACTCTCTGTGCAAACTTCTTTCGAGTACTTGGGCACAGAAACATTTTTGCCCTGCAGTCTCCTTCGGTACAAGTCCACATTCACCTTCAAAGGTGTAAGATACATTTCTAGGTTCCTTTCAGTTATTTTGGATCAAGATGAATATAGTCTGTGATGCCCTTGTTAACTACTTGTTATGAAAGACAGGTTTTGGGGTTAGGAATTCTTTGGAGGAATTTTACGAGAGTTGTAGAACTGCAGAATTTTATTTTATTTTTAATGGCAATGCTTGGTGCCATTGTAGCTGCTGGGCAACTCCACACATTGCCAGATCTTGATGAGCTTTGAATAACCTCCAGTACATTCACACTGAAGAGAACACTGAAGAAATATAGAGACAGAGACAATTCCAGTGCTTCTTAGAGGGGCTGCCTTTCCTTGTTCCTCATCCCAGCTGCGGCTCTGTATGGATCCCAGCTCACGTCAGTAGTGTCCCAGCATACTGTTGACACACTCCATCTGTGAATTTGCTCTGATTTGCAGTTCTTACATGATGATCTGGTTAAAACCAAGTCCCCTTTCCTTGTTTATTAGTAATTTGTAACTTTGCCTTAGGGAGGCAAGTGCAGCTCCACCTTAAGTTCAAGAAAATAGCAACGTTACTTTGTGCACTGCTGAAGTCCTGAATCTTTGCTGAATGAGTAAACGTGGGCATTAAACCATTCTCTTTTTTATTATCCATTGCTGATGTCATCTTCAGTGTGAATAGTATTTACCACTATCTTTTCTGGTGTTTTTTTTTGTTTGTTTGTTTCTGACATTTTGGATCTGCCATGGAGGAGTTATTCTAAGCTGAATTTTGTTATTCCATCAAATTCTATGTCAAACTCTATACAAGAAGCTGACCAGTTTTTCATATTTCAAGGTTAAAGAAAATAATCTCTACCCGTAGCTTTTCTGTTCTGATGCCTTTCAGAAGCTAACTTGTAATACCTATTGGTACATCTCTTTCTCCTGAGTTTCAGGTGTAGAGGCTCCTGGATATGCATGGCCAGTTGCCCTGTCTTTCCATTTTTTTTTTCTGTAGAAGATCATTAAATCTACCCACTGTCTTGAACACTTTTTACCTGCCTTTTCCTTATAAGACATTTCTGTTCATCCTCTGCAGCTTTTGAATTGTTTGGCAGTTTCCGACTTCCATGGACACTGCATATAAACAATGTCAGATTCATCTGAAAGACATACAGAAATTGTGACTCTATACATTGGTTACCACAGAGTCAAAGGATGGTTGAATTTAGAATAAATCTGTGGACCTAGTCCATAGAGGACAGTCAAACACTAGGATCTCTTCAAACCTTCTGTTCAAAGCAGGGTCATCTACAGGATTTTGGATACTCTCAAGGGTGGAGACTCCACACGTTCTTTGAGCAGCATGTTCCAGTGTTTGTCCCCACAGTGAAAAAGGTCTTTCTCGTGTTTAAATGGAATTTTGTCTATTTGAATTTGTGCCTCTTGTCCTTTCATTGCTTGACAGTTAAAAGAGTCTGACCGCCTTCCCAAATCAACTCCAGATACCTATGACCTAATAAATTTTACATCAATGGCAAGAGATACTGTCTGTGATGTTTTCTCTGGCGGCCATCTGTCAGAGTATGAATTACAGCCAGTTAATGACTGCAGTAGCTTTAAACAAGTTTAAATGCCTATGTCAATCTTCCACCAGTACTTACAGTGGCATCACCATTTTCTGAAATCCTTTGCATGAGATGCTGCTAGCATATATTGCTAGTCCCGAAGATTTAATATTATCTCAGTCATGAGATCATAGTGAACTCACTAGACATTTATACTTACAGTCTTAACCACATTTTCTCAAAATCTTGAACTGCCATTGGTTAACTGAATTGGCTGTTGCAGTCATCACCACTTTGAACCCTGGATGAAGTCTTTATCACTTGTGTTTGTTAAAATGAAGGCATACAGGAAGCACTGGAGTAAGTCTCCTGGTCTGGCCTCCATCCCAGCCCTAAAAGCTCATAATCTGAGGTCACTGCAGCACAGTCCTGTGGCTTTTAATTGATCTTCATTAATTCTCTGCTGGCATTCCCTGAGCATATACCAATGTAGCCAGCCTGTGTGTTGATTTTCACTATTGACATTTTGGAGAAAGTAGTATTGTCTGTTTGTTTTTACATTTGTTTTGTTTTTTGAACCTGCGAGAGAACACTAATTTTTTATATTCAGCTTTTTAGAAATAGGTGTTGGACCTGCGGTAGAGCTATGTGGTGTGATCATGGTCTTTGCAAAATTTAAGTGAATAATGGAAATGGGAATTAGAACAGCCACTGTGTTACTCTATGATCTCAAGTAACCTGAGACCTGTATAATTTGGCAGGTGTTTTGAATAACTCATTTTCTTAATAGTAAAATAAAGAAAAGGGGCTAAATTCTGCAGTTTGAAAAAATGAATAAACACAAATTCATTCTTGTGTTTCTACAGACCAGTGCTATACAAGCCAATGTGTGTCAGCATTCTTTTAATAGAAAGGGGTAAAGTAATGAAAGACATCTTTAACTAGTACATCCATTAATTTTTATTCATAAACTTTGATAATGGAATTACACTGATTGTATTTCTGATGAAAACATAGGGTAAGAAGCCTATGTTGAACACTTAATGTTAGTCTGACTGTGAAAGGCATCAGACTTGGAATACTGGAAATCCAAATCATTCCTCAAAACCACACAGATTTAATAGCTAACACAGGAACTGCAAGTAACTTCTTAATGTGAAATTAGCTCTGTTTTCCAACTATTTCTTTCTTGAGATAATGGGCATAACCTGGAACACAGGAAGTTCTGTCTGAGCAACAGGAAGCACTTCTGTGCTGTGTGGTTGGCTGAGAACTGACACAGGTTGCCCAGAGCCTGTACAGTTTCCTCCTTAGAGATCTTTAAAAGCTGTCTGGATGTGGTCCTGGCACCTTGCTCTGGATGTCCCTGCTTGGGCAGGGGTTGGACCATATGGACCCATGGTTCCCTGCCAACCTCAGCCACCCTGTGGTTCTGTGAGCTGGTCAATTACAGTGATGTTTCAATGTGATCGTCATTTTGTTGAAATTGTACATTTGTAGTTGCCTTCTGCTGATAAGTTTGCAAGCTGAAGTAGTTAAGTGTGAAAGGTAACACCCTGATATGAAGTAGAGTTTTGCTATTCTGCATACATGGATGTATTTGTGTTTCATCGATTCAGATATGGGACAGAAACAGCCCAAGGGCTTAAGGTGCTTTTAGAGTAAAGATTGACTTGACTTAAGCAAATCTGTCTGGAGATACTGAGGATGAGGTCTCAGGAGAATGGTAGTAGTCTCTGGTAGATTTAAATAGACTAATTTGAATGATTTTTCCCATCTGTCACCTCAAAACTTTTTTTTTTTTTTTTTTTTTTTAACTTCCTGAAACTAACTTTTCATACCATAAGTCCTTTTACAACTCAACTCCTGTCTTCTGATTAAGATGACTACAATCACTAGGTTGATATGTAGGTTATAGTCCCTTGCACAATTTATGATGTACCATTTCCCATTTTTTCTGACCCTTGGAAAACTGATTGGCCCAGAATCTGCAGGAGAGTGGCACTCAGCTTCTGATAGCCTAGCACACCTAGCCCAGACAGGACAGAGTCAGAATCAGTAGGTTACAAAGATGATTGCAGGTACAGCAAGTATCATTGTTTTAGCTGGAGTGAGTGCATAGCTACTGTTTTTGTGTGTATATGTTTGACTTCATAATTTAGAAGTTTGCAATACTGTCTCTACCACAGAAAACATTTCTTCCATGTATTAGGAAAGGTAGACATTCTTATAGGTGTGGATCTGGTCTCAGTTATTCATGATCTTTTCATAAAGGCTTGTTCTCAGCTGCAAGTACTACTTAAGTTAGCTTTTTGTGGTTATCAAAACAATGCGTAGTTGCCGTGGGAAGGAAATTCATCACCAATCTCTAGTCTATAAAATGACAAGTTTACTATATCAATAGTATTTTTCTTTCATTCTACAGTTAATACTGATTGTGATTGGCGCTATAACAGTAGTCTCAATATTACAACCCTACATCTTCCTGGCATCAGTGCCTGTGATAGCAGCCTTTATTGTGTTAAGGGCATACTTCCTCCACACTTCTCAGCAGCTGAAACAACTGGAATCTGAAGGTATGAGCAACAAAATTGGTTAGACTACTAAATCCACCACAAATCAATTGAGAAGTGATTCACCCTGTCACCTCTTTGCCTTTTCTCTTATAAGATGCCGTTGTCTCTGGGAGTAGAACACTTATCTCCTTAAAAGCACTGCTGTTACTGATCCAGCCAGTACTGAGTGCTCTGCTGCCAAAGAACAATGGAGAAGACCTATTTAAAGCTGGGCTTTAACACCACTGCAGCTGAAAACAAATAAAGTCTTGAAATACAATTTTCTTCAAAGTAAACTTCACTTGAAAAATTGTGATCAGATTTAGTATGTGCCTCACAAAGTTGTTTCTTTATAAGAAAACTTTAGAATCTCCATACCTTTCTTTTATGAGTGCAAGTAGTTGTTTTTTCTGAATAAGTTATTTGACTAAATTTCTTCCTCTCCCCTATTATCAGACTAACATATTCCCAATTAAAATGGAAAAACTGATTCTGAAGTGTGGGTTTGCAGATCAGGACTGTGGTCCTTTACCAAAAAATTGGCAGGATCTGACAATCCTCGGTCCGTTGTGAATCATCTTGCCTTTTACTCATGCATAGCTTTAAATTTGCTCAGATATAAATTCCAATTTGTTTCATATTTAGAGGGGTTTAGCACTGGCACTCCATTTTTTGTGTAATTCAAGGTTTCCTTACAATTAACACCATGACAGGAGAGTGGAATCCAGAGCATTTAAGTACTCTATCTGTGCTAAACAAACCCACCCAAACTTACTTGACGGAGTGGTCAGAATTGTAGGAATTAATTTTGGCTGGGGAGGAGCCTTCTTTCTCTTGTGACGTCTTACAGCTGACCAGGCGTTTCTCCAAGCAGTGTGCTGACTATGAGGAATTAATGTGGTCACTTGCTGGCAAGACACTGAATGGAACTTCAACCCATTCATGCAAACACTGTTGCGTATCCTCTGCTAGGATTACTTCAACCATGTATGCCAACAGCATAGATAAATTAAACCAATGACAGTAGTTACACTGCTAGGAGTCAGACACAGGGCTGTGGATTTGTGTTATATGAAAAGTATTTTCTTATGAGTGTTTATGATGTTTGTAATTTAAACACTTTACAGCTCGGAGTCCAATATTCACACATCTTGTTACAAGCTTAAAAGGACTGTGGACGCTGAGAGCCTTTGGGCGGCAGCCGTATTTTGAAACCCTGTTTCACAAAGCTCTGAACCTACACACAGCAAACTGGTTCCTCTACCTGTCAACTCTGCGCTGGTTTCAGATGAGGATAGAAATTATTTTTGTTGTCTTTTTCAGTGCAGTGGCATTCATCTCTATCATAACCACAGGTACAGTAACTTTACTGGAATACTGAAATGCAGGTTTTGCCTCTGTTTAACAGCTCTTCTGTGGACACTTCTGATGACAGTAAACACTGCACAGTTCAGCATACATTGCACTCACTGATTGAAGTATGTCAGAGAACAGAAATTGTGTTTTACTTAAAATAGAAGTTATACCACAGTTGTCTGCTATTGTAGAAGGCTCACTGAAGAGATTAGTTTGAAAATAGGTTATCTGAGGGGCCACAACTTTCTTTTCTTGACCCTAACTGCTGCAAAAGTAATCTGGTGGCTTCTAAACCACATAAAGATAACCATGTGAATGTACTGAAAAGCTTGGATGGTGATTATTATCTATATAGCTTGAAGTTTTTTAGTAAATTGAGTTAATATTCCTCTCATTTTACAAATAGCTGAGTGAAAATGGAAAGATTTAATGATCTTTTAAAGCTGCATCACTAGCAAAAGTATTCATTCAGTTTTCCAGTTCCCACATATTGATCCGTTTCCTGGTGTGAATTTTTGCAAATTCCATTAAAAATCACCTCCAAAATGGCTCACCACTCCTAGTAAACAGAGTACACACAGGAGAAACACTACGTACCTTACTGTTCTACCTGGAAGCTGGGCCAGGCATAGCCAGTCTCTGACAAGCAGAGTACGAGCTGAAAGATCCCAATGAAAACTGAATAATTCAGCTTTGTGGAAAAATTCTGCAAGTTTAGCTACAAATATCTTTTAAAAGAGTTTCTAATTCACTGTGCTCTCATTTACATTTTTTTAATTTTCATTCTCAGGCATTATACTCCCCTCTCCCCTGTTTTACATTGAACTTTTTGTCCAGGATCAGTGTTATGACAGCTGATGAGCAAGAATTCAGTGACTTTAAGAATGAAGTTTTTTATTCTAACACTATCTGAGTTTCATAGCTGATCATGCTTTTCTTGATCATACATACAGTACCAGATCTGAAGCTGGATGGCCCTGGCTGTGGCAGGGGAATTGGAGCTTGATGATCCCTGAGGTCCCTTCCAACCCAAGCCGTTCTATGATTCTGTGATTCTATGATTCTATGATACCAAGATTTAATTGCAAATCAAGATCAGGGTTTTTAGTGCATTCACTGGCAGAACCAGGAGTTCAATTGATGACTGAACTGTCAATCCTCTTGTATAACCAACAAATCCATGTTTTTTTTTCCATGAGAAAAAAAGAGAGAATTTGAATTTGAATATGTATTTTAACATGTTATATAGATCTTCTATGCAATGTATGAAATATATATTCATTTTGTGAACTTTGTTGGCCATATATTTTCATATACATTAAATCTTTTTCCTTTTGCAGGTGATGGACCAGGTAGAGTTGGCATTATTCTTACGTTAGCCATGAACATCATGGGAACCTTGCAGTGGGCAGTAAACTCAAGCATAGATGTGGACAGCTTGGTAAGCATAAAGTGTGCTCTGCTGTGGTTTGTTTGTTTAGAGAACATGCTTTTCTTTGTTGATTATAGGTGCTCACTGAGTTATTACCAGACCTGTGTAGCAATCAAAAGTGGAAAAATTTTCCTTACATCTTTCACAGCTTTGGGACAGCACTGAGTTTTTTCATGGTCAGAAATTCTCCTGGATGAGAAAAGGGAACAGCAAATGCTTGCTCTTGAGGATTCAGATTCCATAGCAGTTATGGGAAAGCATCTGAAAAACTTGGAGCTGCTTTGTTATGGTTATATACCTAATCAAATCTTGGTCCACTTAAAGGCTTTGAACAGCAGATTTCAATGGATGAGGCTGAGCTGCTTTCATGCAAAATGGAAGCAATTTAAAAATCATTCCTACACTTAACTGGTGGTCTTTTTCTGGTTTTACTTAGAGTAACTTCTGAAATAAGGCTTTGCTGATCTCATTAATTTGTGTAGTTACTTCATTAATTGAGACTGACTTTAAGCTTTAAGAGAGAACATTTCACAGGATTATCTTATCATCACCTATTTGTTGAGAAGCAGACAGGAAACTCGTAAAAGAATACATTTGTTATGGTGGTTTTCATCATGTAACAGTCAATTCTCTCTCACAATTAAGGAATTCTGGGATTGATTTTAGACAGAATTCTTGGGGCAAACTCCATATAAACCCTAATTACATCTATATAAAAAAAAAAAATCTAAGATAAAAAGTCCTTTGCATCCAGTCATACTGTCTCTGAATCCTAAAGTATCTTCTCAAGCCAAGCCTTTAAGCACTGGAAAACAAATAACTTTCACAGGCGACAATTAGATCCTGATTAGCTGAAATGAATTGTTTTTAAAAAATGGAGCAGATTTATTTTTTAAATAAGTGATTCAACCACCCTCATCCTGAAGGAAATCCTTAAGAGCCCCAAAACTGGGAATTAGCCACTCACAAAATCTAATCTCTTGTTGACACATACAATTGGTGATAGTCCAGAAAGCTGACTGCCATTCAGGGACACATTTTTTCCCTATCCACCAATTGTTTTATGATAATTCTTTCTTCAGTTGTTAGTACAGGCTGTCTTGAAGGGCAAGCAGTTTGTGCAAGGGCTTGTTTGCCAAAACTGCAAGGCAAGCCAGACTGCAGTGCTGTGACCGATACAAAGTAAAACATCCTATTGGTAAGGCATGGCACTGAGCATTCAATGAACTCTCTTGTGTAAGCTCACTTTTAGCCTTATGTGGCATGATGTAGTCACTGAAATATCACAGTCTGTGAGAGCCATGTTCATTCATACTGCTTAGTGCAAATTGAAGATGCTTCACACAAGAGCAGAAAAAATCTTGCCATAGTATTGAGAGGGTGCTGGACACACCAGCGTTTTAATAAAGAACTTCCCCTTTTTAAAATACATTGATGCTAAGCTCTCATCTATTAGTAGTAACTACAAAGTAACTCCCTTTCCCCTGAAAAAGAACAAATTGCCTTATATGTTTGTGAGTTCTTTTCTCTGTATTAAGACAAACTAGTATATTGGAGCACCGTATTAATGACAGTTTTCTGAAGGTGCATCCGTTTGTACATAGATCTTGTTAGGTTGTAGGTCTTGTTTTGGTAATGGTTTGCTGCCCTCCCCCATCCCATGGATGTTTAAGTATCCCAGCTGCCAAGCTCATAGATATTGCTGGCAGAATGGTTTCCTGACATTGAAAAGCTGCTTCTGTGCACAAACAAATAACAATAGCTTCATGGTCTCAAGGCAATAAAACGGCTTCATTGGGTAATTCAGATATATTATTTCCTACCCTTTTCCACATTTGATGCTTCCCTCTTTACAGTTATTTGGTTAAGGATGTCCTGCAAGGGCTTGCGTGTGTGCCTGATTTAGTGTTCTCTTTTGGTTATATTTCTCTCAAAAGCTCCCAATTGCATCAGATTGGTGAGAACTGACACATCTCTGTGTGTCTCAGTTAGCAGTACACACACACTGCTCTGAGTGAGATCACTTATGCTCTTTTGTGAGCTGCTGTGACATCCATGCTTACAAGGCAGCACACAAGTGTGCCTGAGTGTACACAGTTCTAGGTGGTGGTCTTTGGTTGTCAGATAAGTTGGTGTTTTCTGCAAGTGATTGAAGCCCATGGCTAAAGGCACAGCTGCTGCAATTAGTACATGACACTAAACTTGTGCTGAATTCTTTAACAAGATATGTGAGATACGAGACATGAGTGACATAGGTACAAGCAGAACGACAGGAAGAAGGGAAACAGGGAAACAGGATAATATGACAAAGACAAAAAGGCACCAGAAGAAATACTGACCAAACAGATAATTTGACTTTATTCCACACAGCTGCCTTCTTGAGCTGCTGTGATGTTGGCGTATGTTTTCAAGCAATCTGAGAATCTAGGTTGGATTTCTGTTTTTACATGCAGAAGTATTCTCGTCTTTGGAGGGACTTCTGTTCATCTTTATTTGTCTCTAACTGAAAAATCTCCATTGTCTTTTAATACCCCATGATGGTTTTGGCACTGCATTTTCTACAGTCCTGATACTTTATCTGTACTTTATCTGCTCTGGTGTTTCTTTTTTTCTTTCTTTTTTTTTTTTTCTTTTAAACATATGTGGTCACTCTGACAGCTACCCATTGTTTCATTTAAAGCTAGCAGCTAGACTAGATTTATCTCCTCACTTTGATCATTTCTGCTAATACCCCTTTAGCTTGTTTTCAGTCTTTTTCTTAGCCCTCCAGACAGTCTTGCAATATTTTTAATTTTTTCCTCGATAAGGAAATACAAAAATAAGTTTTCCAGTAAGTGTTGCCTTTGCAGATAAGCATTGGCTAGTCCCAGTGGAATGTTTTAATGTTCACAAACCTTCTCCTTTGCTGATGTGTATCCTGCAACAGCAGTGCTAAAACTGGGAAGGACAATTTCTTTCATCAGGGAGCAAGAAATTGTCATGCTTTCATTATTGCCAAGATTATTTTCCAAGATATTGCCAAGATGTAAGGAGATAAAAAAGAATTCCCAAAGAGATATTAAGAATGTACTTTCTACACTACATTGTGCTCCATCCTATACATCACTGGTGCTGAGGAATTAAAGTGGTACATGGTAAAGAAGAAGACCAAAGAAAAAAAATAGGATTATTAAAAATAATGCTTGTTTTATGGCTGGTTTTCATACTTTCATTTTTCCATGCTAGTTCTCTCTTAACCCATCCAGCTGGTAATTCTTACCTGGAAAATGATATTAGTATGGTCTAATATGGGAGAAATGGGAGAAAACTTGAGAACTCTTATTTAGTCTGGTAAAACTTTAGTCGCTTCTTGACTGTATAATCCGCATCAGAACAGCAGTTCTCAGAATGAGCTGCAGTCATACGGAGATTCACAAAATCTACAAAAAAAAACCAGAGCAAACAAAAAAAAAATCAGTACAAGTGCGAACTAAGTATTTTGTTTTTGCAATCTGGAATAGGAGTATATGAATCACAGAACATCCCCAGCTGGAAGGGACCCACAAGGGTCATCAGCTTCAGCCCCAGGGGCACACACAGCACTGCCCAAAGTCAAACCCCGTGTCTGAGAGTGCTGTCCAAACCCTTCCTGAACTCCGGCAGCTCGGTGCTGTGCCACTGCCCTGGGCAGCCTGTTCCACTGCCCACCAGCCTCTGATGAAGAATGTTTCCCACCTCCCCTGGCACAGCTCCATGCCGTTCCCTCGGGCCGGGTCGCTGTCACACAGAGCAGAGCTCAGCGCTGCCCCCCCACTCTCTGTGAGGAGCTGCAGCCGCCATCAGGCCTCCCCTCAGCTCCTCTGCTCTGCGCTGAGCAAACCCAGGGGCCTCTGCCCCCCTATAGGCCCTTCCTTGAATAACACAGAATTATTAAGCTGCTCCCCTTGTCTTTCCCACTAGACCCTTCCTCGTCTTCCTAGCCCTCCTTTGGTCTAACAGCTGTATGTCCTTGTACTGTGGCACCCAAATCTGTTCCTGGTGCAGGAGGTGAGACCGCACAGCACAGAGCAGAGCACAACCCCTGCCCTCGCTCAGTGCCGTGCTGGGGCTGGTGCATCACAGGGTGCAGTTGGCCCTTCAGGCTGCCGGAGCACATTGCTGACTTGTGTTCAACTTGCTGTCAGACAGAACACACCAAAACCCACATATGAGTTTGATTACCTCTAAGTGCCTCCAAAACGTGTCAGCAAAAGATAAGAAACCTCACAATTAACATATGGCCTGCCTGCACCAAGTTAGTTTTTGCAGTGACAAACTGCACAGGATCTTTTTTTTCCGCCTTGAGCCGCTGGACTGACCTCCTGTGGTATCTCTCAGTTGCACGCTGCGGTTTCCAGAGAGCGTGTATTTGAGGAGATGGTGTCACACAGCGCTGTTATTGCAAACTGTATGTGCCTGCTTTGGAGAAAGGAACTGCCCTCTTATAGCAGAAGAATACTTATAGAGCCTTATAGAATTAGTTGTATTAGATTACTTGTGAAAACAAAAACAAAAACAAAAATGACCTCTTCCACATTCTGGAAGTATATATTACTTAATAATATTATGAATTCTCATCCCACATTAGGAATAGTTTAAGTGATATTAATGAGAAAGTAAATTAAAGGATTTGTAATGTTATTAAAATCCCAGTAAAATGCAATTGGGCAAGGCTAAAAATAGTGTATTGTGCTCTAGACATTTTTAGCTGAAAGTAGTAAATATACTCCTTCATTCTAAAGCATTAGTTGCAGAGTGTGAATATAGCAATTAAATTGCTGATGGGAATAACAGATAAGAAACTTTCTGTCACCTAACTGTGCCTGTCATTATGAATGACAGAAGATTTCAGTCTCCAAAAGGAAGAATGGATATCATTGTAAAATGTTACTGACATTTATGCTGTATTCTGCCCAGATCTAAATCATAATGCAAATTACAGAACCAGGAAAGCATCTTTTCAATTGATTTAAAGTACTAAGCTGTCTAAAATATCTTTGCATGTGAAGTGAGTGATAAATTTGTCAGGGGAGCTGGATTACAGAGATTAAATTTTATAAGGCAAGACTCTTTATCCAGATGGCTACCTAGCAGATTTTAGCTGATGTGTAATGCTAGGATATCATGGGCAGTTACAGGGATTCCCTTTTTTGCACAGAATTTCATTGCCAAGAAGCCAGGAAAGACGCTCTGATATTTCTGCAGATGCAATATTTCTAAAAATATAAAATTTCTGGGAATAAAAAAAAAGATACTAACACCTGTTGAAGTGAATGCATGGTGTTCATTACTGGGGCTTACTAAATGCAGTCAGGAAGAATAAAATGGCCTGTCTCATCCAAGGTCTTCCTGTTTGTATGATCAAAATGAGATGACATTCATACGTGAACATAATGATGGCTATGCCTTTCCATCTTGCACAATAGTTGACACGAAAATTGCAATCAATAGGCTGGCATACTAGCACAGTTTTCAAAAGTTCTGTCACAGTTTTGTTTCAGGATGCTGAGAGAGGTCAGCAATTTTCCCAGTATTTTCATGCATTTTATATTTGCTCCTGCATGGAAAATCCACTGAATTGGATATTTCAATCTGGAGAGAAGAGGAGGAAGCAATGATAATAGAAGTAGCATGAGTTTACTGAAGGAATGCAAGAACAGTTTAATAACGTTAAGGATATACAAAGATGTTTCTTTGTATCCTATCATTTAAGATACAAAGATCTTAAGATCATATATGATCTTTGTATCATATCATTTAAGAGTGATATGATTGGGTTCTGCAATTTGGCATTTCAGTTAAATCTGTAAAATTGGGCTGGAATAGAACATACCAATACACTGAGGCTGGATGGGACTGGACATCCCACTCCAGAGTTCACAAAGAACTGTCTGAAAATTTGGCCATCAGTAACCAGGGCTTTGAATGAATCCACCAATGTGGCAGTGGTGGCATGTGACCAAGAAACAAATGTTTCTTCCAGTTGAGAAAGAGAGATCAGAAGTCACTGATCCCACCATCAGTTTGTTAGTCTGATGGTAGCAGTCTTTAGAAACTATGCTGAAGATGCAACTGAAGATACAAAGCTTACAGAGGGAATAAACTCAGATGTGCTGAAATTAGGATGTGTTAGAATAACTTGATAATTGTGTTTGATGATTTATTTTCTGGACAAGAGTGATGTAGTAATAATCTGTCTTCAGGAATACACTGGCTATGGCTCTCTGTTTCAGAAGTGATGTAAATGAACGAGATCAGGATTATTGCAAGAACTGTAAACTAGTTAATGAGTTGGATAGAAAGGAAACGGCATTAAGCCGTAGCTATTGAGCTATAGGGAGGATACTCAACAAAGATTAGGTTTGTGACTGAGCTTGTTTTAATCTTTTTCTAATACTCTCAACAACAACAACAAAAAGATGTGTTGAAGAAAAATGCCAAAGGCACAGAGCTGAAGAGCAGTGTCAACATGAAGAACACTAAGAGTTAAAGGTATTAAGTGACCTCAGATGACAAATATGAAACAGATTTCAGTCAACAAAGGGCAAAGGCTTAAACTTAGGAACTGCTAATAATAACCTCTCTTGTAAGTAAGGATCTCTTCAATTAGAAATGTCTAAAGTGAAGGAAAGCTTGGCCAGCCACTGCTTGGTTACAGGGTGACTGTAAGATGTGAGTGTGAAGAAAAGAATATATATAATCTTAAGATGTGTTAATCAAGATATTCCTAAAATAGATAGGAAAGTATCAGCACATTTGTACAGTGTTCCTGTAAATGTCATGCAAAATGCTGTATAAGTTCTGCTCAGACAGGAAAGATTAATTTGAACTGGGATGTCTGGGGAAGGAGAACATATGTTTAGAAAGAGGCTTAAACCTGGATTTTCTTTAGGCTTGGAGAATAAGGGGTGACTGGATCTAAGATGGCCACCATAAGTTAAAGGGGAAAGCAGTTAAGGAAAAAAAACTTCAGAACTTAGAATTTACGAATGCCCCAAACCAAAATTGGCCATAGACTTAAAAATATGTTTTGTGACCATCTGTCCAGTGAAGTTCTAGCAAAGGAGATGAATTAACTTTTTATTGTCTGATCCTTGACCTATTCAGATTCCATGCATTCTGCTTATCTTTGAAGATTAATTATTATTCAAGGAAATTCGGTTTTCAGGTAGCGCAAACCCAAGCGGGAGGAAGGAGCTGGAGACTCCAAGATTTCTTACATGATTGTGATTTCAGATGTACAGCTCATCTGCTGTTTTTGCTATACATTATGAAGGTGAAGAGAGCTACTGTGCTCATTTAAAAATAAAGGAAGGGGAATTAGATGTTTGGCCAATGTTAGCATTGTACGAGAGAAAAATAATCTACAGCTCTGTAAAAGAAGTACCTTACCTTTTCAAATTATACAGCACTATACATAGAAAGGAGACTCACTGGATAGAAATTAGTAATAATTTGATTTTGTTTGCTTTGGTAGCTCAGTACAATTAGAATAATGTTTGTTTTGATTCCTAGATGCGGTCTGTCAGCCGAATATTTAAATTCATTGACATGCCAACAGAGGAGATGAAAAGCATTAAGCCACAGAAGAATAACCAGTTTTCAGATGCCCTTATAATCGAGAACAGGCACGTGAAGGACAAGAAGAGCTGGCCATCGGGGGGACAAATGACTGTGACCAACCTTACAGCCAGATACACTGAAGGAGGAACTGCTGTCTTAGAAAACATTTCCTTCTCAATCAGTCCAGGGCAGACGGTGAGACACTGTTTTGTTGTGTTTGGTCTGATTTCTATCATGCTTTACTGTGGAAGTGTCATTATAAAACTATTTACTGACTCAGTAAGTTTTTGTAGATAGAAACATGAAATTATTGCAGAACAAAATAATCATCTAAATCACCTGAATGACAGAAACGTCTTCTGCCTCTTATTAAAAAGTGCTTATATCTAGTATTATTAGCTATGAAAAGTAGTAAGGAAATTTGGCTTACTTATCCTAGAAATCTTGAAGCTGTTAGTACCTTGGTGAAGCACGATGAAGAGCTTTCCAGACCACGAGGAGAATAACACACAGCTAAAATATTTCTGCAGTAGTTCTTCACATCCTTTTCCTGTGCTTGAAGTTGGCCTCCTCCTCCTATGGACAGAGAAGTGTGCAAATGCTAGGGGCAGACTGACCCAGTGGAACGGGCCATGAAAGAATACTGGCCAGCGTGCCAAGGGTAACGCACCAGCGGCTCGGCGCTCAGAGGGACGTTCCATGAGTGCTGTGGGCTGTGCCAAATTATTAGAGAGCAAACGATAAGCAGCTCTATTCTTTAAAAGGCTTACAAGCCTGTAACTAATCTTCATGTGTGTTTGGATTTACATTCAAGAAATAACTTCATTTTCAGGGCAGCACTTAGGCAGATGTTGAACACTTTGCTTGAAGTTCATGCAAAGATTCCTGAGCTGAAGCTGTATGGATGAAGAGCCAATTTTAACTCTGTCACTTAGATGAGAAAACAGGTTCAGCAACAATGCCTTGCCTTGCCATGAGGCAGCTCTTAGGTCCTACTTTGAACAGCATCTGTCTGCCAGAGTTGATAGATCTATATTGGTTTACATGTTTCAATTCTAAGTTTGAAGGCACTGCAATTTCGGTAATAGGGTTCAGACTTCCAGTAGCATCATCTTGAAACAGCTGTGCCTTTGGAGGAGAGGCAGTCTGTGATTTCTGCACTGTGAGGTGTGGGTGCTTCTGTAGTCTGCTTGATTTACTTCCTGGATAATTCTTTGAAGCAACGGAGTAATGGAAATGAAAGATACTTTTGTACTGTACACTTCTGAGGCAAAACAATTAAAACAAAGATCCCTTTTACAATGACTATGATTTAGAAATTTTACCCAATTTCAGTGATGAACCATGTATGCAGAGGTAGCGTTTCCAGAATTGGAGTGCATTCCTTAAACCAAAGAGATTTGTTTCTGCCTCGTAGTGAAGCAAGAGAAAAAGCAGGAAAGGGGAGAACTCCCATCACAGACCTTTGCTTGTCCTGTTTTGCCTTAGGCACTGTAATGGAAAGGATGTCAGACAGCAGGAATGGTCCTCATGTCACCTCATCACCTTCACATTCATACTGTCATTGTTCAAATGCAGCCCATGCTCGGACAGTTCAGCATTAGCGGTGTAAAATTCAGCTGTGGAAAAAGGCAGTATCTCAGCTTTGGGTGGTGGTTACAAAATATGAAATAATATATAAGGAAATTTCTGCTCTTCAGATAAGTATAGACTAATGGATCTACCTTCATTGATTCTGAAGTTTTACACTAGCAATCAACCCTTGCTGTAGACTTTTATCACTTACAAATGAACAACCTACCACTGAACAGCTATCCCACTGAAATCAGTTTGGATTGCTCTCCACTATTAAGATCTCTAAATGCTGCTGCCTTGGTCTGTGGTTAATATACGAGCGATATTAAGTGCTTGCTTTTATTAATTTGCATTGCAGGTGGGCCTTTTAGGAAGAACTGGCTCAGGAAAAAGCACTTTACTTTTTGCATTTTTAAGACTGCTGAATACAGAAGGGGATATCCAGATTGATGGCATCTCCTGGAACACAGTCAGCTTGCAGCAATGGAGGAAGGCCTTTGGAGTGATTCCTCAGGTAATGAGAATGTTTTAGAGGCAGCAAAGGGCCTTCTTTTTTTTTTTTTTTTTGATTGTATATTAATATGCACATAGTTACATTTAAGCTGAAAGTTAGTTGTTTTATTCTAAGAAACAGAAAAAATGCACAGAATTTGTGAAGAGGATAGTTGGATGGATGAATGTGATAATTTGCAGTAAAGTCTACATTTTGAGTATTTCTATGTCACTCACACAAGAGCTCTTATAAAAATGAGAAGGTGCAGTACCCTCAAACAAAAGTGTTTGTAGTTGCCTTATCTCTCTGCTTCTGAAATGGATGACATGTTGATTCAAAACAAGATAGTGCCATCTAAAGAAAAAAAATACAGTCAGTGATGTTCTCACCTCCTGTTTTCTAAAACCTTACATCATGTATTATGGTTAGGTTGTGAAAACAATAGTTTGCCTTTTTTCTTTGATAGGTCAGTAGCAGAACTACTCAATCATTAACTGATCCCCAGCTTGGGCAGGGACACCTTCCTCTAGACCAAGTTGCTCAACCTGCCCTTGAACACTTCTAGGGGTGGGGCATCCACAGCATCTCTGAGCGACCTATTCCTGCTCCTTACTACCCTCATTCTGTGATTCTGTGTTAGAAAGTGCCTCTCCAGCTTTCCTGTGTGCCCTCTTTAGGTACAGAAAGGCCACTATAAGGTCTCTCTTGAGACTTTTATTCTCCAGGCTGAATAATCCCAACTCCCCCAGCGTGTCTTCATTGGAGAGGAGCTTCATCCTTCTGAGCACCTTTGTGGCCCTCCTCTGGATCTGCTCTAATAGATCCGTATTCTTCATTTGGTAGGGACCCCACGGCTGAATGCAGTGCTCCAGGTAGGGCCTCAAGGCAGCATAATAGAGGGGAACAATCACCTCCCTTGAGCAGCTGGTCACTCTTTTTAATGCTGCTGGCTTTCTGGGCTGCAAGCACACATTAAATGCTCATGTTGAGCATTTCAGTCACCAGTGCACCAACTTTTTCTCCACAGGGCTGCTCTCAATCCACTCATCTCTCAGCCTGTATTGATGTTTGGGATTACCAGACCCACGTGCAAAACTTTGCACTTGGCCAGGTTGACCTGCATGTTTGCATTGCCCACATTTCAAGCCTGTCAAGGTCCATCTGTATGGCAACCTTTCACTTCCAACGTGTCAGCTGCACCACACAGCTCAGTGTCGTTTGCAAACTTGCTGCGAGTGCAACAGTTCCCTCAAAGACAGCAATTTTAAGCACTTTGACCTTACTGGAGCAGCCTTTTCTTTCACTGTCAATTTACACACCCAACCTATGGGAGCCAGGAGTGCTGCAGGGAGTTTGCGGCTCAGATTCACCTCCTGGCTGAGCTCTGCTGGCAGCCAGGGCTTGCCTGGCATGCTGCCCTGTGACAGCTGATCTGTCACCCTTTCTCTCAGCTTTGCAACTCTTTCATGTATGTCTAGTCCTGTAAACTTCTATTTGTTACTGCTGGTTCAATACTGTCAGCATGACTTTTAGTTGCAAGCAAGGAAAAAAGTAACTCCTTTGGGTCAAGGTAGCTGTGTCAGAGATTGCAAATACAGCTGTGTCAAGATGGGCACAGATTGCATGTATGGTGTTGCTTTAGTTTGGAGAAGTATGTTATAAAATTTGTCGAAGAGTACTAAAAATCCCCAGCTCCTCATTCTCTGGAAATCACTAGACTTGACAATCTATTTGCTTGCTTCACTTTGCAGTTTCTGTCCAAAACACTTGCCAAGGAGCTGCACATTTATGCCTCAGAATTTCCCATATGCAGAATGAAATAAAGTTTTCACCAGTATTCTTTTCAGAGAAGAGAAATTACACATGCCGCCCAGCCTTTCCCAGCAGAACAAAGAGAGCCTTTTGTTCTCTGCCATTCACCTGCAGCTTCAGAATGTAAAATAAAAGTCTCCTTGCCTTTCCTGGGAGGTGGGCCTATAACAACATGTGGATGCGCACAGTCACACGAGAGAGGCTTCACTAACAGGGAATGGAGCTAGTTTAACCTGAGGCATGCTTCCTTAGGAAAATTTTTCAGCACTGCCCTTCTTTTCCCTATCCCCAAATTTTGCAGTTTAAAGGACACAAAATTATTCTTTAATAGGACTGTCATTAATATGTGGCTGTGTAGCAGCTGCAATGTCCCACCGGCACGTACTGCAGTGTGCTCCAGGTGGGTGGTGCTGGAACAGCCCGAGGGGCACTCACAAATCTCACTGAGCCACAGCAAAGGAGGAGATCTATCTGCTCCTTTCTGTGTATCAGATGCAGCTGTCGGTGCATGAGCTGGTAAATCACATCAAGCAAGTTTCCTGGAGCGCCCACAAGGAAGTTCCTTCCTGCACCTCATCAAAGGCTGGCGTTGGTTAAGCACAGCCTCGACCACAGTAGTGCTCCTACAGGATGTTTGTAGTTCTCATGGAAATCGGTAACTCAGTGATAACAGGCTGCTTGAAGCATAATTGTAGCCCAACAGCTCTTCATTCTGGGCAGTTCTTTCTGAGGTTTCATCTGCAAGACTTTCCCTAGCATGTTTCGAGGGTGTTTGGAGAAGAAAGGTGTCTGCACCTGATTTCTGCACATTGAAGCTCTTTTGCATGCAGGTCCTCAAGCAGAGTATGTACTGAAATAACTAATTGAGTAAGACTGAAGAAGAAGCCTTTAGAAGTTTGGCTATGAAGGGATAATGGGAGATCTGGAGCCAGCTTCCCATTAAAACAACTGAGGAATCCTGAGATCCATAAGGTGTCCCCCCCCACAGTGGGTGCTTCCTTGAGCCTTGAGTGCTGTTCCGCTCATATTTAGACATTTAATCATCCGCAGATGACACATCTCACAGCATTTAACTCCATGTAGAGTTAAAATCAAGCTTAGTATGGAGAACAGGACTACTACAGTTTGTGTGATTGCCAGCTGACAAAAAGAAAACTATCAAATCCCTTTCCCTCCCTTATTTCCCTGAAGAAGTTAATGTTTGGCAACTTCTCTTCCTGGTTCATTTTGCAGTAGCCATCTGTCTTTGTTCATGACATCTACCTGTCTGTCTGTCCATCTCAGCACTGTTCCGTTGCCTCAGACTCTCCAGGACAGCTCACCCTTGGAGGTGGCACCAGGATGGCTGTTTTGTACCCTCCCAGGTCATTCCTTTGCAATGCATCCTGCTGAGAAGCTCAGCTATGAGCTGACATGTCAGTATCATCATAGTGGGAGCATCTCCTGCCCCTTGCCCATGCACAGGACACTGGTGGAGGTCAATAGAAACATGCTCATTCAGGGCAGTATATCTGTTGTTTTCTGCATCATGCATTCAGTGCTGCTGGGAACACAGCCCTCGTGCTTCTCAGTGAGCTTTATGGGAGGCAGAAGTTTTTGCATCTTCAACACAACTTTGAATCTTACAGAAACGGTTGCAAAGAAATTTGCAAAGGGTCTTTGTTACTCACGTGCTCTTACTGTTGACTGTAAATGTTTTAATGTCAGTACAGTTTCTAATGGATACTTATGACAGTAAAACTTTGAACTCAGACATTCAGATACCAAATTCATTTTCCTTCATCTTGATATTGTTGTGATGTATGTAGGAGGAGGCAACATGGAGGTCATGTTGCTGTTAATTGGACTCCTCTGTATGTGCAGCTGGTGTTGTGCTTCTGAAGATGTTTCAGCCTTGGGCAGATGGGAACAAGGAAGGGTTTGTAAGAGCAGAGTGAGAGGTGCCAGCTCATGGGTCTGGCTGAGAACCTGCACAGGTCTTCTATCTCATCAGCAGCTGCTCACAGCCAGGATATTCTCACTCTTTATCTGCCTCTTCTAAATGGATTCAGTACTCTTCTGTATGCATTTCCTTGGGTTTGTCAGAGTCTTGGTTCTCCACACAACACTTAAATCACTTAGCAGGCTTATCTGCACAAACTGGGTGTACTCAACTCTGTAACCAACATGCAGAGGCTCTAGCCACTGAGGAAGATTAGCACTTTAGAGGGGTTGATTTACAGTAGGTGGGGTGGGCAGAACATAAACATGGCCATATTTATGTTCCTAAGCATTTTGCTTGTGGGTGCTTGTCAGCTCTGAGAAATTACCTGCTGTGTGATCACACTCTTTATCCTCCAGATTGAACACAAACAACTGACAGAGAAGGAAATGGCTCCAGATTTACTTCCAGTCTCCGCAGCCACCCAGTTCTCCTTCCGTCACCCTCCTTATTCCTACTCCTTCCATATTTATAAATGACACGCAAGCCCATGGCAGTCACTTTTTTTCCCCCCCACACCCTTTTGAATTCCTGGCATTTAAGATTTATTTTTCTCCTTCTTTCTAAGTGGACTGTACCTGCCCACGTACCTAACACGATATTTACTCAGGTGAAGCCTATGTGGTTTCTAATGAGTTCAGAGGAAGGAGGTGTTGAAAAGGATGGAGAAGTACCAGAATTCAGGACAATGCAATATTTATCTTGTGGGAAAAAAAATATATGTATTTCAGGGAATAGCTTGCTTTTAGTGCCCTACTTCTTAAAGGCACAGCTATCACAAGTATCAGTAGTGTCTGAAGAAAGTGGTCTCCTTTATTTCTCTCCCTGCTGCACTTCAGCAGGAATGTTATTCAGCCCAATCTTCTTTAAAACTGGTTTGTTCAGTTGACTATTCTTTATCAGTGAGAACTGAAAATACCTACTCCATTAGTTAAATGCATGGTGCTCAAAGTGTGAACAAAACCAGGTCTGACCCTGCTTCCATAGAACGATTACTTTCACCGCACCCAGTGCTTGCAGGAATCTAATCCTGCTGCACATATGTAGTCCCACATGCACAAACTAACTGGGCCGTGGGAAGGGACAGGGCTGTTCTTCACTCAAGCACTTGGAGTTATTAGAAATGATGGTTATAAAGGAAAAGCTCTTCTCTTTCCTGGTACCTACCAAATGTAGTTCTGTAAGGTCTGGCTGTGCACACCACTGCCTGCACTGCAGGATCCTGGCTTGCAGAGCAGTGAGGAGCAATCAGGGAAGCCCCTCCAGTGGCTGCATGGCAGCAGAGTGCAGTTGGTTTTCTCTTCTGTTCTCCTGAGTGAGGTCCTTCCTTCCCTCTTATACCGAAGAAGTTACTGGCAATGCCTTGCACCTCTTAATTAAATGAATTAAAACAATTTATTTTAAGCTGCCACACACTTCTAATTAATCATAATTAGATGATGAATATAAATGCACGTGTAAATCACTCTGAAATCTGATGAAAGAATGCCAATTTCCCAGGTAAGGTCAGACGGAAATTGTGGCCAACTGGCTGAGCTCTGGGACAGTATTTTACTACATACACACTCTCAGCCAATCTCTGCCACCCCAGCAGTTCCCTTGTTGCTTTCAGTAGCTTTGGACAACCAGAGCTCTGGTTTAATTTCAACAAGAAATTATTTGGCTACGGATCCCTGGCATTTCAACATGTCTTCTCTAAATAAATATTTTCTTTAGGAAGACAAAAGAAGAAGTAATGGCTGAAATCCTTCCTCTTGATATCCATTCTGTATGTACAAGGCAAGAACATGCAAATGGTCATATTTCCCAACCTTTGCATTCTTTGAGAGCAAGTTTCCCTGCTGTTAGCAGCAGGTGTAGAGCAACATAGAAAGCAACAGCTTCCATTTATCTTATAAGAACTGTAGCAACCTCAGTGTCACTTGAAGAACCCCACTTCCACCGATCTGACACACCTGCCCTGTGTAAAAAGAGATTAAACAAATATTTAATTTTGTCTGAGTCATTGCTTTTCCAGCCACAACACATTTATCTAAGGCATGTTCCTTTATAGCTGCTTGTCTGAACTGATGAACAAAACAAATTCAGTAGTAAATCTTAGAAGGATGCTCTGTTGGTGCTGAGCAGTGCACATCTTCATCATTTTCTGCAACAGAGGGAAGGTGCAGAACAGGAAGAAGAGAGTACGCCTGCAGCATCCCTCAGGGCAGCCTCCTGTGTGAGTGTGTGGTGGTGCTGCAGCTAGGTTGGGTTGTGCTGCACCCCATCCCTGTGAGCTGGCACCAAGAGAGGGGCAGGAGGGCTCTGCTGAGATGGGGCTGGGACAAGCAATAAAGAATCAAACAAGATTTTTAAAAGGCTTCTTCCAAAGTTAAAATATAGAAAATTTTCCATTCTGAAAACTGTTGAAATATTTCACATTTTTTTAGACAAGTTTGGGTTAGTTTTTATTAAAACAGCAGTCAAAACCTAAACATACAGTTCTTAACTCTGATGACCAGGGAGCTGGAGCACCTTCCTATGAAGACAGGCTGAGACAGCTGGGCTTGTTCATCCTGGAGAAAAGAAGACTGCAGGGTGACCTCACTGCAGCCTTCCAATACCTAAACAGGAGGGGAGTCAACTCTTTGAAAGGGTAGATAATGGCAGGACAAGGGGAAATGCTTTTAAGTTGAAGGTGGGAAGATTTAGGTTGGATGTCAGGGAAGTTCTTTACTACGAGAGTGATGAGATGCTGGAACAGGCTGCCCAGAGAGGCTGTGGATTCCCCATCCCTACAGTTGTTCAAAGCCAGATTGGATGGGACCCTGGGCAGCCTGGTCTAGTATTAAATGTGGAGCTTGGTGGCCCTGCCTGTGGTTTGGGGGATGGAGATTCATGATCGTTGAGGTCCCTTCCAACCCTGGCCATTCGGTGATTCTGTGATTAACTCCCTCCTCTTTTTTTTGAACAACTTGTTCCAAAATTGTTTAAAACCCTCACTAAGCTTTGTCTGATAATTACAGAAGGTTATTTTTTGTCTCTGTATGCTTTGCAATTTACAACATCTCACATAGTGATCCACCTGTATATATCCACCTGTACATCTTCTTTCTTGTAGAAAGTCTTCATATTTTCTGGAACCTTTCGGAAGAATTTGGATCCTTATGGGCAATGGAACGATGAGGAAATATGGAAAGTTGCAGAGGAGGTAAAACTGCTCAGTGTGTTTCTTGTTTCCCTCTGCTGAGTGCCTACACCGGAGTGCAGTGCAGGACAAGTGGTTATCGTGTGCTAAATTTATATAAAGGCTTTGAAACAAAGTGCTGAGAAAAGATAACAGAAAGCCATAAACCTTTTTTTCCCCAACTTTGACAAAGGCGATTTTTTATGGGGTAATAAGGAAACACAAAGATAAACTTCCGTGCAGCTCTTCATGCAGTGACTGAGCACAGGTGAGGCTCTCTTGGCTACATGACCCTGAGAGAAAAGAAGTGCAGTGGGCTGATGACGCAGAAGTCTTGTAATCTTTTGTCACTTTAATGCTTTGTCAAATACATGAAATTTTTCAACTGAAGTGTGCAAAGATGACTGGCAAACATCAGAGAGGCCAGAGAGAAGTGAGAAATGTCTGATGCCAGTGCTAGAAATAAAAGACTGGTATTACTGCAATAGGAAATACTTAGACTCAGCTTATAAGAATCTTTCATTGAAAGATTTTCCAGTTGTTGCAGCTCTCAGTCTGGCTTACAGCTGGCTGGTAGGCAGTGCTCTCTGACATCGCATTTGGGCTCATGTACAGCTTGTGTCACAGCCAGCTGCCTCCTTCATGGAAATCAAATATTAGGGGATATTGAAAAACCCGAAGGTTTTCTTTCTTCTAATTTTACATTGAGGTTTTAGCAACATTTTTGTTTTCAAATTCCCCAGTAACAGGGGAAAGATTTTTCCAGCTCTGTTTCCATCTACAGAGCAAACACCACGCATTATGGGTGTAAGATGCCACCTATTGGTGCTGATAGTGTTTAATAGGTTGCACGGGTGTAAATAATGCCACAAGGCAGCTAAGAGGTACAGAAGAGGGAATGCTTCAGCTTAGAAAGCAGATGTCTCCTTCTAAGGCACGGATGACTTAATAAACTCCTTCCCTCTTCCTTGTCCATAGCAAGTCTCAAGTATCTTAAAATGCATACAAACGTGGGAGTTAATCTGAAAGCTTCCTTGTTCCCACCCAGGAGGCTGACTTTTGTCTCTGCTCTCTCTGAGGTTTATGTAATTCCTTTCCTGTTTGAAAAAGGGGAAAGTAGCCACTTTCAGTGCACAATTTATTGTCAAGTATGTACATCACAACACTTTTGGTGAAATGGAGCAACAGCAGCTTTTTAGCTGGTGCTACAAGAGACAGGGAAGCAGTGCTGTGCTTCCCTGATGCCCTGAGACTTGGGGGAGGGGATTAATATCCCCTCTCAAATAAAGTGAGTTCTAGCTCTGCTTTGGATGGTGGTGTGTGAGAGCCAACCCCGGGATTTTAAAGAGCTAAACCTTATTTGTAAACAGTGAGAAAAAAATTTTTGAACTATTTATCACTAAGGAGTTTGGCAAATCCAAATGAAACAACACAGAGTATTTCAGTTAATAGGCAAGAGAACTCAAAGCAAATAAAAAAGAGCCGTTAGTACTTTTCAGTAGGAGTGATGTGATTGTTTACACAGCTCGTGCTCCTGAAATCTGGCTCGGTGCAGTCAATGAGTCAGCATGACTTCAGGAGTGGGGCATGGGAAGAAAGCAGACATCCAGCTTCACCCTGACCCATAGGCTGCTGAGGGCTTAGACAGCACTGCCAGTATCAGTGCCACTTTCAGCTCCCTTACACTGGGCTGCAGATGCAAGGCGCTGTATGAACAAATGTCAGGTGTTTCACTTCCACTGCCCCAGTATTTCAGCACCTGAATCTGTCACACTCGTGTTAATTCTGAGGGCTAGGTTTTCCTCGGGCAGTCAGCTGTCTGAGCTGTAGATGTACAGAGACCTCGCACAGTTTTAAGAAGAAAGCAAATCTCCAACTAAAAACCTGCTGCAGAGTTTCATTAAAGGACAGGAGTTATATTTGAAAGAGTGGGGAACAATGCAGTGACCTTGATTTGCTTATAAACAGAAGTATGAAATTCAAAAATACTATACATAACCTACATGCCACCATTTAATATGGTTTCCATGTAAAAAGGAAATGCAAAGCAATAATTCTGTTTTTTTTGCCTTGGAATGAAAATAAGTGGCAGAACAGTCATATTTTGAAAATCCAAGGGGGGCTCTTCATGAGCTGTGAGGTGCACTGCACTTTTATAATGTATTTTGGAGCAGTGCATCTCTCATATGTTTTCCAGTTCTCATGTTTTACAAATGCTTATCTGGGAATGCCAGGGAGCAGTCAGACTGGACATGAGGAAGCTGCAAAGCTTTGGTGCAAACACAGTGCCCTTCCCAGCGAGAGCAAAGAGGGGCACAGGCAGAAACAAACAAGAGCCACCTCCTGTGCTGGGTTTGTTTCTGGCTCTGGTGGAGCAGGTTCCCACCACAAGGTCCTCTGAAGCATTCTGCCACTGGTGCTTGAGGAATGGCCGCAATGCCCATGGGCTGAGCAACATGCACAGTGCTTTTGAGGCAGCACAAAGAGCAGATGGAAATGCTCTCGGAGCCATAGACACAACGCCGCGGTGACCGGGGTTATTTTCCCTGTTGCTGTAAAGTAGCACGGGAATTTTGCTTGTTTCTTCTTGCCCTCCTAGTAACCAAAGAGGCCTGGTTTCCTTTCAGAAATCTCTCTCCTTGACATTACCAGTGACACACATCATTTCTGGACACGAGTTCTGAGCACATGGCTGTCTCTGCTAACTCAGAGAGTTTGGGTGGAAATGCCAGAAGTCATTGTATGTGACAAACAAACAAAGCATTGACTCTCAGCTTCCCAGAGTAAATCCTGGCACATGGTATGGTTCAGCTTTTCACACCGCCCAGCCAGCGCCTTGTAGTCTTTGTAGGACAGACACTCATTTTCATCAATCTGTATTTTCTGTTCAGGAGTAAAAGGCAAGAAAAGAAAAGGTGTTGGTCATCATACTCCCCCCCCCCCCCCCCAATCAGCAGTAACTGTGCCTCATCCATTTTTCCTTTCTTTTTCTCTCTGGTAGGTTGGGCTGAAGTCTGTGATTGAGCAGTTCCCAGGCCAGCTGGATTTTGTTCTTGTGGATGGAGGCTGTGTCCTCAGCCACGGGCACAAGCAGTTGATGTGCCTTGCCCGGTCCGTTCTCAGTAAGGCTAAAATCCTGCTGCTGGACGAGCCCAGTGCTCACCTGGACCCCATGTACGTTTTGTTCACGTGTTCTAATACAAAATCCAAAAAACAGTGAGGCAGCACCTCCTTTGGTAACTCCTCAGGTCTGGTACTAAGCCTGATTTCAGCTTCAGGAACAGACCTTGGGGAAAAGAGTTGCACTAAACGTGCCACCTCTGAGAAGTACACTTTTCAAGTTGGCTTCCAGCAGGGCAGCAACTCACTTCTGCTGCATCAGCAGCAGCTCAGCCATGCTGGCTGTCCTGCTTTGGCAGAGCTATGTGAAGGAAGGAGAGGGACACGCAGTGACGGCTGCTGGGCTGTCCACAGGGCGCTGGCCACACTTGGTTCACCGTGCTGTAACTCACTGTTCCTTGCTGTTGTGCCACTGTCACAGTGCAAGGTAACGGAGAGGCTCCAGCATGGTGGGTGCTGTAATTGTTACCCAAGGGGAGCAAATCTATACCCCAAAGCTTACATCAGACTGGGATTATCACCATGAGTTCAGCACTCCAAGCTGACTTATCTCCAGCCCAGACAGCAAGAGCATAAATTAGGTCCAAAGGATGCCAGTGCAGTGTGGCATTGTTAGAGATGATGGCATTTCTGCATGAAGTGTCAGAGAAGTTCAGTTACACCTTCACATTAGAGCAGATGAGTGTTTCCCCAGCAGAGGTGCATTACTGCTGAGCATCACAGCATGCAGCTGGATGATTACACACCACAAATGCAGCTACGGGCTGTGGGTGATATATATTGCAGTCTGGATGCCAATGATTATTTGCCTTCCAGAACTTCCCAGGTGATCAGGAAAACGCTGAAGCATGCATTTGCAGACTGCACTGTGATCCTCTCTGAGCACAGGCTGGAAGCCATCCTGGAGTGCCAGCGGTTCCTGGTGAGCATCTTCCCTCATCTGCACAGTTGTTTTGTTACATTTGACAAGCCATAGAGTGCTTTGGCTTGAGGGGGGCCTTAAAGACCAGCAGTGCCAGCCTCCTGCCCTGCTTTACCATGGCCAGGGCAGAAAGGGCTGCACTTCTTGAGCAATAGAAAGGCGTGCAGGGGAAAAGGTTTTCCGAGTAAATATCCAACGGTCAGAATCTTTGGTTTCATCCATAAAGGCACCTGAATATTGCATTATCGTGTAATCTGGGCGGTGAGGAGTCAGGACGCACTGCGCCCTGTCAGAACAGAACGTGCGGGGTCGGGGGGGCAGCCGGGCTGCACCTCCCGCGGCCACCGCCCATCTGAGTGGTGCGGTGTCCCCGCAGGTGATCGAAGACAACAAGATGCGGCAGTACGAATCCATTCAGAAGCTGCTGAGCGAGAAGAGCTCTCTGCGGCAGGCCATCAGCCACGCCGACCGCCTCAAGCTGCTTCCCGCGCACCGCCGCAACTCCAGCAAGCGCAAGCCCAGGCCGCAGATCTGCGCGCTGCAGGAGGAGACGGAGGAGGAGGTGCAGGAGACGCGGCTGTGAGCCGTGCGCGCCGGGCTGACCTCCCAGGCGTGCGGGCACTGCCTGCGCTGCGCTGCGCCGCGTGGCGGTGCCGCTCCGCTCGGTACCGCACGGAGGGCCGCAGGAGCGATCGGCGCGCGATCCGAGAGCCGCGCTCCGCGCCCCGCGCAGCACAGCCGGTGAAGAGACTTTCGCGCCGATTTTTGTACTCTTCTGGTTTGCGGTTTTATGATGAAACGGAACTTTCTCTAGGACACGTTATTTATTTTAATATTGTTGCCAACGTTTGTTAAGGAAATGATGTATTTTAAAAGTGATTCTGTACTATAAAGAAAAATATATTTGTACAAAAAGCGGTGTGTTGGGACGGTGTTTCTGTTACCGCCAGCCTTTGGTGCCGCGTTGCCCTCACACAAACGAAGGCAGCTTTGGGCCGGCGCAAACAGCCGCTCCAGCGGCACAGCCCGCCAGTAGCTCCTTGCCGGCCGCCACAGCCCGGGGCCGCCCCTACACCGGGGCGGTGTAGCGCGTCCGCGTCCGCCTCGCGCCGCCTCCCGCCAGCAGGGGGCGCTGCGGGGCCGGCACCGCTCTGCCTGCCCGGCTCTATGCGCGTCCCAGCCCCTGCCCGTGCCCGGCCCTGTCTGTATCCACGGCCCTGCCCGCTGACTAACGGGCAGCGCTCTTTGCTTGGTGTGATTTTCACATCGAAGCAGCAAGGCAGGCGCTGGGTCGCGCAGGCAGAGTTTCTGGCCGTACCTCGAATATTGCATTCAGTTTTGGGCTCCTCACTTCAAGAAAGGCACTGAGGCCCTGGAGCGTGTTCAGAGAAGGGCAACAGAGCTGTGAGGGGTGCGGAGCACAGGCCTTGTGAGGAGCAGCTGAGATAGTTCAGTCTGGAAAAGAGGAGGCTCAGGGGTGGCCTTATTGCTTTCTACAACAGCCTGAAGGCAGGTTGTGGTGAGGAGGGGGTCAGCCTCTTCTCCCAGGTGATGGGGCTGATGGATGGACTGGATGAACTTAGTGGTCTCTTCCAATCTTAATGATTCTATGATTTCCAGAAGGGAAACGGCAAATCCAGCAAGAGCATGCAGTAGAGGGGATATATGTGGGAGCTGCTTATAGATACGGTGTGAGCATGTGGAATGAAAAAAGTGTTCCCAGCCAGTGGCATCCCACTCCCAGCCAAGTAGCTGCAGACCCCTCTGCTGCAGGGCCCAGGCTCCCACTGCAGTCCCCCAGGTCCCAGACACTGCCCTCTCTGCTCTCAGAAGGCAGTGTGGAAAGACTGGAGAGGCAAAAGGCTGGTTGTTCCAGTGCAGGAGCACGGCCCCAAGCACTGCGCTCCTCCACAGGAGGAGGAAGGAAGCATCTGCTGCCCGTGGCAGTCAGGAGGAGCATGTTGCTTTCCAGAGGAGCTCTGACAATGCCAGTGGGAGCAGCTTCCTGGGCTGTGCCTGATGCCGAGCAGGGAAGCTGCATGACTGCTCCCATGAGGAGCTGCAGCCCAGTGCTGTGGAAGAAAAGAACCAATAACGATGGCCTTCATAACACAGATTGGTCACTATTTAGGTGGATTCTCCTCATCAAGTGTGCTTCAATTCACACACACACACACTGGATAAAACAAACCCCTCCCATAGTTCTTTGTTACTGAAAGCACACATCTGAGCTAACGGGTGTGTGTGCAGGTGTGCAATGAAAACCAAGGAGCAGGCTGAGTCCAGCACTAATAGGAAGATTTAATCTTGCAGCCTGCGAAGAAGAAGCCAAAATGATTAAGAGAGTGAAATTGCCCTGCCAAGGATCTGCAGCTCCCCTGAAGTACAGAGGAGGGAGAGGGCAGCCAGAAATGGCTTGCTCAGCACCAAGGGCCTCTTAGACAGCAGCGGCCACACAGGAGCAGCCCAAACAAACTCAGATGTGCACATCCCCCCATCCTTGTACATCTCGTATACAAAATCCCCATGCACAGCAGCTTCATCATCGCCATTAGTGGTGTCTCTCTGGGCTGCTGTCCCAAACAGCAGTTCAGCTTGCGCTGTTACTTAACCGGTGCCTTACCAGCTGTAGGTTTTATTCAAGGACTGCCTGTTATCTCCAAAATCTTTCTGTGAGTTCCACGTCTCTCATTTCCACGGCCCTCCTGCTGTGGCCCAGCAGTACCAGCACCATCCACTGCTTGGTATCCACGTCTCTCCCCAGGCTCACAGTGCCCCACTGCACCCCTCCTGTTCCACCCTGCCCACAATGAGAACATTTCCCTGAAACGTAGCGGCTCTGGGAGAACAAATCTTTTGAAGCCATTGCTTCTGAATTAGCATGGATTGCTGAAGATCAGATCAGAACTTCACAGTTTGTTCTGGTCTATTAGATATCTAAAAAGTTATTGCATAATGTTTTCCTCCGTTGTGTGGTGCCCACTTGGCCTTTTAGCCAGGCACAGCTTGCCTATGAGTTAGTGTTGTTCAGCACTGGACAAGAAAAGCACCAAAACCCACATGGAGCCGTGTGTCCAACTATTCACTAATGGACAATTAATTGCTGCCTAAAAATCTTGCACATTAAGCAACATTCAGTGTGATACAGTGACATGATTCCTTTATAAACCCTCATGTTCTCCAAAATCAATTTCCTGCTCTTAGGATAAATGACATTACTTCAGTTTTATTCACTAGGATTTAGATCTTGAAACATAATCCTTATAAACGCAACCAGAGGTTTTCAAGCCCTTTGGTTTTGCTCTAGGCATGTTGAGGGCTTTTATTTTCGGGACTGACAAAATGGAGAGATGGAGAGTTTAGGACTTATCGCCATCAGTGGTGGATGAGAGTGATGTTCTTTCAGGCTCTGGTTGAAGGGACTGAGCCACATGTAAGTAGCATGGGGAGGTGGGGCCTAAATGCAAAACCCACCGTGGGGCTGTGGAATGGATGGAGCCTTTGTGCCTAAGAGCTGATACGGCCTGAAGAGAGCGTTTGGGGATCAGATGGAATTCAGAGATCTGCAAAACATCATTTGAGCAACGACAAACGAAGATCACAGGCAGCACAGTCAGAATGACAGCAGACAGAAGTCACCCAGGGATCAGAGGCAGACGGAGAGAGATTATGACAGTGGGCTGGGAAGAAAGGACGAGAGGGTTGAAAGGCAGCACTAAATTTAGCACCAGGGACTTGACTTTCAAACAGTGAGCCAACGATCAAAGCCACCCGCTCCTCTGCAGGTTTTCTCTCCACGTACAGCACAAACGACTTTTGATCCTCACAGACAATATCGTCTTAAAGCGCATCTAAAACCAGGTTTCAGGGCACTGCCTCAGTCCGCCCCACACAAACACACTGCAAACTCTTCGTCCAAACGAGGGCTGGCATTTGTAAGGTGCATCCTCAGTGCAGAGCACACCCAGCTTAGAAGCGAGTCAGAATATAGACAGTTAGGGATGCTCACTGCTGAGAGCTGCCTCCCAACCTGTGGTCCTCCACAGCGACAGCCACCCATGCGCTGTGCAGCTGACGGTAAAAGCAGGGTCCCATTTGTCAGCACCAAAATTGATACTAAAAAATGGGATCCTACAGAAATCATCCTTGATTAATGCAACTGAATAGTTGGATGTAACCACTGCTGTTGTAAAAAAAAAAAAAAAAAAATTCAAGTGTTAGTACAGCAGTTAATACAACAGTTAGGGTGCTTCCTAAATACACAGCAAGGAAAATAATTACAGACGTGAACTCCTGCCAGGCCACAGCTAGGGAGATAAAACAGATACACAAACTGAGAGACAGAAAGATGGACAACGTGCCATACAAAACTTTTATTGACATGAGCTTGGGATGACTGTTTTACATAGAAAGGTGAAGTGTTAGGAAACAGTTACGTCATTTTTTCCTCTTCCACAATGACCTTAAGACAAACATTGCTGTGGAGGTGACACGCACAGCTGTGGTCTGTCCACGGTTCCCAAACCACCTCCTGAGAACACAACGGAGGACAACCAAGTCTGACCTCAGGGTCACTGCATGTTTTCCACCACCTCCCCAGTGAGGTATCCAGCTGGGAGTGCTGCTGCTCTGCGCAACGCACAGCTGTGTGACGGTAGCTATGTAAGGGGAGAGCGGGGAAATACTGCCTTCATGGACACTTTCCTTCTTAGGAAAATGCTCTACCTCAGTAGGGGGAAAAAAATGAACAAGACTTCATTATATCTGCAACTCAAGTATCATTTCACAGCAATTACATCTTCAGTCCACAATAGAAACTGACAATTACACAGTAACTCATGTTTTCGCTACTCCATTATCTCTGATAATACTGCAGTTAAGCTTGTGCTCAAATTCCTTTTCGGTAAAATCTGCCTCTGAAAAACACTGTTATCTCTTGGATGCTCTTAAAACACTAATGAAGCATATAAATTTCGTAATAGTAAAAAATAAAAGCAAAGTTAATAAATGACCGCGTTGTCTTCAATTTATCAAAGAATAAGAGTCTGAGAAAAATAACTTTTATTGCATTTTAATTTCTCAATCTCTTTCCTTCTCCCAAAAGATAGAAGTTGTAACATAAAGTCATGACATTTAAGATGAAGAGAAGCTTGGGGGAAACAGAATCACAATTCAGCAGGCAGAGGATGGGGAAATCAAAGTATTTAATATGGCTTGGAGCTGAAAGTAATTGATCTGCGCTTCCGATCATCTTTGTTATTGCCACATTCCATTGATTTTCATTAGGTGAAGATAAAAACATGTCTTTAAAATGCATGTACAATAGCTTTAAGCCGTTACTGTACACATTGTGCAACTCATCTGAATGCAATTGAACACATGAACTTAATAGAATATATATTTATGTACAGTATATACACAAACAGAATCTTGTGGTAATACCCCTGAATGTTATCATTTAAACAAGAATCATTTTGGTAACAGGAAGAAATCTATGAAGGTGGCAGAGCTGCCCATTTCTGACATCTAAATCAATATAATTTCCAGCTGACTTACATACAAATGAAACTGTGGTCCTGTACAAACTTTACATTACAGGGAAACAGTTTATTTTAATAAAAACTATTTACATATTTGAGTGCTTGGTTTTTGCAATGGAGATTATGTGAACACAGAAAATTATATGGTAGGCAGGTTTACTGTAAAATTTTTCTATTTGTTCTTTTTTTTTGTGCAAATTCCAAATCTCTCTTTTTGTGTCATTATCTGCCTCTATTTGCCTTGTATTACTGCTGCTGCTTTTTTTTAGTACTCTGAGAAGGCTGGGTGACTTTACTTCTCGGTACAGGAAGAAGAGATTTAACTCTTGAACCACCCAGCTCTGTCTTTGATTTGCTGCTTTCTACAGTTCGACTGCTGCTGAGAGGACGGATTCCATCCTATGGATAAAAGAAAGCATTTTTGTTCAAATAATGATTGTAGGCAGAGCTGGAAACAACCAACCAACCCTCCACCCTCACAGAACCTCTGTCATTTACAGTCTCTTGCAGATGAACACGACAGTGTCTGACTGCTTGGTCAAATGATGGCTTTTTTTTTCCTTCTGTGATGGAAATACCATAAACATATTAAAATACCAAAAGGTGAGATTTTTTTGCATTAGCATTCAAAAACCTTAAATATCATTCTCAGACATCTCAATTTTAGGAGGCATGTCTTATATTGTTAGCAGGAATTTTAAAAGGAAAAAGAAACGACTAGGAAAATTTTACAATTTATATCAAATTATGCAATCATCATTACTATAGAAGCTCTGGTTTGGACTGTCTGAACTGAATGTTCAGAGAAACACTCAAAAACTGCACATCTAAATGTGCGTCTTCAGTACTAAAATTGTTGCCATTCAGTGGAGTCTGTCTTCTGGATTTTCAGTAAAATTACAGGAAATGTTTTTAACATTTTAAATATCTGAATACGAAGAAAGATAATGATAAATATGTCATCTTAGCTAACTTGCTTTTTTAATGCCTAGGTGCACAAGTTAAACTGTTTTCAGGGCTACTTCATTGATGATCCTTGGGGTCCCTTCCAACCCAAGCCATTCTATGATTCATTGTACCTGCAGAGAATAGGCAGAGTGCTTCCAGAAAACAATTTATTGCCATCAGACAAAGTGCCTGCATTGACCTCTAGAGGAACCCAATGCCTACTGAGAGAACATAGAGAACAGACTCTGTACTGGTTAAGGTTAATTGAGCTGTATGCTCAAAGGATCTCTCACTGTTTAGGAAAGAAAAGGAATTTATCATTAAAAAAATATATATAGTGGGTGTATTTTATAATAAACATGTCTAGAAACCACAAATGATTATTTTCCTTTTCTGAAAAGAAAAGAAGTCAGTGGATCTGTTCTATCTTCCAGCAGTATTCAATGCCCCTTCCTGCTGTGGAACTGCCCTTCAGTTAGTAAAGTTTGTTCAAATTTAGAGTACCTTTTTCCCAGAAGCACCAACTGTGTAACAACGGGCTTATTTTGATCTCTCCTAAATAATATGCCAAGACAGCTGTACAGCAACAGATAGCTAGGTAGTAATCACTGGTAATCACTGCAGAAGATGGTTTAAAAACAAACCACGACCCAGCAATTTTATATTAAGAATTTTAAAAAGTTTTCAGCTTTTGCAAACTTATTAAATAGCTTTAATTGTTAAAAAAAAAAAAAAAAATCAAATGAAGCCAGGGCTTACAAAGCTGAAGGAATGTTAAGGATACTTGGCCTAGGTAGATAGCTTTATATAAACACGAAAACTGTGAAATAAATACATCCATTGTTTAATGAACCTTTAATTTCCATTAAGACACATGGAGAAAACCTGGCATGGTGTGCCACCAAGTTTCCTAAGAATGGTGACAGTTTATTCTTGCAATAAACAGGGCACTGGAACACTGATTCTTGGGATCCAATCAAGAACTCATATTTTAGAGACCTGAAATACAGCCACCTTCCCTACCCTGCTATAACAGTCTGACCCACCTTTTGTTTCATCGTTTTGCTTGGGTTAGTACCACTTGCTGAAAATACAGGATTGTTCTGAGAGTTACTGAACATCAGTAGCGCATCCTTAGAATCTGCAATCTAAAAAAAGAGAAGAAAAAGGTGAAGATTTATTCACAGCAGAAATCACGTTTCTGTTTGGTACGTTTTGGAGTCTTGACTTGATGATCCCGTAGTTCCCGTTTGGTGTTATGCACAAACACCCAGGGAGTTTAACCAGCTCCAAGGATTTACAGAAAGGAATGAGCGCGTTCTCCTTCTCCCATCACGTTTCTTTCCTGATATTTTCCATCAAAACTTGTGAGCATGCAGAAACAGATACAATACGATCAGCCTTCTGATCTCACTGCAGCCTTGATATTTTGATCTGGGGTGAGCTGCCCCGATTCACTCTGCAACTGCAAAAGAACTCAATCCCGTCACAACAGAGACGGCAGGGCATACAGTGAAAGAGCAAATCAGAAAGCTGAGGTACTTATTTTGGTGGCAGCCCCGAATTACCTCACGCAAAGCAAACATGCAACAGCATCCTCACTTCTGTAAGCTCTACTAGGCAGCTGGGGAATTAACAACAGAAATTACAATCGTGGATGGTTCCACCCATGATGAGGAAACTGAACAAAAGACAGTGACATCTATCTCCTTCCTCATTTAACCCACATTTCCTTGAATTGTCAACAACCAGCAATTGCATCTTAAATGTTATTGAACACAATTTTCAGTTCATTGCCATTTCTTTAGCACATCCCATATTGTCAAGTGCTGATAGTAAATCCCTGCTGACTAAGGATTATCTGACCAGCGTGGGCCATGGAACTCACACAAATATTGTAAGTTTTAAACTAAAAATAATAAAATCAATCAAAGAACAAAAAAATCCCACAACCAAGTAATAGTAAACTCCTGAAACCAACAAAAAAACTTCATGAAAGATGTAATTAAACAGGTTGAAAAATCTTCCCAAACATACTTTTCTTAATAAAAGTGTGGTTATTTTCTAAGAACAAGCAGCTTGCTGATTGGAACTAATGGAACTGCTGTTCAAGGAGAATCTAGAGGATACAATGGACAGCCTGAGTCGAAAACAGGCTTGGACTGGAGAAGAATGGCTGCTCTGTATTTCAAAATACATGGATCAACTACTGCAGTGAGAACACTGCCAGCAGGGAAACCTGGAAAAGAGCATACAGACACAGCTACAGGCAGCTCTGGAAGCTTTTGGTATGGAAGGAAAGGTAAGATCCATGGTTCTACGCTGTGCTCCAAAAAGCCTTCCATAGACACTTAAAACTCCTATCCCAAATTTGGGAGTCTTTCAAGCCTCTTTCCTATTTTTGTAGGAAAAGAATACTGTCAATCCATTCTTTCTTGTGTGGGGCAGCAGAACTTAATTTTGCTACACAGCAGATGAGCTTAAAACCAGTTCTCTGATGCCTAATGGGATTACAAGAAACAAAACATGAAGTGCCTATGAGGAAATCCTTTCTGGGTCTTTTAAGACTGTAAAAAAAGTTTCCCAGACAAAGATGAACAATAATGCAGAGAATGCTACTGTCTCTAGTACTTATGAACTAATACATTGTAGCCTCTAACGCAAAGACCTCTAGGATTCAAGACAGTGAGGGTGTAATTTAAAATAACATATAGTAAACCAGAACAGTCTTCCTCAAATGTACAATTTATTAGTTGACTTAGGATTATTGCCAAATCACTTCATAATTTTCTTCAGTTCTTGAACTGACGTGTAAAAAATTTATTTTAACCATTTAGCAAACAGCTGCATATACTAATGATGTAAATTATTTAAGAACTGTGTGTTTACCTTGCTTATATCAGGCTCAGATTTGCTGGAGCACATACTTTGAAGTTCCTGCACAAGATCTACTTCATCATCAGAACCAAGGGACAGCCTTTGCTCTAGATTCAATGTTCTCAATTGGTCTTTCTCTGAAGATCTAGTGAAAAAACAGCAGCAGGAACAAGAACAACACAAACCAAGAGGGAAAACAATAACAATTAAGCCATTGAGCAGAGTTTTAAAATAAATGCTAAACAAAACTGAAAAATAGAAATTTCTTTCCAAATATTTTAAAAACCACCAATGGAGCAAAACATCTCTGTAGCAGGAACAGTTGTAAATATTTGCTTTATCTTAATAAACGTCATTTCTATTCAAATTATTCTCTCCATTCTGAAATTTTAACAAAGGACTCTTTTAACTCTTTTAACCTCTGCGTTCAAAGACTCCTCTTTTTTCAATGGAGCAATCAATTTTATTCTCATCTCTTTTTTGGACTTAATTCCAAGCACCTAGACTTTTAAAAAGTCAACATACTGGAAACACAAAGAATTCTACATTGTTTGTGCCTGTGAACGTGTGAATGTGGTGGAATCAAGCTTTCAGATGGAAGTAAAATCTCAGGTACAGCTCCTTATCACCCTATTATCCCCATTCATACCCTTCTATTGAGAAACTCAGTATTAATTGGACTGTATGAATTAAATGCATGTACAAAACTCCACATTTCCATTCAGTAAGCAGAAGAGCTAAAGGTGAGGGGGTTTTTTTCATCATAATGCCATGTGAAAAAAGCCTAAGGTTGGCTTGTTGTGGCAAAGCATTTGTTACGTAATATTCTTAAGTCATAGGCTGTTCTGTTACATAAAAAGAACATAAAGAGGTGCAAGGTTTGAATTACAGAAACGGATTCTAAAATTACACTGAAGCATGCAAATTTTATTTTCTCTCAACATGAAATTGAAAAGCATTCTTTTCTTCAGATGTAAAACCACCACATCACCACACACAACTTCTTCAGCTATTCATTTTAACGTGCAGGGTAACAACACAATTTCAACATCCTTATTGTTTTCTAAGTGTTACACATGCCATGGATGCCATGCCACTTACTTGGTGGCAAGAGAAGCTCTTTTCTTACAGTTCGGTTGCAACATGGTCTTAGATTTTATACCTGCAGAAAAAAGAGGTTGGCTTATTAGTGGATTATTATGTTCTTTAAATTCTGCATTATTAAATGTGTAATAAATGGGGAAAAGTGTAGCTAATTACTGGCTTCTTACATCAATAGAGTCTTCTAAAGATTGTAATACTTTCCTTGACATTTGTTAGAGTAGCTGTGGGGCCATATGGAAAAGCTAAGATGGCAGTGATGCCCAATGCTTTTGTGGAATAGAAAATAAGAGTTCATGGTGTGAGGCACTTGATCCACACCTACTGGTTCTCTCAAACAGAAGCCACTCATTAGTGAGAAAAGATTTAACTTCATTAAAAATAACAACAACACAACCTGCCCTTACTTGGAATAGGAAAAGCATAGAAATGAAAGGCTACTCTAACTAAAAATATATATATATGTATTTTTGGACAATTATTAACTTGCTTTCAAAAATATCCAAAGTACATTCAACCATCCTACTCCAGGTTATGTTCATTTGAGTTCTTCGAATCCTCTTAGAGGGAACAGATTTACTCACAAGTGAACTAAAAAGCAGAACTGGAACGTTAGATTTGCAGTTCAGCTAAAGCAGACTTCTTTCAGAAGCTGAGTTCAGTTTAACATTGAAAAGTACTTAACATCAGTACTGCAGACTTATATAAAAGTAATTGAGGCTAGAATCTTACTGTTTATGAAATGGGGGAGGGAAAGCTTCTCAGAAAGCAAAATAAATCATTTGATTTTGTCCTCTACAAGTTTTCCTGTTTTTTTTCCTTCCAGATAGATGTGTACTCATAAAGGAACAAATACTGCATCTATATACAGCCAGATGACAGGTGTTCATAATAACTGCTTGTTAGATGGCTTCTGATCTTGAGGTGAAAAGACATTTCAGAAGTGTCAGCTACTAATATAATTTTCACATGTATACATAAAAACAAAACAAAACCCCAAAGCATTCTGTATGTGTTGTAAATCAGATTGAAGGGCTGGAGGAAACAATCAAGTCATGAAGTCTTCTCACATCTAGGAGAGAGGAAGATCACTGTAGGCAGTATGATGTGAAACCACTGCTCTATCTCCCATCATCAGAGCCGAGGCCTGCCTCACTGCCAGGCAACAGGAAGGGCATTAGAACAAACTAGAGAAGAATTAGGATACTTCTTACCCACAAAGAAACAACTTGGAGAAAAGGTGAATACATTTTTAAGCCAGTAAACAAAACCACAAGTGCTATTTAATAGAAAATTGTTTTGTTATGTGGAAAAAAGTTACCCAGTTTATACCCCACACTCTTTTCCCCCACAGTTCAAAGCAGAAAACTTTACCTTCGCTACTTATATCCTGCTTGTTCCACGACTGGGAGGATAAGTGGCCTGCCTTTTTGCGAGGACTTGTGCTCACTTTTCTCCAAGAAGCATTCTCTCCTCTTTTCTTACTACAGTTTTTGTAGCTTGAAACCATGGATAAGGGAAAATTTCCACCCTTAAAATCTGCTATGTAATTATCTAACTCTGAAACAAGAATAGAACACCGTTAGAAAGAACCAAGCGTTGCAAAGAGCGTTTCTTTGACTGCTACATACATCCCTGTTAGCTTTTAACAACATGCCCCCCCTCATTACCAAAATTAAGTTTCATGGACATTTTATAAAAGGAACCAAACATTTGAAAGCTTCACTTTGGCAACGTATAGCTGCTTGCTTTCCACACTGCTCACACTTACCTGTTCTGGGTAGAGGACAGCCATGCAAAACGGCTTTGTTTAGCAAGATACTGAGAGCAGCTTTAACAACAGCCTGTTGACCTTGGCTAGGATTTTTTTTGGTCATTGTTTGCCCTGGTACAGACGGTCTTTTCACAGAGGCTCTGGAGAGTATTGCTTCTTGAACTCTGGGAGCTATCACAACATTCCATAACTTGGACATCCACCTGTAGATGATACACAAACAATCCTTTAACCTCAGAGAAAAAGAAGAAAACTCCAGATTTGATATTTCAGGTAACGTATCAGATTTTGTGCTTTCAGGAAGCTCATGTATTTTGAACGTTATATTCCATATCAGCAAGGTACTGATTTGATTAGGGAAATTTCATTTATTTGCTTTATATTTAAATGCTTGACCAAGTTTTTTTTTCACATTCTTTGGCAAACTATTCACAATCTGATGCTTTTCCTCCTGCAAATACCGATGCAAAATATCCTTTCTGTGCATAAGCTTAAGGCTGCTTAAAGAACATCCCAGAAAGATGTGCAAGCACCAGAAACACCTGTCCCATCAACAACAAAACCTTTCACCTTTGCCACTGCATGGAGAAGTTTCCATGTTCGCAGGTGTTCACTCATAGCCTATTTGCTGCCAGGGTAGCAAAAAGAAGCTATTCAGTCATGATTGCATCCTTTCCAGTACTCTTCCATTTCCAAGCTTGTCCAGCTTACAAGACCTTTCTATTCATACAGCTGCATCTCTCTCACTCTTGTTTTGTTTATTTGATCTATGGCGAAACGCGTTTCCAGGATGCTGTGGATTTTCCAAATTGTCTGGTTTAGAGACTGGGTCTGATTACAAAAAATTGATGAGATGGGATATGGTTCTCGTGACATTTTAGCTTAAGAAAGAAATATTACACCCTTATAGCACGGAAGTGAAGGAAAAAAAAGGGTATTAGGAAATAAATAAATGATAGGTGTCACAGCTTACGGTTCTCAAGGGAAAATGGCTAGGAGCATCAGCAGTAAGGCACATCTCACATCTATAATAATCTTTTAAAAATCAAATTCAACTTTTCTTTTTTTTTTTTAGACTGTATGAATTATTTCCTATATATTTTTTGGTTAGTTATGAAACATAAGACCTATAATTTGTGACATATAGCCGTGCAACAAAGCGCAGAGATAAGACTGATAAAAGTTGTATTACTCAGCAAAATAACTGTCACTGTTAATAAAATAAGTTGTATAATACATATTTAAGATTTTCCTGGAAGCCATCATGTTATAGACACCATTCCATGTGTCTAGAGTTTGCTTTTAGCAGCTGACTTGAGGAAGTAAACACCAGTACATGTAACTGCTGAACTATAAGCAGAAGGTGAGAGGTGAAGTTACGTAAACTTAGTTCAGCTCATTTAATCTAACAGTTGACTGTTGATGGGCTGTAGAGTCTTATTCTGTCTTAAATTATATTCCCACCCGATGTTTAAATTCAGTCCTATGTTTGGTTTTCATTTGTGCACATCTTGATCAACTCCCCAGTGCTTTGATACAACTGATATTTTGGAAAGATCTAGCATCCTCCACCCCTGAAAATAAGCTGTGAAAAGAATCTCTTTCCTGTTGGAATATCATCATTAATTCTCTAGATCAAAAACAAGGGAAATAAAGTTGCCAAAATTTTCCTCAGTTATCCAGCCTATGCTTCAAAACACATGAAATACGTGAACCAGCACACAGCACGAAACAATTTCCCTCTTCCCAGCTGCTGGTTTTACCACTTACCCCGTGCTAACAGCCCGCTCAGAACAAATTCAATTTCTAGATAGCTGTCTACTATGTTAATATATTGAAGTGAATCAGTGAAGCTTTAACAAATGCAAAAAGCAGCAGAATAGCAGTGCAGAGGAGGGGCGAGGGGACAGGAGTGGCTAATAGACTGAACTGACACCTACCACTGAGCTGCTAATTACATTTATTTATTTCTAGTTACATGACTTTACTGTTAGGCGTTGTGCAGCTAAATTAGAAGTGGCTAGTGAGCACTCACTGCAGCTGCACTTCTTAATTATCACAGAATCACAGAGTGGCCTGGGTTGAAAGGGACCTCAAGGATCATGAATCTCCAGCCCCCAAACCACAGGCAGGACCATCACCCTCCACATTTAATACTAGACCAGGCTGCCCAGGGCCCCATCCAAGCTGGCCTTGAACACCTCCAGGGACGGGGCATCCGCAACCTCTCTGGGCAGCCTGTTCCAGCACCTCACCACTCTCATTGCAAAGAACTTCACCTGACATCCAACCTAAATTTTCTCTCCTTGATTTTTAAAACATTTCCCCTTGTCCTGCTATTATCTACCTTTTCAAAGAGTTGAAATTGATAATAATTGATTATTAGCAAACAAAAACTGTGTTAAAATGAAGAGTCAGGTAACATGTCACTGCTGTAAAAGACATTAAAGGGATTAGTTAACTTTCACTAACTTCCACTTAAATACTTCCAAGAATGTTGAGTCAGATGATTTTGGGGAGAAAAATAATTTACTACATTTGTAATAAGTAGGTGGCACTGAACAGTGTTAAACAGGAAACAGGAATCTTACTTCACTGTTGCTTGGCCATGCCCTGGCACCACTGGACAAGAGAAGAAATGTTTTGGCCCCATAAGAGCTTCAGGCGCTCCGAGACGAGATAAGCAAGAGTTCAGCTGGTGCCAAACGGCGAGAATCCAGTCTATGATCTTGCACACAGGATCACATGGAGGAGGTAGTTTGCCTCTGAACTGCAGGAAGAGAAAGAAACGTTGACACAACTTTAGATCTCTGCTGCAAACACTTCCTTTGAACACCACAGGAAAACTTGCCTGGTCCCCCCCAACCTTTTTTTCCCCTCTCCTATCATGAAAGTCAAGTGCAGACAATAACTGCTCAAACTTGCTTATGGAGTATACTGAAATCTTCTTATATTCTTATTTCCCCAGCTATGTCTCCTTATCAACGAGCTGACATGCTTCTATTCTCATGTAGGAAAAAAGAAACAAACTTGAGTGCACTTTATTTTATATGACATTAAAGATAAGAGATATAAGAGGCATCTACCCTATGCAATATATATAATAAAAGTTGGGTATAAAAAAGAATACACCATCCAATCAAACAGGAATGCCTGATCCAGGCACGTACTCAGCAGATTTCTAACTTGGTCTTGTCTTTAGTACTAATAAGGAATTTTCCTTGGTAAAAGAAAAATCTTTTTTTTCCCAGAAAACAATCTTTTAACTCATGTGAGTCCGAATTAGTCCTCATCATGCTAGTCCTAGGATTATATTCTGGAACAGTTTGAATTGGAGGAAGCTTTAAAAGATGCAGTATTAGACGGCACTGAAGCCAGAGCTCCTTGAACAGCTCCCACAGAATCTACAGCTGAAGAGTTTAATGTTAATAGAGAAAAACACTTAAACTGTTCCCATGTATCCAAATGAAACATCATCATCTGAGAACATTAACATTAAGGTACAAACTAGCTATTAGAATACAGAGCATGGACCTTTAAAACAGTCTTAAAAATAGTTCTAAAAACAAATTAATCTGCTTTGGTTTTTTTTGTTTTTTGTTTTTTTCCTTAAAATAGTCACCATCAGAATACATGCTTTGGAGAAGAAACCTTAATGAGACTGCTATCCAAATTCTGCTAGTCAGAGGTACAAACTTCTCACATTGTTTGTCTTTATTCTATGAGACTAAGGACTGCTTTTAGCATAAACAAAATAGTCTGAAGATGACATGGCACACGATGCTATCATCATTCTGGTAAGTAAAGCAGTTTGGTAGAGGAATTTTGATCCAAGCCATGTCTGTGACCAAGTCAGAGCACCACTGCTCCTGCAATTATCTGCTTTAGTGTATTACTTGGCCTTGTGCTCAGCTGAGGACAAGTCCTTCTCTCTGATCTCAAATGATCTAGAATCACAGTGCTCCTGTCCTAAGATCAGGCTTCGATCCCACTTTAGACCTTCTCCAGTGTAGGCTGTATTCTCAAGCTTTTCTCCTCAAGTGCATGGAGAATTCTGATACGCACTCATATTGCACCATCCTGGTCTATATCTCATTTCAACACTACCGTGTGTTTGCAAGACAGCAATTTCAACCATCCCACCTCCTTGCCCACACACAATTGCTACTTGCTGTCATTCTTTGCAAAGAGTCTGGAAACCATTCAGACCCTCAGCCAGACAATGACTCACCATTTCTGCCTACCACATCAGTACAGACATAAAGATTTAACACTTGCAGAATAAAAGTAAACATGAGAAAAAAGAACCTGAAAAGAATGTAATCCAAGTAATTTGTTAAGAGTTTAATTGAGACATTCCACCTCACTCTCCATTTATATTCTGTAACCCTGCTTCCGGTAATCAAAGAATATTTAGGACTGTTTTAAAACTTTCTCATTATCACCACTGAAATTTCATCTTTTCAATCTCTCCAAGTCAGTAAGCTTTCATAGATGAGAACTGTGGCACAGGGTGAAAAGGATGACATCTCCAAGGATAACCAAGATACGTACAGCTGTAAGCTCAACTGACACTAGTTCTGCTGTCCCAGATCAGGACTCTTCACTACTGACAGTTTTTTCTATTCCTAGAACAATTTCCCTTTTTAAGTCTGTCCAAAACTCTGCTGCCAAGATTATCTTCCTTTGCAGCTGTTCTGATTAAACTTCCCCTCCCACTCTCTAACACTGCCTGACTGTCTGCAATAGCTGCTATCACACAGGAATGTTTTTTTTTTTTCCAAATAACATTCAAAATTACTGTTCTGCTTTTGGCCACATCTATCTTTTCATTTCCTATCCCCCATTTATTTATTCATTTTAAAACAGGCTTCCATCTTTAATTCTCTTTTGGACTTTGTTGCAACTTCAGCAGGCCTACTGGCTCAAAATGACCTCCCAAATGATGTTTTTCACCTTTCTTTCCTACTGAACTGCTTATTAAAACTCTTTTAGCTGCATAAAGCTTACACAATACACACAGAGCATATAACTATCTTATTTGTGATGTACAAAATAATTCCTTGAGAAAGGGATTTTACATTTGCTGAACAGATTCTTACTCATCATACTCACACAAAAGAAGAAAAAAAGCAATTAAGCATATTTCATACAAGAGATAAGCAACTATAAGCAGTATCATTATTGCAGCCAACCAATGCCATGCAACCAGAGACACACACCTTCCTGTATTAAAGCCAAGCACAACATTTACAGATATTGCATATATTCCTGTAAATAAATGTGTTTTTACTTTGATTTGGCTTTTTCCCTGAAACAATTCAGTTATCTGATCAACTTTTGACATTACCACTGTACATATTTCAGACTTGGTGAAGAACAAAATCAGAGAAGCTGATTCCAGTTCTGCTTACCTTGTTTATAACCTTTCTTCTTAAAAACTTCTGAAGCAAGCCACACATTGGTTCTCCATCCCACCTAAGCTGAACCCAACGGAAGTGCTGCTGGACTAGCAGGTCAGATCCATGAAGATGACACTTGGCGATTGTCCCCAGTAAAAAGCAGTTCTCATGAAAGTAAAAGGCACCAGAAGCTCCATTTGCTAAAAGTGAACCATTACAAATTTTACTGAAGCAAGAAGCAGTGACTTTATTTGAAAGAAAAAAATGACACGACATATAAATTACCCTTAAAATTTAACATGGTGTATTTAACCAGTTGTATTTTTCAACAGAAGAAAAAAAAAATCAGAACAAATTATATTTTTCTTTTCTAAATTCCCCGTTTTTCACATATTATAATACAACTGATCTGCAATAAAAACATTTATTCAACTCAAGTTCTTTAAATACCTCTTTGAATAGTGCAAGAGTTTTCTGAACTACGGTTCTCAAGAGGCGCCAGGAAATCTCCGAGTAATTCAGATAAAGATACTCTCTCCAGGTTTTCTAAAATCACAATGGTTGTCTTGCTTACAGGAGGCTGTTTAACTGGAACCAGACAAGCTGAAATATAAAAAGCTCATGAATGCCTACTTATCAAAAAATTATTTATGTACACAGCTTCTACAGATACTCACACAAAGTAATTGTTTTTCCAATTTTTTCCCTGTTAACAAGTTCAGAGGAAGCTGTACAGTGTTCAAAATTAGATGTATGAAAACAATGGAAAGAATCTCGGACAGTACAGTAATAAAAAAATGAAAGCCATATTAAAAAAAGAACACCAAAATTCATACATAGGAAAGATTTCCACAAATAAACAGCAAAATAGCAAAGATATCTGGAAACATTTATTTCAATTGTTGCTGGTTCATCGTAAACTTTTAACATCTACTCTTCATTCCATGTAGTGATAAATGGATACAGAATATTCTGGAATATTCCACATTCGTAGGAAACTTAATCGTTCTAAAAGATTAACTACTTGTTTGCTACTTTTCTCTCTTCAGAAGATCCATCAGTATCTCTAAGAATCATCTAAATAATCAGAGACAGTTTGAGGCACAATTATAAACAGTAGCACCTGAATCTAATAAGCATTATAATGATACATTATTTCAGATTTCAATTTTGCTCCTGACTTCAACGGCGTACGTTGTAATCATAGAATCATAGAATCACAATGTTGGAAACGACCTACAAGATCATCTAATCCAACCATCTCCTCATCACCATTGCCACCACTAGCACTAAAAAAAATCTAAACAAGGAACATGTTGAGTAATAGCTCAAAATCAGAATGGGTAGCAGTTGTAACAATTTGTGAAATGAAAAAAAAAAATGTGCAAAAGTCAGAGGAGACCATAATCTTCATCATAATACACAAAGCACAGCACACAGAAAGTCTGAAAAAAAAATGGGTCCATCAGATTATGCATTCTCAGCTTGTTTTGTTTAGGCAAAAACAAACTCTGACAGAGGACAAAAATGCACTCCAAATACATGCTAGACATCCATTTGTTGTAAATATGACTAAGGGGAAAGTTACTAAAAACAAGCAAGCACAAAAGAAATCAAGAGAGCAAACAGATACAAACTGGACTTTAAAACTCAGGCTGCCATTCAGATTGGGAAAAAAAAAACATAGGAGAAAGCTGCAAAGGGGTAAATGCAGATACAAAGCTGAGATTAGCTTTCAAACAGGCAAACCGTATTTGAGGCAAAGATATTTTGAGCAGTGTTAAAGAGAAAAAAAAGCATCATCATATCAGCCTTCAGGTTCTTATAATAATGATCTCTGCGTAATATATTATACTATATATTTCATTTTATTCTCTGTCATTTTATTTACAGTATGTATTGCTAGATACTATTATTATATACTATATTATTACTGTATGGTTGATACTAAGCCAAAATATCTATTCTCACTGACGCTTTCATTTCTCTAATCTGAACTCTTTTCTTACCCTTACCAGTGGTTAATCACTAATTAACACAGGTGAAACCTAAGGATCACTCTAAGGGTACTTTATTGTGGAGCACACAACTAAAGAGAATTTAGTCCACATGCATTTATTCACATCCATTAATAGAAAGTTATTCATTTGAACAGAATTACAACTTTGTCCTGTACCAATTGACATAATACAAGCAAACTAACATTTGCCTGTCCAGGTGAGAAAAATTTGGTGTAGGACAACACATAAGCATCTACTAAACAAGCACACATCAAAAAGAAGTGATCTGGCTTTTTAAGAATTCCTTCTCTACTTCTTGCATTCCCAGAAAGGTAGCAATTATAACTCTCCTAACACATATGTTTTGAAACATTGGCTACAATTAGGCAATAGCAGATTTTTTTCTGATTCAGTACATTTGAACCTTAGCTCTACTTCAAAGTTTAGACTCTTACCATTATTGGCCAAGTACCTAGAGTATGTCTTCTGTTAAAACATGCCACTCACTAAGCAAAATGTTTTAATGTATTTCTTTTCTTTGTATGAACAAAACATTTCCTACCAATTACTGAGATCAGACTGATGAAATAAGCTTACCACTACTGATGAACAATTCTGCAAGCTGCTCCTTGGAGAAACCAGCATCCACTTCCACTTTAATGATATCACAGGTAGATCCTGCAGCCACTTGTTTTTGCTGTGTTGAAAATGTATGGATTTGGTGAAATGGTGAATACTCCAATTGACAAACTAACTAACCTTGTGTGTTTGTGTTAATACCTTCATGCAGGCTGCTATCTGATACGCTATATAGTCTTGCAAACTCCCTTCTGGACCATGGAAGATGACATTATGGTATTGTTCAACCTATAGATAAACAATACATTATTCTTGGAAGTTCACAGACTCAGAATTCTTTGAGTCAGATTTAAAATAGACAATGTTTGTATGACATATTTGAAATATTTTTCACAGCTGTTCTTCTAAACAACAAAATTCTATCCAAGTACACAGCTGAATTTATGCAGATTTTAGACTTGATAATTAACGTTAACATGCATGACCCAATTATCCCTGCATTTTCAGATTCTAAATAACTTCTGAGAGCTATGAAATCTACCCATCTATCAACATCAGATGTATATATATATGTATTATACGTATGTATATATACACACGTATATATTTGTATTACACCTAGGTCACTCTGAAAGCAAGGTCTTTTCTTCATAAGTGCTTCCATGTTAGAAGTTGCTTTGTCAGACTGCCCCTCTGCTGCCATCTACCACACAGCAACAGAATTTAATGAAATATTGGTGGAAAGGTTCAACCTCTACTGTCATACTGCCAGCATCCACCTCTGATGCTGTGGGCCAACATTATAAAATAGGAGGCATTCCCTTCATAGCAGCTCTCGAGTAGATATAAATATATAGATAAAGCTGTTCATAAAATCCAGGTCTCAATTGCTTACTTACTGCTTATTTACTTTTTCCTAGAAAGCTGTAATTATGTAACTTTGTAAGGAAATAAGACATAGAAGAGCTTTTAATATACTTTCTCGAGCAGCTCAGTTTATCAGATGGCAGCTATTTAAAGAATGAAGTGAATATCCTCATGTAACTACAATTATTGGGAGAAGGTTTAAGGGGAATTTTATCTTAACATAACAACTTTTGTCCTACTTCATTTTTCTAGAAATCTTTGCATTCTTTCCTAGAGTAGAAGATCACATTGTTTTTTAGTCGCTCTGTTAACATTTTCACGTCTGAACAATGTGGAGTGAAGCTGCACTGGTACTCACCAAGCGGAGGTAGTTCTGAAGAGTCTGAAGATGGATCATAGATGCATAAGTCACACTATTTAGGCAGCCTTCTTGAGGTCCTTTAAAAGAAAGAGGTAAGCAAATACTTTAATAAATCTCTCATGCTAAGAAGTATGTGTAAGGGCTACACATGCTTTTTATACAGTATCAACAATAACTCACTAAAATTATAGGCTACATAAATTAAAATTGTGAAGAAATTAAAAGCATTTACCTATCAACATAGACTCATAGTTATTCATGACATAAGTAAAACAGATACTACCATACATGCAGAAAAGGTAGTAGGGCTTTTATGTGCCACTGCATTTTCTAAACGTTGTAAGTCCTTTCAAACCTAGTTAAAGAATTAAAAAAATATGATATTTCTGATTTCTAAATGATACTGAAGAAGAAATCCAGTGGTGATTCTGAAATTAAATACTTCATTGAGTGTTTTAACAGTCAAAACTGAAAATTATGAATTGAAACTTACCAAACAAAAACACTGTGATATGTTCAGCTCTGTTCTTCTTCAAAAAGTCCCATGGTGGTTGGGAAAAAATCTGACCTGTTGACCATGAAATGTTTCCTGTTAAAAAGAAAAAACGAGAGATTCCCTTAATATGTAAAACATCCCATGCTCAAGCATATGGCATCGCCTGCAGAGACTGTGTACACTGACCAATTTGACAAACAAATCAGTCTCATGTGCACAATAATACTACTGTTTGATAGAGGACTGATGATACTGATGTTGATATCCAACTAATAGATGAGTGAATAGCTAGACTGTCTTTACATCTTTACAGGTGATACGCTACCATTCCCTTTCAATGTAACTCGACCAGTCTAGTATGAACAGGGTTTTTTCTGGGGGAGGAGCACTTAAGATGATGCGTACAAAGTTTCAGTGGCCTATGCAGCTGTTACTACTACCACATTCTGGACAATTTTCTTACTATTTTGATCCTTTAAAAATATTTTTATATTTTACTTTGTTAAGTGAAACTACATTAAACAGGGAATGTTCTGTTACACCTATTCTGATGATTTACAGTCTAGATTTATTGTGCAGTTTGGTTGCACTGAACAGACAATAGTATGGGCTTTTGTTTAACTAATTTTGTTTCACAAGTAATAAAGATACTTCTTTTGGATTTCTAAATTGAGTAAAAAGTTAATTGACTTTGGACACCATGTTCCCCCTGATGACACTAAATACACAGTTAGAAACATAGAATCATAGAATCATAGAATCACAAGGTTGGAAATGACCTATAAGATCATCCAGTCCAACCGTCTCCTCATCACCATTGCCACCACAAACACTAAACCATACCACGCAGCACGTCATCCAGACACCTCTTGAACACTGCCAGGGATGGCGACTCCACCACCTCCCTGGGCAGCCATTCCAGTGCCTGACCACTCTCTGAGAGAATTTCTTCCTTATGTCCAACCTAAACCTCCTCTGATACAACTTGTGGCCATTACCCTGCGTCCTGCTCGTTGCCTGGGAGAAGAGGCCAAATCCCTCTTCATCACAACCTCCCTTCAGGAGGTTGTACAGTGCAATGAGGTCTCCCCTGAGCCTCCTCTTCTCCAGACTGAGTTAAAACTAATGAATACTTTCATGTCAGCATGTTTAAAGTTTCATAGTCAGAACTGGCTTTTCTTAGTCTAACATCTGAAAGATCAAGAAATGTAAGATTTTTTTTTAACTTGCTCTACTCCTTTAGAGCAATACTTGAACAGCAAGCATAAACAATGTTTTATTAACTGAATCTGTAGTCATTAAAGCACTGTTTAAGTTCAGCAATTGTCAAAAGTAGCCTTAAGTATATTTTAAATCATGGGATGAAATAAGATTTCACAATTTCAAGAAAACATTTCAGTTTTGCTTTTATTTAATACACCAGTATTCATACCTAGTTTGACAGATAATATACTGCTTGCACTGAGCCCAATGTTGGATTCTGCAGCACCATTAAATGACAGCTCTTCTAGGCTCCTCCACCCATCAGAAGCAATTGCTTGGAAATGATTTGTCACTGCCTGATTCACTGCTTTTGAAAAATCATCCCATGTTGTTTGTTTGCGGATATTTAAAGCACATATTGTATTTTCTGTATCAAATTCCTCTGTACCACAGTGGGCTGGTTCAATGCCACTGACTGAAATCCTTACAGGCACATTAAGAGCATCTGTTGAAAAAAGAAAAACAAAAATGAGAAAAACTGTACAACTCAATAAAAATTATACTATTATACTTTGAAGATGAATAACATCTAATATTTAAAAGGAAAGCCACAGTGTGACTCCTGCTACAGAAGAGCAAATGTAAGCAGAGCACAGGTCACCACAAAACCAAAGCAGTGATGAAAAACAAATATCAAGGTATTTATTACAAAAAAAATCATTATTATTATGATCACTTAAATCATAGGAGGAAAGACAAAACTTACTTACTCTTGTATTTCCTCTTTATAGACTAACTTCTTATAAATTAAGACAGATGGTAGGTTGCTTCTCAATGTTTCACTTTATTGTGGTTGTGTATGGTTTTATTATCAATGTAAAAAGGAATTTTTTGGCTAAATTGCACGAGTGGAAAGCACAGTTAGCCAAGCCAAATGCCTTTAAATAAAAGCTAAGATAGGAAATCCACTTAGAATTGTGTATTTGGTTTGCTAGTGAATAAACTGAGAAAACATTAAAAGAAAAAAAGTAGAAAATTTACATACACATACTAGAAAAATACAGCAAAGTAATTTCATAGAATCATAGAATGGCCTGAGTTGAAAAGGACCTCAAAGCTCATCTAATTTCAGTCCCCTGCAATGTGCAGGGTTGCCAACCACCAGACCAGGCTTCCCAGAGCCACATCCAGCCTGGCCTCGAACGCCTCCAGGGATGGGGCATTGCAATTTAAATTATTTTAAACCTTACTCTTTGAAGACTAGAATAAAATTCAACAGAAGTCTGTATGGATCAATCAGATGACTAAAAGTGAAAATGAAACTATTTTCAAACTCTACTGTACAAACAATACCTTTTAGAAATTATTCCTTAAAGTGAAAATAAGTGCAGTTAAAAGAAAAACAGCATAGTCCAAGGGTTCTAAGCTGACAGAAGCAATTGGATTTGTGATATGCCCGACCAGACACACAGGATTTTAGGACTGACAAAAATTATACAAGTATCAGCTCAGTAGGCTGCAGATTCAGCTACTGAAAACTGGCTTCAGTCTGACAAAGAAGTAGACCACAAAGGAGAAGTTTCTATTAGAAAGTGAATTGTGTAAAATTGTAGGATATTGCAACAGTGGAAGACAAAAAATCAGAAAGAGCTCACAAAACTGCTCTAATTTCCTGAGAATCAGTGAACTTGACTAATCACAGACCTACACTGCACAACATGAACACAAAAGAAAGTGTATGAAATACAAATCTACCAAGGCAGTACTTCTGACTATAGAGAAACAGAAAAAAAGAATTGGTGAGTGGATGGACTAAGCTGTAAATCAAGAAATACCCAGGCCAGCACACTTCACTGGATTTTAAGAAAACTTAAAAGAGAAGGAAGAGGACAGGTTCCAGGAAAAAAAAATAAAAAAATAAAAAAAAGTCTTCTGAGAGAAGCTATTCATGCTGGTACAGAGAAATTGTTTGATGTTTTCTCTAAGACTTCCTTTGAATATTAAGCAAAAAATCCCCATAACTATAAACAAGTGACAAATAAAATAGTGCTTTCAAAGACTAGGTGACTGTGTTAGCCTAAGGAAATATGACAGCTATCCATCACTCAATGCTTTTTCTACAAGAATTAGAAGAAAAGATGAGAATGAAGGTCAAGGAAAAAAATAGCTTTGGAAAAATTAGTTACTAGCATTAAATTGAGAAATGTTACAAGTATATTGATGTTTGCATGTGTACAGTGTACCAGTGTTTCATGTGGTTTAAAATTAGAAAGACATAAATCATTTAATACTCTCCAATAAAATTTTACCACAAACTTTTGCAAAATTTGGAGAACACTGACCTGCTAAGTTAAAAAAAAAAAATTTTATGGTGACAAAAAATGGATGGCTTCCCTTTTAATATTTCCACCTCTTTGAGCCACAAGTTCTTTAGCAAAAGACATTTTTGCATACTGCTGATAGCAATTACTTACTTAAGTTTTCTAGGAGATGTTTACAATCATCAGTAGCAACATCATGTAATGTTCGATTACATTTATCTTTTTTTTCAGCCTCTAGTCCACCATGGCTACAAAGGATTTCTAGACAGTTCTGCAAAGGTAAGAGCTGTATTATTTTCTTGTCCATTTGCTATATCAAATCGTTCTATCAATATGCAGTTAAGATACCTAATTGAAATTCTTACACATGCATTTCCAAAGACCAGCTACAGAATTTCTACACGTGTCCAAATGAAGTCCCTCACTACGTTGAAAAGCAGATGTACTGTATGGTAGTCTTGAAAGTTTCAAACCAAGATTTTGAAAAAGCAGAACATACACAGCCAGGCACCGTCAGCCTTCAGCCACCAAGTGCTGATCCACTGAAGTGATCAATTCGTAACATCTGGCCACAAGTTTATACATTCACTTAAGGAAACAGAAGTCCTGCAACATGTTGCAACGTGATACAACAGTGGCCATTTCAATATATTTTGTTTTGAAGGTCTGGGCTTTCAAAGGCAATTCTGAAGTGTAATACAGACTAAATAAAAAAACTTTTCAAATGGCAATCCAGTTTGCATTTCAGTAAGGATGCAATTCCTCATGCCTCACATCTTAACTGACAGACAGCAAAAGAAAAAACAATTGTTTTAAAGTCACTTCGCAGACCTCCCTTCTGGCAGCTAAAATTCAAAGACTTAAAAATATATGTAATGTGATTAACAAAAGCAAAGATTCATTACACTCAATTAGAAACAAGGCACTAGCGGATGAATTTGGATTGGTGCAATCATACTGTAAAAAGAAAAAATCAATTACACAAGTCTTTCAGAACTAGAAGAAAAAAGCCCCCAACTATATTTTAAATGTTGTTTGATCTGTGGATAGAAGACTGATTAAGTTCTGATTTCTAATGGTCACCCATTCGACATCACTATGGGTAGCCTGCATGAAAGCACTGCCATCCTCAGACGTGTCTTTCAAGGACAGCTATCCGTATCAAAAAAATGCACCACTGCAAATTATCATAATACTGTGCTGTTAACTTCTGGATTTGATCACAGTACAGAAACCAAATCTTGGAAGTACGTAGAAGCAGCTAGCAAAAGTTCCAGTTCAGACCAGGGAATTGTTTCAAGATTGGCTGCTGTTACCTATTTTACAGCTGCCGTAACAGAAACACTTCTGCCAGTACATACAATACTCCTGACACATTCCATAAACATAATAGTCATTTAAGCTATAGCTCCCCATGAGACAGAATTTTACTGCATAGTGGTTCCAGCATTTGTCAGAATGTTTCAAAAATCAATTAGCCAACTAAATGTGCCATGAAAAATTAATCAGAAAAAAAAGCAGCATATTTTCTCATCAGGTTGGTTAGTTAACCATCTCTCAAATAGATGGAATGAATGGAAGACAGCAGAAAGAGTGAACGGTGACACTGAAAGGAAGGGAAAAAAGAAGTGGGATAGAACAAAATACGAGGTTCGTTTCCTCAGTACAATAAGAAGCTTTCTTGGCTCTGTTGCCTGTGATTCAGTAGCTAAAATGCTCTAACATAGTTCACTTGTAAATTATTTATGCCTATCAATCTTGAAAACCTGTGCAGTACCAGCACTATTACATGCAGTTATCATGTAGAGTTATGAACGACGTGGTACTGGCAGTGGAGGTAAAGGATTAGAGAATGGAGCTAAAGAGTTAACAGTACTAAAAATGGTTATTAAGCAACTTCTATATTCTTAATATCCCAAACATATTTACTGAGTAAAAAATGCATTTAATACAATAAACATATCTTTAAACCTGTGGCTATTACAAGTTTATCACAGCAAATCTGTCAGGAGAAAAAGCACATCTAATGACAGAATTGAATTAGCCTTGCAACCACAGAATACTTTCTGAAGTCTTGGACTGTATTATTCTAAAACTCATTCTTCTGTGTTCAGCATTCATTCTTCATTTTCTCCTTGGATAAAAATTTAACAGTGAGATCTGACTGACAGCTTCTAAACAAATAAATACATCTTGTCTATGGTCAAGTAAAACACTCCATCTCCAGAAATGTTCCTACATGCAATCAGATCTGTCAGGTTTGTCCCCATCTTATCAGATTTTCCCTGCCCCTGTGATTAATATTCCTTTTCCTGCTGGGAAATTGTTCATAGTTTCCAGTTACATTTAAAGACAATTTAACTATGTCCATCTAACATCCATATTAAATACACATCACCCAATCAACAGGCATTTAGGTAGAGATTTACATCACCTTAGCTTTGAAAATCTCAGCTAATCATATTCTCTATTTTTGTTATTTCCCAAGAAGTGTGCACTTGAAAATAATTATTCATCACATTTAAGCTGGATATGTAGCTTCTGCAGTTAATGATGCAAAGGAAGTATTTTTCTGTCTCTATTCAGTCAAGTGTATCAGCAAATTAAATAAGAAATTAGACTTGCCACCCAAGTTTTAGTTTGTCACAGTGAAAAAAGAGGATTTATCTCACATAAACTGTAGCAGGTTACTGTAACTTGTTCACATTGACTAACCTTAAAGCCTTTTGATGCTGCTATGTGGGCAGCAGTCCAACCCTCTTTGTCAGCATGGTTGATGAGATCTGCAGAAATAACAGGTTTTCTTCTAGTGTTACAGCCATCTTCTCTGCTCTCCAAATCAAAGTAGTTTGAATTAGGCTCCGTATCAGCCAAAGAGTTCCCATTGTTTGGCTCTCCATAGTACATAAGGAGCTTGAGACTGTCAACATTACCAGAATCCACTGCTGCATGAATGGGTGACCAGCCATCCTAAAGAAACAAAAGCAAAAAGCACACTTCCACCAAGCACAGAAAAACGTCTTCAGAACTCATATCAACAATGAGTCTGAATGACTCTGAAACTCTGTTTGAAAATTAAACTGAAAGATAAGAGTAACATATTTATCCTTTGGGAAACTGAATTACTTGTATATGTAAATATACATGTATATATGTATAAAAAGAAAGAAGGAAATGTAGCACACTAATTTTACAGTTTTTTCCATGGACAGGATAATAGAGACTTCAAAACTCTTAGAAGTGTCTAAGTGATGCTGGACTGTGTGTGGTGTTAAGAGACTGCGTCCTTATCTTGTGCCAAAGTAACGGGACTAATGATCAATAATCTGTATCACGTTGCATTAACCAATTTATCAGATATTTTCACGTAGCATAACTTTCTCCCGAGTAAAAAATACTTACTTTCCAAAACCAGCATAAATGAATAAAAAAAATCCAGTGTAAAAAGAGCAAAATTTACTGTGAATTAGTGTTTCTGGACAGCCTAAACCACACGTTTATTGACACACTTACTTAAAAATCTTCAGAAAAATTTCAAGAAAGTAGCAGAAGAGAGCAGTACCTAGATGTTAACTTTGAAACAATTATCCTCCCTTTCTCCATTTCCTTATGCCATATTCTTTCATTTACAATATATTAGGCTTTATAATATTGGCTAGCAAATTTTGGTGGGCTTCCTTCAAAGGCAAGAATAATTAACCGTAACATAAAAAATGGAAGAAAATTCTAACTCTGCACCATAAAAATAGTTCATACCACAAAGCAGAAGAGTTCTGTTTTGTACATCTGGTGCTGCAGCAAACTGCAGGCTGAAGCTGACATAACTAAAATGATAAGGAACTTGTGTACTTTAGGAGATTTTATAGAAAATATACAGCTTAAAAAAAATAAAGTATGATGCAAAACCATGATACTAATTTCAAATTACATTATATTTTTAAGATTTAAAGAAAACTTTGAATAAATAACGTTTTTTTTTTCTAGGTGTTTGCAATTATTGTACAATGTAATCTAACTTTACAAACTATTTTGACTTACACTGGTTTTTACTGTTCGATCCGCTCCTCTTTCCAACAAGAGCTTAATACAATCATTATTTCCATATTTGCAGGCCAGGTACAAAGGTGTCTGTCCTCTTTCAGCAGCATGGTTAATATCAGCCTGATACATAATTAATAATTCTGCACACCTACAGCAAACAATAAGGTAGTAAAATTATCCTGTATTTGACATTCAAAATCATTAGATCTTAGAATACCTAAATATCTAATTTGAAGAGGGCAAAATACCAACTGTATAGATGGAGATCAGCCCATGATTTTACTAATCACACACACATACATACGTAGGCATATGGGATACTTTTATATCAGGTACAGTAATGAATTGGACTACTTTAAACCCAGAAATATTAAACTACTGTGCGTATAATTTTAAAATGTCAATTTAAAACATTTCATTTCAAAGGGCCAATAAAAACTTTTTGACAGATGACCAATAAAGCAGCATTTCTTTCCTGACTACTGATTTTTAAAATAGTTTTAAAAAGAAAACAAACAAACAGGCACCCAGAAACTCCAATTTCTCTCGTCAAGCTCCTGGTAGCTGTGTTTTTTGGTAGGACCAGCTTTAGATACCACCAGAAGAGAAGTAAACTAGAAGGGACAGCAAATGGAAACTACCCCAGAAAGATGTCTTAGGTTGTGTTGGTAGCAGCTACTGCAATAGAACAGAAGACTAGGTTGAGGGGTCAAGAGAACTTAATTCTCATTAGGGGCTTGCACTGGATCCAAGATCCTGCATTTCCTCATGTAAGCCCAGTTTTCTTCCCAATAGGGTTAGCCCTCTTTCCCTACCTCTTCTCAGCATCTCTGAAGACTTCAGAAAAAAATTAATTTTAGTCTATTCTCTCTGCAGTTCAAAAAGAGTTTTAATATAAAATAATACCCATACAATCACTTATGATGACTTTTTTTTTTCTGGATAAGAGTGCTCTGGAAGAGGTTATCTAGTAGTTGCTTCCAACTTCCAGTTCTGTTTGCTACAATTTTATGACACACAGTAAAACTGAAAAAAAAAAAAATAATAATAATAAAATCACTGTGTCAACTTTCAGCTCCTCCACTTAAGAGGAAAACCAATCATCTGGACAAACTGTTGTAAACTATTTCCCAGAATTTTCCAATCATGCTGTGATAGAACACCCATCTTTCTGAAACAAGGGCTTCAAAAAATTATGGTAAATACATTTTGAAAAACTTCTTAGAAATATTCTTTGACTCACACACAACTTTCTGTGTAAACTTACTGAAATGAAGAAAAATTAAACCTTAAAAAGAAAAAACAACCAAATCTGTTTTGATTGTTTAAAGTATTTGATTCTATCACTCATACAAACACTTAGGTAAATGTTCTTGTCTCTGTATATGACAAATCACAGTTCTCTATGCTTAAAAAAATTATTTTCTCCTCCTATGGTGAATTCCTGTACTGTAGCTGACAACATGAAGAAAATTAAGAAATTTGAAGGCATGACTTCTGTGCAAACTAGTATCATATTTTGGTTACTAAGACTACACACATTCAGCATCCTTAAGAGCTGCAATTGGAAACAACAAAGAAAAAGGAAAGTATCAAAACCAGAAACGCATATGAATATGTGAATATGAATTTGAGCAGTTGCTTTCAATAAATGGTATTTAAATACTAGTGTGTTCTTAGCTGTAAACACATTTTAATGACAATCTATATAACATAATGTAAAGTGTATATAAATTAGAGTAAGAGCTGATGGGAAAAACGTTAAGACTTACTTGACATGTCCCTGAGCAACTGCTGAACACAAGGGTGTAAAACCATTTTTATCAGCAGCATCAACTTGTGCTTCTGCAGTCAGCAGCAAACTCACGCAATCTATAAATTGAGAAAAAACACAAACTGATGCAATAAAAACAAGTGGTTAGAACTACCAGAAGATAAGACCTGCTTGAGCAGCATTATCTTGGAGCAACAGACATCGGTCTTTTTTAACCATACACCACATTTTAATGAACCAAAGTAGAAGCTCTGGAAGAATTTGCAGAAGGGAGCTGAAAATGCACCACTCTACTGCAAAATGGTTCAGCCCAGATCCCAATAATGGATTATCCCATTAACTGCCACTAATGGCAACTCCATAATGTTAGCTCATTTCCGTACTTCTGAAGCTGGAAATTTGAATTACCCAGCAGTCACACTGACACCTCCAAAATGACAGCTGAATTGGAAACATTCACAAGCTACACGGAACTCAAACAGCAGGCCGACCAGCCTTGTTTTAGGACACTGACACAGAACTGCAATGACTAATAAGGTCAGCTTACAAAAGCAAGCAAACAAACAAACAAAACAACAACAAAAAAACAACAAAAAATCCCAAATCTTTCTGACTCAAATTTTTCCAAAGTTACATGCTAAATATAATAGGTAAAGCTAATTAAGAGAATTAATTACACAGCAATTGGACTGCTGTTCGTCTATATACTGAACTTTAATGTAATGCAATTAAGTTTGAAGAAAACATTAAATCTGCTCTAAAATCTTCAAATTCATTCTACAGAAAAATAAGTCTTCAGCAAAAACTTCTACTTTGAAAATACACTCAGCTTGAACAACAGTTCTCACTCTTGACCCAATTTCTAAGCAAGCTTAATTCTTTCTCATACAGAATTGAGGAAGAACCTGGAGATGAGCTTTGATAGTGAAGTTTATCTCTAGATACCAGAAACATATTTTTAAAATTGCTTAGAAATCTGACTCATCTAAAATGTTTCTGAACATACTCAACTTCTGTTGCAACTCTTTCAAATATTTAACATGGAATTATATATTATAACGTGTTAAACAAACAATTTAAGAAGTAAGATTCTAAAACACTGCAAGTCATTACACTGCAAATTAAGATTCTTAAATATGTGACCTGATTTGAAATGGCTCTTTTTTTTTTTTTTTTTTTTTTTTTTTTTTTTTTTTTTTTTTTTTTTAAGTTTTTTTGTGAGGACAAGTTACTAGAACTTAATATGTTAACTTAGTTGCTCTTCCCACAGGTAAGAAATTAGTAATTAAAGTTTTCCATCACTATGTAACAGAAAAAAATACTCAGTATTACATAATTTTTCCCCTTTTCCATTTCAATCTCAGTCTTACATTAAACAGTCAACTTGAAAAAAAAAAAAAAAAAGATTCCTGCTTGACATCCTAAAATGCCTAAAACTTCTAAAGTTTTTGAAGGTTGTTAAAAAAAAAAGTTGCATTTGGCTAGAATACTCTTTGATTTGTTCACAAAGCATATGTTAGCCATGCAGAAGCAACAAAGATTGCACAGAACAAGACCAGCTTTCCAAAAAAGTACAGTTAACTCACTTATTTATTGGCAGATCATTCAGGTTGTAGCTTATCTATGTGAAAATTCTGTTTCTGGTGAAGATCACTGAAAAGAGCCATTTATTCTCTGGGCCAGGTGCAAGCATGAGGAATTATAGCCACTTTCAGAAGGCATAACACATGAGCCAGCAAGCTCTACACAACCTGTTCTGATGGCACATCAGGTAAAAGTGCAAAAATCTCCAAGAAGCCTAAGTCCTTTGGATGGACTTTTGATTGGGATTTGGAGGAGGGTAATTTGGGTCTACCCAGACTCATTAAATTCAGTTCATTGCTGTCTGCCATAGAAGCAATCAGCAGTGCAGGGGATATATCAGAAGGGAAAGCACAAGACAGACACTGATGTTGTTAAAGGTTTTGGTCAAAGCAAAAGCAGAACATGTAAGTTCCTTAGCACAAACACCTGGAGACTTCATTGCTCTCCATCTAAGCTCAGTAGGTAGTTCTTCCAGAGTGCTGGCAAACACTGCAGATGCACCCAGCGGCTCGGCAGAGCTGACGCCATGTACCTGTATGTCTGCACCTCACTCCTTTCTACTTCCCACATTCCCAGTTTTTCCTATCAACCATCGTACCACAGCCTCCAAACACGCAGGGCAGAAGAGAATTGATTATACCATAAAAGTATACAACTAATACATAGCTGAGTACATAGGATAATTATTATTATTCTCTTCACATTTCTATATTGGGAACTATTGCTATTTATTTCTCCTTTTCTCAGCAACCTCACATATGACAGAGAATGGTTAGAATTGCCAATGCTATTCAGATATGCAGACAGATGAGGCTTTGGGCAACTTCACCTACTTCAAGGTGCCCCTGCTCTTGGCAGGAGCTTGGAACAAGATTGTCTTTATGCTCCTTTCCAACTCAAACAGTTCTGTGATTCTGTGTATTACCCATGTGCACTAATGTGCATTTTATCAAGTGCGTCACAGATTGAAGTGACTTCTGCTTTCTTAGTGGATCAAACCAAAATGGCCTGACAGAACAATCTGTTCAGTTCTCCCAGCTAGGTGGCTAAATCATAAAAACCAAGTTTCCCAGCACTCATTCAAACACAAAGGAAGTATTTATGTATATTTTTAGAGTGAAGTTGTCTCTCTCAAGACCTACAAAACGCAGGACTGTGGGAGCACAGAAACAAAGGAGCTGCTATGAACTTCATGTGCTGGGAAAAAACAAATCTCATCTGCAGCTCTCAAAGGGCAACTGTTTATGAACAGGAAAACTACACATTTTGCAAACAGAACAGATTAAGAAAGAACATTTGAGTGTTCTCTTTTCTTGCATAGCTGTCAATTTTCTCTACAGACTGAACTCAAAGGACACAACAGCTGCTGCCACTGTCTTGGTTACAGAGTGCTCTACCTTTCTTTAGTTAGCCGCAGATCTTAAACACTGTATTTATTCACTGAAAGCACATGGAGACCATTTGCTTTCCACTCTTCCCAGACACTCTGAAACACAGTGTTTGTTTCTGAAGGGGTACTCAGGATGGGAGCCCCTAACAAATCCTGAGCTACTCTTTTCTTCTGGCCAACTACTTCCCAGGAGAAATTAAAAAAAATCTGTTTAGTTGATTTAGAGGAAACAAGGAGTCCCATAAATCACTGAATCCATTTAGTCACTAACTTCAGGTTGAAAGTATTTTCGATAAATCAAATCATGGTGTTCTTACCCTTTAGGTTAAGAGTATGTGTTAGGTCTTTCACAGAAAGACAGGAGGAGGGGAAAAAAATACTGTAAAAACAGCAATTTACCACTGACAATCCTACTTAATGCAGTGAAAAAGTTTGTAAAATTAAATGGTTTAATCCTTCTTAATATTACATCAGCATCCTTTATTTTTCCCAGCTGTTTAGTTAAGAAAGCTATTAAAAAGGACTTTTTAAAATAAGATACTAATCCCTATAATTCTTAAGTCTATATGTATTTACATCTATTTAAAGCCTGCATTTTGAAGAGCCACATCTTATCTGTGCTTTTTGGAACAAACTGCAAGTAACAAACAAAGGATTACATATCAAAACACAAAAATCTTTATCCAAAAATACTATGAATCTAATCGTTCACATCACTCTCGATTTTCACACAATCTATTAAGACATAAATGCTGTTGCTGTGTGATTCATTCAGAATTCATACAATTTTAGTCACCAAAATGTGATGATTTGTAAATGAAAGTACTTCACACATCCTGAAACTATAAATGGAAGTGTAATGCTAAAACCACTGTAATACAATTTTTATCTTAAAATGTAAAAGATACCAACAACTATAGGATGTCTGTACATGTGTTTGTTTTCATCCATCACCCAGGGACCTCTATTATTTGAAATTTTCACAATAAAACAAGCAAACAAATTGCTTTTGCTGTCAGTAAGAGCTGTTTAGTAATTGAAATTGAAATTCAGGGTATTTGCTTGGAAACACCTTAGGAATACAAGATGAGAGAAAAATTAGAGCAAGCACTGTCACCCACAAACACCACCCAAGGACATAAATCTAGAAGAATCCACAGAACATTCATTCAGTGAGGGGAAAAAAAATTCCACACATTGTGATAAAATGGGACCCTTACTACTGAGAACAATAAATTGCACAAGAAGAAAATAAAAGAAAGGGACTTCTCCAATACTTTAAGGGTCATAGTGTACGGGAACTGCTGAGTCATGGCCTTAACCACTGATGGACACCTAGGGAAAGGACTGAGTCAGCCGCAGAGCACAGGTGAAGGCAAGTCACTTTCTAGACCCCATTTAAGGGCTGACTGCCCCTAGGGAAGGATCTCTTGCTGGAGATCCCTTCTCAGTGGAGTCTTTCCTATAAACCTACATCTTTAGACCTCCATCTTTGGACACAGGTAAGAATTCCTTCCCTGTTTGTTTCTTTTCCCATTTTCGCCACAATAATCTTTCCAGCTCTAACACCAACTGTAACACAAGGCAACAGCAAATATGTGTCAAACAGAAAGGTTCAGATGATTCTAGAAACTAAATCATAGCACTTAGTAAAGAAAGAAAAAATACATTATGGACACAAGGAAAATTCTTCCTGTCCTTATGTCTGCTAGCACAATTAACCTTGACTGTGTCACAAAAATGTATACTATTTGTATACTCATGGATTTGAGAACCTCAATTTACACTCTGACTTTAAAAAAGCTTCAGGAAAAAAAAAAAAAAAATCTGCAAATATTGTTTTAAACAATGAGTCAGAAATTTCTAATTATGTCACAAATAGATGCACTGTTAGATAAAGACACAAAGTAGTCATGAATGCAAAGGTCTTTAAGACAGTGTGTTTCGCCTTACAGAAAAAAATCAAGACTTTACTAAAATTAGTGAATTCTCAGTCATTTGTATTGAAGAACTTTGTCTTCAGTGCTGAAAAATGAGCATAACGCTCTTGGTTGCAGGTTTTTAAATCTGTATGAAAAACTACAGTTAACTGTACACTGATTTTTGAGAAGGCTGCTGTTCAAAAGATTTGTGTTAATTGTCAGAAAAGTCATTGCTTAGAGTTTGTATCAATTAAACATCTTTCACTACAATGTTCCTCATTTTATAAAGTTACCTGTAAAATACGAAGGCTGACTGTTGGGAGGTTCAACAGATGCTACCACCTTGAGACCAAGGGTTGGGAAAGATGGGAAAGAAAACTGCTAACTACTTCAGTAGAATGTAGAGAATGAACTAAGATTATTTCATCAAGTTTAAAAATGAAGACAGTTTGTTTCCCAAGTAACTTGGTACAGATCCAAAATTTGGTTAATTTAGTATTAAAAACTTATGAAATAAGATTTTACTATTTCACGTGAATGTGCTGAACATAAATAAATCTTATAATTGCTTACCTGTGTGTCCATTCGTAGCAGCAGAATACAAGGCAGAATAGCCATCTTCACAAGAGTAATTAATGTCCAGTCCTTCTTCATTAAGCAGCATTGATAATAAAGTGACATTTCCCTGGGCAGCAGCTTGGTGAAGAAGGGTGGGCCTGCCACCCAGGGGGACAGGACCACCGCTTGTTAACAAAGGGGTTAGGGAGGAAGACCAGCCTGTGAGTTAAAGCAACAGAAGTTGGAAGGAAGACAAATTAAAAAAAAAGCTCTGCATTTTCTGTGTTCCTTTGAACGTTAAGAATGATCTTCAAAATGACAAGATTTGTTAGTTTAGCTCAAGTTATGTGGTGATGCTTTGTCTTTTAGAAGGTAATCTGAAAAATAAATACTGTGTACAGGGGTGACCAGATGTTAATGCAAACAAGATTTCATTACAGCAATTCAACATAAATCTTGTTATGGACTGTAGCAGCAACTAGATATCTGCCAAAATTATAACAAAATTAAGAAACTACTGAAATTTTTATAAGCTTTAAATGAATTACTGATATGTTGCAAAGGTTTTTAGCTTTTTTTAAGTAGCCAAGAAAGTTTCTAAAATAAAATGCATTCACTTCCCTTACAGTCTTAGCTCAAACGTCAGTATTTATATCTCACCCACTGCTATATAAACAAATGATGCAAAGAGCCCTTGATAACTTAAAGTAACTTTGCAGAGGAAAAAAAAAAACAAAAATAACTTGCGGAAATAAATACTGAGCTATGCTTCAAGGTAATATTTTACTCAGCAATACGTAAACAATATGTGAATGAGAGAGGCTATATAAAATTTACTTGTGAAAGCTTCCGAGCCACCCAGCTCAAAGACAATATTCAATTCAAAGCTATAAAAGCTTAGGAGTTATCTTGGTTAAATGTTGCGTCCATTAATTTTGAGTTTTAGTAGGGAGTTTGTTAAGAATATGAAGCTTTTTGCATAATGTAAAAAAAAAAATTGTGGATTCTTCTTTGACCCAGGACTGCAATAGAAAATAGAAGAAAGATCTTTTCTTATTTTAACTATTCCCTTTAGAAAATGCACATTCTACTTCTCTCTTAGGTAAGCAGGTTTTATTTGTGTTCTGCAGGCAAATACAAGCTAGGATCTGAGACTGAAATCTGACAATACAAGGCAAACTTGCCCAGACTTTACTGAGGTTCAGTGACACTCAATACTAAAGTAGAGCTGGCAGAGCATTACTTCCAGCTCCACCGAGCTGAGTAAGTGCTACCCAACCTTTAACATATACAGCAGAAAAGCAGCTTACTGGGATGATCTGCTCCATGTTTCAGAAAAAAAAAAAACAACAAAATTTAATCCAGAAGAATTCTACAGATGTAAAAAGGTTTGGGAAGTTTTGAGCAAATTTAATTAACATCCAGAGTTACACAAGCCATCATCTGAGTAGAGTTAATAAAGAATGCATAGCTTTCTTTTAAACCCCTGTTTAAAACAACAAAAATAAGTGCTAAGAGTATCTTCTATTTGTTTTAAAAGCAAGTGAATTTGTCATTTCCAATTAAGTTCACTAGCTTAGCATGTAAAGGAAGCGTATTTGCAGTATTACCACAAGTTTAGCTTATTATTCAACTTATTAATATAGAATTCATATTAATTATGACTTACAAAAAGTCATCAGTACAACTACAGAGTTAAGTTACAAACCCAGCTTGAAGCTGCTGATAATCTCTGAATGTAATTCCATCCATCTTTATACAACTTCAATTCTGGAGTTTCTTTCTGACTATCAATACCTTCATTAATATTTGTTTTTCTGATATTTAGGGAATTTTAAACATTTTCCAAACATGTGAAAAAGTTAAGGAAGGAACATATGAAGTAAACTACGTATTTTAAGTGGTAAAATGCACTGCATTTACAGTTCTGACATTTGACAACAGCTGACTCTGACAAAATGCCGAAGTTCATCCTCTCTACTGTAAAAAATGCTTTTATTTTTCCTATCTCTCATCATTTTTTGAAACTAATTGGGCTAATTGTTCATATACATCAATGTCTTTAAAGCAGCAGTTCATATTTACTCTTTACTCCCTTGGCATGGTAGTTAATGATAGCCAGCTTTGCTTTTGTGACACTCCAAATACTGATAGTGTTCGTTCAAGCTTCTGCCTTCATTTTATAACTTAATTTCGTTTGTACTGGAATTACCTGGGGCAGTTTGGTGAGCTTGACACTAAACTATCAGCAGGAACTTTATTCTGCAAAGCAGTTTGGGAATAATACTGCTGGGAATCCTTCACTATTGAAAAAGGTGTGTTTCTTTTCTTTTCTTTTTTTTTTTTTAAGCCTTAATAGAAATAGAAAAAAAAAAAAAAAAAAAAAAATGTTTATTGGGCCATACATGGTATTTTAATTTTTTGCTTGAACATGTTGAAATGGAGAAGAAAAAAAAGAAAAACAAAAAACAAAAAAACAACACCAAAACAATGTTGCAATTGAATGATGAAATTCACTATACTAAGCTATCACTGGATGGAATCTTTTCACAGAAAAATATGAGAACTGGATAACAAGGTAAGTTTATCTTCTATCATCAATGTAAACAAAAACAATGCTGCATTCATCCAGGAAAAAAAAAGCGACATCAGAAATACTAATAACCATTATTACAGGTCCATCATCACAGAAACAAAAAGTTAGGAAATGTGAAGCATCTGTGAAAGCGTGTAGAACGTGCAGTGATGAAGGGCAGAGGGACAGACAAAAACAGCTTCTGGCATCAGCTTCAGAATGTGGAGGTGGTTAATTTCAGAGCCCAGATCAGTATCTCACCCCCCACTTTTATCTTCTAAGCCAATTGTATAGAGAGAATAATCATAGAAATCATTATAGAAATGAGCAAAATAAAAAACATACATCAGTGAAGAGTGACACAAAAAGCGCAAAACCAAGAAGAAAGTGAAAGCAGAAATCCCAGGGGTATGAAAATCCAACTGCCTAGATTTGTTTCCATTTTGAAGTCTTGCAGCCATTGAAAAGTAGGAATCCAAACAGAGCAGAAGCACTTTGGCACCACTTGAAAGGCTGCTGAAGTTAATGAAAACACTGCCACAGATTTCGAATAGGGCCATAAATGTTCATTGTAATTTCTTGCTGTGCAGTCTGGTCAACGTTAATGACAAAAGTTGGCATCCTTCCTTACTGGGAATGAAAAGGGCAACACATTCATATTTGCCTCACATTTAAAGGCAAATATCATAGCATTAATTCAAGAGAACGTGTAACTGAAACAATCTGTGCTCACATTTCCAATTTTCTCCTAATGCTTGCTCTCTCTAGAACCAAGGCACTTCTTTATTGAAAATCATGCTATTGACCGGTTCTTAAAGCAATCTGACTAGCTAGGACAGTTTTCAAATTAATAAAAGGAATACCTTAGTAACTATGCTATTATCAATTCTTCTGACTCCATAGTAAGAAGAAATACAAATTTATCAACAAACAAACATTTAAAAACAAAGATACCTTCAGTGCTTTCTAATTTGTTAAATCTTTTGCACATTTTCTTAAATATTAACTAATAATGACTAAAGCTCATTACTTCCTATACAATAAAATATGAATTGGATTTCACTATGTTCTGCTTTAAATGAAAGCAAAATTGAAATTCCAAACACTTTCTGGGAGGGGGAAAAAAAAGTAAATAAAAGACTGAAACCAATCAGAAAATTTATATAAGTAATTGAATCTGTGGCTAGAGGGCATGAAAATGCAGATATGAGAAAGTAGTTTCGGAAAGAACATGCTCTAAAAAGAAACTGAAAAAAGAGTGAATGAGTGACATTAACTCAGGCATAACTGGCCACTTTATCTTACTTAAAATAGTATAATTAAATTTAGTCCTCTTTTTTTCCTAAGGCAAATTCTATTTCCACATATAATTATAAAATCTATTTTTTCCTAGGCATAAAATTTGAGGGAAATATCTTTCCATATTTGTATAATATACCTTGCTCATAGTCTACACAGTTCTAGTGCAGTTTGCAAGAACACAGCCAAAATAGATTAAATTCCCTTTAAAGAAAAAACAAAAACCAAACAGAAATAAATAATCTGGGATTGAAAATAAATTCAATCAAATCTAAGTTTGAGTTAAAGATAAAGGAGTACCTAAATATTACAGACAAATTTAGTACAGTTTATTTTCTGCCTTATTTTGTAGGCTGGTAAAGGAGACATTAAAACCACAGCTCTGTAGCAACAAAGTAAAAGAATAGACCACCATCTGGAGTGTAAGCAACCATTCTTTGTGTACTTCTGATAATGGGGCACATTTCCCACTTGGAATTGCAAAGCTTCACAAAAAGAAGTGCAATTTACAAAACATGAAGTGTCAAATGTTCAGAACAAGGATTACAAGGTTAATTCATAGAACAGCTTAGATGGGAAGGGACCTTGAAGACCATTGAGCTTCAACCCCCTGCCATGGCCAAAATGGTTACAACTGATTCTATCCTTTTGATTGCAAATGAATAGTAACTAAAACCTAAATCACAAAAGACCATCTGAACACATAAAACACTACAATTGGATATAATTGTATATCCATCCATATATCCATGTATATATATCATATATATATATATATATCACATATATCCATGTATATATAATCGTGCTGCTTTCAAAACAGTTTCCCCAAGAACCAGAGTTAGTTCAACTGCCTCACCAGGGTGACGACCCATAAAAAGTGGTCCCTCTATCAAATGGAAGCACACCAACTGTACTGTGGGGAGAAGTTCATTCCCTATAGGTAAGATAAAGGTACCGAAGTCACTAGGGGACTAAAGGGACTAAAGGACCATAACTGAACTGAAAATAACCACGTGAAGTTTTTCAGACTGCTGAAACATTCTTCAATGTTAACGAAGATTTTTTTTGCATCTGAAGTGCTCCATAATCGTGCAGCTGCCTTCTCACTGCAGAAGTGAGGGCAAAGAGGGTCTTTTACCTGATCTTTCAGCAGTACTGACCCTATCAAGGACATGAACTCAAACATACATTAAGGCTGTCTCTGCTCATTTAGCTGTTCATTAAGATATGCTGAAGCTGCCATTAGACCACCACAATGCAAAATGAATAGCAGATACGTGCACTGACCCCAAACTTGGACTGCTAACGTAACATTTAGATTTTAACTTTCTCCAACATCAAATCCTTGCAGATACCAGTTGAAGTGAATCTGGGAGATACTACCTACAAGTATTTATAAAGGCTACTACTATAAACACCTACAAAAAGCCTACAGAAAAATGGAAATATATGTACATATATATACTTCTATAGGTATGAAGTGATATATTTGCAACTGCACTGTTATCCAGGCAATAATATACCTTAAGTTGCAACCACTTAATACTACGGGAAAAGAACACAGCAGTCCCAGCTATGCCCTATTTTCTGAAAGGCTCACAAAGCACTGAAAGGCAGTGAAATACATATTCCATCGAAGATCATCATCAGCAATACTATTTCAGACTAAGAAAGCATTTTATAGCTCAAAATAATAACATTAGAAAGGTAGCTTATTTAGTATTTCAAAATCTACAGCTTATTTGCAAAAACAAACAAACAAAAAATCAAAACAACAAAACGTTCAATTTGGAGACTTCCTTGAGGAAGCAAACTAATTAATCATGCAGAAGAACTCCCATACCCCTGGAAAGTGGAAAAAATATAAATGTAAATTTCAGTGCTTAGAAAATAAACAAAGAAAGGTATATAAAAAAAAAAAGTAAATGTAGCAAATGAGAGATTTAGAGTAAAAACAAAACATTACTTTAGAGGGAGATAGTTTGTAGCATATCAATCCCTTTACCTGATGCTGTTACCAGGAGGCTGTCTGAATCACATGGTCTACAGGATGAAGCACTAACAGGGTTTATGGAGGAGCTACAGGCAATGGTGGTGGGAATGACAAAGGAATTTTCTGAACATGCAGGTTGGTTCAGTCCAGGGAAGTGGGAAGGCCAGGCACCCACCTGAGATGTGGCTACGGCTGGAATGGCACAGCCTGCAGGTGCCACAGATAAATCTATAGCAGGTTTTGGTGGCAGCTGAGGTGAGGACTTAGAAATAATTTCCTCATTTATTACCCTGATTCCTTGTGGTGAACTTGAAAGAGGTGAGGTCACAGTTTTGCTATCAGTTTTTGCACTTGTATTTGGGGATCGACTACTATCCATTAAAACCTTTAGCTGTGGGTGTGGCGGTGAAGGAGTTTGCGAAAGCCCTGGTTTTTTAGGAGGAATAGGCGGAGGATTTCCTCTGTCAACTCTTGATACGCTAGGTGTCTTTAAATTCATTCTACCGACTGGGGGGTAGGTGCCAGCATCCACTGAATGTGACACCCCAGGGCGCACTGGAGCGCTGCTCTGAGGGCTTGTAAATCTCGAAAGGACTTGGGTCACGGTATTTCGAGCTACTTGCTTGGCAACTAGGTTGTCACGACTAGTAGGGGATACGTCCCTCGAGGGAGGGCTTTGGGTTGTGTTTCCATTTTGGTCTGGATCATTAGCATTTACTTGAAATCTAAACCTAGCTGCTTGGATTCGTGGATTTAGGCCTGGCTGGCTGGTAGTGCTGGCAGATGGGGAATGCAAACTGTGCATAGATGAAGTCAGCGAGTAATTCTGAGTTGCGACAGTTGGTGCAGAAGGAGTGGAAAGGGAAGTGCTATTTGAAAGAGGGGAAGTGCTACTTGGTAAATCAGGTGCTAGGCCTGTACTTGGTCCGTTTTCCTCAACTCTGTTTGGACTCTGTGTAAGAACAGGAGTTGCAGGAGGGACAAGTTCATTATGTGAAGACTGCCTATCAATGACAGGCTTCACAAATGCTGCATTAGCACACACATTCATTTTTGTATTGCCAGACACTAAGGGGTTCACTGCAGAAGGCTTCACAGATACAGTCAAAGGCAACTTCTTTGTATTTTCAGCACTACTGTCTACTGCTACAGGATCTGTTTGGCAGGCAATAGTTCTTGAAACTGACTCTTCTATTTCAACAGAAACAGAAACAAAACTCCTATCTTTATTTTTATCTTTATTTTTAAGAGAAAGATTAGCTTTACTCTCATTCTCCTTCTTTAATTGCTCAATCATTTTTATCATTTTATCTCTCTCTTCTCTGAGGTCACTGGTGTGTGCTTCTTCTCTATGAAGTCTGGCACGCAACTGCTCTCTCTCTGTGTCAAACTCAGACAGCTGCTTTTCCATCTGAGCTTCCATTTGAGTACTCTTTTGTTTCTCAGCTGCAAGAGACTCCTCCAGTTCACTAGCCTTTTTCTTTTCCTCTTCAAATTTTGACATCACTTCTTCCAATTTTTGGGCTTCTTCTACAATTCGTCCAGATAACTGTTTACACTCTTTCACTAGCATCAATACTATGTGCTTATTCTTGCCCCGTTCTTCTTCAAGACGAGCAGATAGCTTTTTGTGCTCCAGCTCAAGATTCTGTAACTGAGATTTTTCCATTTCCAGCTGTAAGAAAGCACATAGAAAAAAATGCATTAACAAGAGGAAGACTTTCAATATAACCTACCATTAACTTGAGATTAATATTTTAACCTTTGAGAGTACACCTGAAATGAACCTGTCTGCCCAGGAAAGTGATTGATGGTTTCTCATGAAAATGTCTAAAAGCAAGAGAAAGATGTAGATACTCTCTGAATTGCTCTCCAGAGATAAGTAAAGTCATCTGTATTTTTTTTCCTGTTGATAACATAGAGACTCCATGAATTGATTAAATTCTCAAGATTTCCGAGTGAGGAGCTGCCTGGTCTCCAGAAATTAGGCAAGCACTGAAACTAGGCACCTGATCAAACCTGTTTTACTTTGTAAGATTCCTCTTCTTTGCAAAGGAATTAGCCACAAGCAAGAAGCAAGCTTCAAACAAAAACTTTGAGCACAGAAATGAAAGGCTTAGGTTCTAGGTCTTCCTCAGACTGAAGATTAGTGTTGAAATGTGCAGTTCATGCCCATAATGGCCATCTTATTTATTTACATTTACATCAATACATTCATTTTTGAGAGAAACGTTTGAGTACAGACACAAATATCTTCCTGTACTTCCTAACAGTGGTATGTCTCACTGACATCTGTGATGTATGTAAACTACACTGTAAACTAGGATCAGAAGACTACTTGTTATGTGCAAGTAACAGATGAGAATAAACTTTCCACTCACTCATACAGTCATCGCCTCTAACTCATCTTACCCACTGACTGTGCTTTTATTCAAAGGCCCTGTCACTGAAAAGCACTGGAAAAATACAGATTAATGCGCCCTTTTATAACATAGCAACTAATAGTAAGGTGACACAGATTAGTTTGACGTATATAAGAGATTGCCTAGGAAAACACAAACTACAACAAAAGAAAAATTGGTTGTTTTGTTCTTCCTATTCCTACTTTCACGTACTGATGCAGTTGCTTCCCGTATGGCTCATCCGGATAATGAAAAAACAGTGAGCATTCCTTCTCCTGTACTCTTTATATCAGCTCAGATTTATCAGTTTTACTTAATACATGCACAGAGATCCATTCAGGAAGAACAATTCAGAACTAGTACCGCTAGCACGCATTTTCTAGTGGCCATTGTTACTACTCTGGAAAATACTTTCAGACACCTAAAAGAAGTCAAGTGCTCGTAACAATCTAATTTTGACTGCAACAGGAAACTGTTTCATGCTTCTACAGTCCAGTAATATTTCAATGTTTTAAAAAAAAAAAAAACAAAACAACTGAGGAAAGATGTGGCAAATATATTTAAGACCTTACTTGGAATTAAAGTTTCATTTCAATAGATGGAGAAAGACTGAGAGTACAGATTCAGATTTTAGTATTCTGGTCAAATTGATACTCATTTCAGATTTTAAGCCAGTATCATGTACTATTTTCACTGCAAACAGTAATGTGAGAAACAAGATGGTGTAGGGGACTGGTCATAGTTAGGGTATATCTTCACTCTCTGTCACTGCATAACATTTTTCTTGGTTGCTGGAAGAAAATAAGACAAAAAGCCTTCCCCCCCTTTCCAAAAAAACAAAAAAACAAAAAAAAAAACAAAAAAAAAAAACCCAAACCACCAGCAGTATCCCCACCCATTCTTCAAAGCAAAGAAAACAAACAAAATCCCTATGCTCTACAATCTAACAGTTTGTCAGAAGCCTGTTGCTATAGCACACTGTTCCCTCTCCTTTACAAGAGAAGATGAAATTTCTTAGCTCTGGAAATGCTTTCCACACTATTGTGGAGAATATGTCTGAAATTCATTTACAGCTAAAAATGTTGTCCTGTTTGGTGACAAATCAGCATCAACAGGTAATGGCAACACTTCTGCACAATATTTTAGTAATAGTATTATTTCAGGAAGAAACTTCACTATTATAACAAAAAAAAACACCAAACCAAAACAAAAAAAAAAAAAAAAAAAAACAGCAAGTGAAGAGAAAATCACTATGGGAAATTATATCTACATTGTAAACATCAAGTTTCGTGGGAGAAGAGCTCCAAGAGCTCCACTGTAGATTTACAGCTTCATCCCAGGTTAATCAACACAGTGTAAACTAAATTAAGAAGGTATCACAATGAGACTTACTTAGGAGTGATTCCTTTCAGTTTTTCACAGACATTTCAGCGTCTTTTTCAAATTCTGCAAGACTAGTCCTCATGGACAACCACAGCCACTAAGTGACAGTGAAATATCTGGCAATTTCTTTTTTGCTAAAGCTAGTAAGAAAAACATGGCAAATGTATATATTTTTAAAAGCTTGAAATTGCAATGAGATTATGGTGAAAAATTGGAATAAATATTTTCTATTATTCCATGTATAAACCATAAATTACAATGGACATCACTGTCTTATGAAAATAAGAGAGACTGGTTTTCTAAAAGCACTGAATATAAATAAAGAATTCCTGACATAAATACATGGATCCTGTGTGTTTGATTTCAAATCAGCAGTAGCAGCATTAGAGGAAATAGTTTCTCATTCTACTTTATCTCCCTCCACCCCATTCTTTTGGCTGTATCATCCTGAATAATAATAATAAAAAGCTACAAGCCAAAACAAACAAACAAAACCTGGTAATATTTACCCAGTACTTTTTTCCTTTAGATGACAGATTTGGAACTAGCTGTGATTCATTATGAGTTTATGAACTGAAACGTTTTTTTTTGTGAAGTGTACTGTTTGCATACGTTAAGTTTTATCAGTAATACAAACACTTGGAAATGTGCTCAAAAAGTTTCTGAAAAGGAGTATGGAAGGTCCACTGAGAAAATTGACAGGAACCAGTGAAAAACTTAACAGCAAAGGTCTTTTAAACATGAGAGACATGCTTTGTCAGAAAAGGCCAAGAGATCTTGCTTAGTCTAGTAAAAGACAGACTAAGGGAACTAGTAGCAGCATACTACTTCTTGAAGGGTTATTAAAACAATGTCAAAACCAAATTCTTCTTGGTAGTGGCAGGCTGAACCTCATTAAAAGCTAACATGAAAGATTTCCCCTTAAGACATTCTTCAAAATGATGGTAGTGCAGAAGGCCTGTAATACTGCCCTTCTTGAGAGTTTTCAGGACTCAGGTAGACAAGTTCACAGATGACCAAGTGTACTGCTGGTGGATAAGCTGCTTTAAGCACAAAGTTAGACTGAATCACATCAACAGTCCTCTTCCAATCAAGAAGTCCATCTTTGAGCATGCATCCCAGTACTAACTTATCTGCCAACACTTGACAGATCAAGAACCTGTCAACTCTGATCATCTGGTTTTGAGTTTCTAGGAAACCCCAAAATGAATTTTGTCAGTAGCTCCAGGAAAGGCATAGGAAAAGATGGAAGGGGCTCAAGATTTTACACAAAGCAGATGACATCTAGGGTTAAATATTTGGTGTAAGGGAAGCCTGTGTCTCATAGTCATTTGTTCACCTCTTCATTTTCATTTGTGCATCCTTGCACATTGTTCTGACTTTTTAGTATCAAATAATTATTTTATTCAAAGAATGTTTTAGGGTCACTATACGCATGGGCAGTAAGTCTCCACAAAAAAGAGCTCACTGTGAGCCTGCTTGATTCCAGTAATATCCATAGAAAATAAGCACAGCTGTACAAACACCTCATCACTTGGTATGAGTGAGTGCGAGGCAATTTGAAACAGAAAGACAGAAGCATCACATATCTCAGAGAAGGAAGAACCACTCTTAGAGAAAGTACAGCTGGCTGTATATTTAGGTCACGTTTGTCTGGGCTTAATTTTTTTTTTTTTTTCTTACACAGGGTCACCATATTTTGTTGAACAATTCTAGATATACCTCCAAATACCTTTATTATCCTCTACCAAAAAGGGTTTTAAGAGATGGCGGACAGGAAAATGAGGAACCAAGGGAATGTAAAACACTGAATGAATAGGTTACATAGGGGTTAATGGAGATGACTGAAAGAAATGACAACTGTTGCTACAAACCAAAAAGCTTAAGAGGATGCCCTGTTCAAGCAGTATCTCTATTTGGATTTTAAAGAGGAAGACGTAAGTCACACGCATGCTTGTTTAATACCAGCCAACTCAAGTCCTGTTCTCACTCAAATTTCCTATTTGTTATAGGAATAAAAAAAGTTGGCATTCTAACAGTTTAAAAGCAATACTTTTTTTTTTTTTTTTTCTCTTCAAGTATAGCTTTCAAGTTTAGCTTAAAAATTCTAAACTTTAGAATTATGCATAATAGAAGTGTAGGTATTTTTGAAGGTAAGAAAAACTACAAAATAAAGATTGAGCTATTTAAAATAATGGTTTAAGGAAAAAAAAAATTGCGTTTTCTTCTAGGAAACAAGGGACAAAAGCTTCCTTTTTTTGTACCTGTAGATTTAGACATTGCTAATAAAATTTACATAGCAATATCAATATCCTGACTTTGAGATACATTTTTAATACACAAGGTCATCTTATATGCATTCGTACTTCCATACTCCAAGAGCCTCTTTCTAAAAAGATGGATGAAAAACATATGCACACAGAGGGACTTCTGGCTATGCACTGAAACAAGAAACCAACCAAACTGTGCAGGAGCTGTCACAGAATCACAGACTGGTTGAGATTGGACCTCTGGAGGTCATCTGCTCCAACTTCCCACTCAGAAAGTGAGAGCTAGAGTGGGTTGCCCAGGATAAGTCAGGGTCTCTCCAGTGTGCATATACAGGATTGCTCTTTTCTATGATTCCACTGGTTCTATCTGATTTATTCCGTGATTAGAGCTAGATTTATGGAACACATGAGGTGTACACATAAAATATCAGCAGAAAACTAGCACCTCACTATATGACAATTAAGCAATAAATTTTCAAGACTCGTGATGATAATGAAGTCAGGCAGAGGCGCAAATTAAAAAGTGACATGAAAGAACAAATCAGGAGGAGAAAAGGAAAAAAAGGTTGGTAATAGGCTACCTTCTTTTGTCTGTTTTCAGAAGCAGCCAACTGAGCTGACATTCTCTCTTGCATTTTCCTGCAGTGAGCCATAACAGCTTCTAAAATGGACAGCGGGTTCATGCAGATTGGCTTCCTTTCTTTCTCACCAGCCCCTGCCTCAAAATCTCTCTGAAGAGCCAGGAATGGGTCACTCAGATTAAACCTTCCGTATCGTTCCTGGATAAAAACTTCCTTGCGCCGTGCCTAATAAAAGAAAAAAAAACACAAGATAAGGGAATAAAACTAAATGCATTCTTTGGAATACAACTACACATAGAACAGACCTTAACAACCAGGAAATTAATGTTTTTAAAATATTTTCTTTAGGTATTTACAATTTCTAATAGACTTGGGCTGATGTGCTGCAAACATTTCATTACAGTCAATAAAATTTGCTAAGTAAAACCTTCTGCTTCTCAATTTAGTACAGAAATTTCAGTTTGGAACAATTTCAGAAGTATCAGAAGCTTGACATGTTGAGAGGTTAAGGGAAGAACAAAGATTCCAAAACAGCTTCCTACTTCAGTGTAGTAAAATGTTAGTTAAAGGCAAGCACTAAACACCTGAAGCATTTTTTGCAATAACAAAATAAATATTTTTAAAATTAAAGAGGAATTTATGGTATCCTCATACATACAGAGATTTGCATAAGAAACAATCTCAGAGAAGCAGAGTGCAAAAATGTCACCAAGACCCTTCCCAAATCTCTGCTCAAGAAAAGCTCAATATCAAGTGTTTCTACAAACTATTATTAAACAGCACAATTATATTTCCAAATACGGTACCATGCTACTTTTAGAAAATCAAAATATCACACAATAAAGACTGGATGTAATTTTGCTTGACAGATTTTTGTTTTTTTAGCCCAACAAGATCAATTTCAGATAAGGTATTTTGATACATTTAATACACACTACATAAGAAGGCCACAGATCAGTACTGACTTATAATTTTTTTAATAGAAAATATTGTTCCAAAACACCAGGCCTAAGTCTCATCTAATTTATGAAATAAAACAAAACAAAAGAAGAAATCCAAACAACAGAATTATTCTAAATCTAAAGATTTTGCTGTGATGTTTTCATGCTTGCACGTGTAACAGAAAGCAGAAGGAAGCGAGCCAAAGCTTAGAGTACAAACTTTGGAAGTGAAGGCTTGTTAACTTAAAATCAAATGAATCATCAGAGCAGTTCTTTAAAGCATATTTCAAAAATCAGAACAAAAAACACCATTAGAAGAGGAATCTCAAAAATAACAGTTTTTTTTTTGTTTTTGTTTTTTTAATGTGAGATTTATTTCAAACTCAACAAGTTCAGTGAGGAATAAGCAAAACCTGAGGAAGAATAAGCAAATTCTGAGGGGTAAAGGAGGAGGAAGGGGCAGAGGAGGCCATCAAAATGGGTTAGGAAGCTCTTCCAATAGCCTGATGCTATAACTTTAACATATGAAAAGAAGGCCATAAAAGGTGACACCCATTCAGGGCATGAGAAATCAAAGAACGTAAGAACTATGTGAGAAAAACTCTCCAGCGACAAGCTACAAATAAGGTACCTTAATGAATTCTCAACTTCCGCATTTACATAGTGTACAACATTGAAATTTTGGAAGAAATTAGAAGATAATTTAAAAGTAAAAGATAATTTAACTGCAGCTGATCCAAGCGTTCCTGATTACTCTGATGATTGAAAAACTTTGTCTACTTTCCAACTTGATAGAATAAATAGAACCAGAAAATATGTTCATATTTGCTCTGCAAATAACTTCTAATTAGTCTAATATTTCAAAGCCTCAATTTTTATCTTATATTTTAACATAAAATGCAATGTTTATTGGGGAGAGACTATGCTTGCAGCTCCTAGCTTTATACAAGGAGTTACAGGAATTGCATAGCTTAGGTATTCAACCTTTAAGCAGGAGAGGAAACAAAAACAAAGCCAGCCCTAACCCTTAATGGACTAAAGCACTAAGCAGACAAACAGGATGACAAATGCAAAAGGTTAAGAATTTAAATAGAGACAAAGGCACAATCCATACATAAAACATCAGCAGCATAAAAGCCTCTCAGTTTATATAAAGAGAGTGAGCCATCAAAGTAAAGGAAGTAATATCAAGGTAGGAGCTCAGCTGCAGGTTAAAAAAATAAAGCCATCAGAGCTTCATTCTGAAGTCCAGAGATCAGTAAAGAGAAAATTAAAGAACAAGAGAGTAACTCTTGTGTTGCCACTGTATAATTAAGGCTTTGTTTGTATCTTGGATAGTGCATGCAATTACCATTCTCAACATAAGAAGAGTTGTATCAGAATTAGGTAAGAAAGAAGGACAAGGAAGACAACCAAAAGTTTGGAAGTTTCCACATTAGAAGTGATCATCCATGCTACGGATGTATTGCTTAAAAAAGACTGGAGGGGATATAAAAACCCACTCTATTTTTAAAGTCATAAACAAGGAAGGAAAATAAACAATGACAGTTTACTTATCTAATGAAAGAATTGTGAGGCATCCAGTATAGGATACTTGGCCAGATGAACTTCAGACCTGAAGCAGTCTCTGTTATATTACTACGCATAGCTCAGAGAAATACAAATGAACAGAACAGAAAGGTGAGAACGACACCATTTTGACTGAAGTCTCCCATTTATCTAATGAGACTTCAGTGCAACACCCATTAACATTTGCCTGTGTCTCAGTTTTTACTGTTCTGTCTTGGATGCTGCAGTGCTGGTCCTAAAGCAAGACCTATCTAATGAAAAAAGTACCATAACCAATGGCTATCTTTTTCATACCCAAGACGATGTTAACATCACTATTTGTGTTCTCCTCTCCTCTGTCTCAAACACATCAGCAGGGTTGGACAGAGCTGCACATAATCCATTGTCTCCTCCAAACTGACCACGTGTCAGCAGCTATCAGGCACTGATAGAGCTTTTCACTGTACACGAGACTTAGTACTCTGTTAACTGAAACCCAATGCTTACAGGGCATTTCTGGAACTTGTCATGCCACAGAAAAGTAAAAATAGAAAGTAGGTTAAAAATAGATGCCTCGAATATAAGAGCATGAAAAGGAAAAGGAAAAAAGGAAAAGGAAAAAAGGAAAAGGAAAAAAG
>NW_024884697.1:22757563-22820442 GCF_019232065.1 Centrocercus urophasianus | reverse complement strand
GAAAAAAGGAAAAGGAAAAAAGGAAAAGGAAAAAAGGAAAAGGAAAAGAAACACACCATAAAGGAAAACACCGAGTAAAGAATGTCAAAACATCGAATGAGGCTGCCAAGACACTAGAAGTATACCAAAGCATCAGAGGCTCTCACAAGACATGGCACTCTACCACTGCCACAGCAGAAGCTGCAAAACAGTAAATGAATATTCTGCACCAAGGGCAGTTTTAAAAATATTCTTAATACATTTTCTGCTTTCAAAACATATTCAACTGCTCATACATCCTAAGAGAAAAGGTTATGAAATTCAACAGTCTGACAGGAAAATTAAAATGTCTGTTAGCTTTCACTTAAACCGAAAACTTTACTCAGATCATCTACTTTCCTTTCCTGCTAACTGGCTTTTTAATTGAAAAACCTCTAACAGCAGCAAAAAAAAAAAAAAAAAAAAAAAAAAGTGTACCTTTTCATACAACTCAGATGAGATGTGGTGTTTTGTTGTCGATTTATTTTTAAACAGGAAGACGTCAACACAAAATCCTGTAAATCACACTGTTACAATTTCTCCTGAATCACAGTAGCCACTTTCTTAGTGGCTTCTCATATACCCTACTGACATGCAAATGGTGAAGAATATCAGGAATTGGGTAGACTTAGATTTGGCATTAAGAAGAAATTCTTCACTTTGAGGATAGTGGGACACTGGCACGGGCTGCTCAGATGACCCATTCCCGAAAGTGTTTGCAGCCTGGTTGGTTCAGCCTATGGGCAAACTGACCCAGTGAGCGATGTCCCTGCTCACGGCACGGCTGTTGGGCTACATGATCTTTACAGGTCCATTACAACAAAACCATTCGACGGTTCTAAGATCTATACTTGTCAAATTTAAGTGCATGCATATTAATATTAAATGTTTAATATAATAAATTGCTGCTTCATCAAAATGATGGACATAAGTTCAGACGAACAAACATAAATAATGCACTTCTATTAAGAGGGAAAGCATCACAGCTTTTCCTATACATCAATACCTATAATGATCTCAACATTATGATTTACATGATTTGCAAGTTGCTGAAAGTTTACTTTAAGTTAATAACAAAACATTTCAAAAGAAAAGGCATCCAGGATATTTTGAAATAAACTTCAGAACTTCGTGAAACTTTGCCAAATCACTGGGCATTCACCTGTAATTACAGTCTTCCAGAAATCACAGCGTTGAGCACAGACAGAGAACTGCTAACATTTTAACATACATCTGCTGTTAGCTCCCAGAAATGTTTCCAGGCTCCTGCAGTGGCAAATATACATTAATACTTGCTTGAGCACATTGAAAAACAAAACAAAACAAAACAGAAGAACAACAACAAAAAACCCTAAGAAACAGGAACAGAACAGAGCATGTTCCTTCCCAGACATAACATCCATGGTCCTTTTCTTTAGGGCCACTTTTAAGCTTTGAGAAGTATGAGACCGGTGTGACTTAGGCAAAGAATACCACTTCATAGAATCATAGAATCACCAAGGTTGGAAAAGACCTAAAAGATCATCCAGTCCAACCGTTCACCTATTCCCAACAGCTCCCACTAAACCATGTCCCTCAACACAACATCCAGCCTTTCCTTGAACACCCCCAGGCTCGGTGACTCCACCACCTCCCTGGGCAGTCCATTCCAGTGCCTGACCACCCTTTCTGAAAAGTAATACTTCCTAATGTCCAGCCTGAAACTCCCCTGCCGTAGCTTGAAGCCATTCCCTCTGGTCCTATCACTAATGACATGAGAGAAGAGGCCGACCCCCAGCTCACTACAACCTCCCTTCAGGAAGTTACAGAGAGGAATGAGGTCTCCCCTGAGCCTCCTCTTCTCCACGCTGAACATTCCCAGCTCCTTCAGCCTCTCCTCATATGGCCTGTGTTCCAGACCCCTCACCAGCTTTGTTGCCCTCCTTTGAACACGTTCCAGGGCCTCAATATCTTTCTTGCAGTGAGGGGCCCAAAACTGGACACAGTACTTGAGGTGCGGCCTCACCAGTGCTGAATACAGGGGAACAATCACCTCTCTGCTCCTGCTTGCAACGCTGTTTCTGATGCAAGCCAGGATGCCATTGGCCTTCTTGGCCACCTGGGCACACTGCTGGCTCACGTTCAGCCCAGCATCAATCAATACCCCCAGGTCCATTTCCTCTATGCAGTCCTCCAGCCACACCGCCCCAAGCCTGTAGCGTCGCCTGGGGTTGTTGTAGCCAAAGTGCAGGACCCGGCATTTGGCCTTGTTGAAACTCATTCCACTTCCATACTTGTCTGCATAAAGGAGAACCTTAAACTGGAAAGAGAGCAGCAGGCTGGAACACAATCACCAGTACAATATCTAAAACACAATTTCAAATGGGTACAAATGTTTTCGTGCAGAAGGAAGTGCCATGTTCACTTATTATCCTTGCTGGCATTCTTTAGAGTAAAAATCATCAATTTTCTGAGGAAATAAAATGTTTTCTGTATAACATTGTCTGAGGTATACCTATTCCATCTTACTCTAAGAGATCTCTGATGTAAAAACAGCTAATTTGTGAATGCTGGAGCCAGACGATTAGCCAATGTGGCAGAATCTTTGGGCACATCTAAGACCAGAACTTCTGGTATATGAATGAAATACATCATAAAAATGTCGGTGTTTTTTGACTCCATGCGGCTCTGCTTCCACAGCAACAGCAGAGTACTGACATCCTCCTTTGTCCACTTTCTGTTGTCACACAGCAGCCACTCGCTGGTCCTGGGAAAGCTCCCTGTAGGACAGCACTGATAAGAAACTGAGGGAGAGACACAAACTACTTTCTTTTCTTAAACAATTTTTCAGCAGGATCCACCCCACAATTTCCTTCACAGCGCAGCTGACAAACAGTTGTGCCAAGGCATGTTGAACTGCAGTAGCAAATTAGGGAGAACAGATTAGAAAGGAGAGAATCAGAATACTTGAAGCTAAAAACAAAACAATCCTTGACGGAAATAACGATGGATTTGTATAATCATAATATTTTTGCACTGTATTCCTTTAGCTTATGATAGCTCTGTCCCTTTGCACTTCACCAATACACAGGAGAAACAGAAATAGTAAAACCAGAAAATTCTCTTACATCTTTCAGCATTGATTTTAATGTCATAACAGCTCATAGCAATACCAGGATATCTGCTTTTGATGGCACTCGTTATCTGGGGAATGTGCAGCCTGATGTCACATGGGTCATTAATCCTTTAAAGTAGTCTCTGCATAATTTGGTGTCTGTGCTAGAACAGCATTAGCAGTGTCTGTCATTAACTTAAATTGCACAGCAATATATAGAGAAAATAATATTTGAAATGTCTACTTGCAAACAATTAACTGAATGTATTTTCAAACAGAAGATTTTCAAAACCAGAAAAATATGCATCCACTATAGCAGGTAATCACAACTGCTGTATCTTGAGAGGTGCTATATGAATTTATAAGCTGTCAGCCTTTTTCTCCTGCACATCAACTAGTTTATTAATTACAGAACTGAGATTAAAAATATCTAACTGTACATTAAGATGTCTGTAGGAAATAACAGTTTTGCAGCATATGCCACCGTTTCATAAAATTATTACTTAAGACAAATCCTCCAGTAGAAAACTGGAGAACTGCTAATGAAATGGAGGTAAGCATATCTAAAAACAGATAAAATCCAACAACTTTATATGGCTAATTAATTAAATTCTCTATTGCAGTAGGGTAAAAGACAGAATTACAACAGCTTTCAAATTCAGCCCAGTAAGAACAACATATTTATACACAAATTTTAAATCCTTACACAAGATTTGAAGCAAGGAGGGAGACTAAAATAAGACTGCAGCTACCACTTACAGAACAGGAGCCTGAAGTTCTCTGTGGACAAGGCTAGCCTATAGTTGTATGCTACATAAAGGGCAGAGCACTAATTTACATTCATAAAAACAAAGCAGACCTGAAAAACTTCAGAAAGGAAAATGATCAAAGGTACAGGATGGCTTCTCTATGATGGAGGGCCAAGCAGAAATAGGACTCTCTGGTATAAAACAGAGACGGCCGTGGAAATTCATGTTAGAGGTCTGCATGCTGAAAAGACAAGTAGCAATCCTCCTGTGGCGTACAGAGGGGAGTTCTGGTGGAACACAAATTATTCTCAGTGAGATCAGATAGGCACTGGAACGAGTTGCTGAGGGAGAATGTATAGCCTACCAATGCTATCAATGAGAGATTTCCAGGGTTAGATTGGACAAGTCACTGAGCAGCATGATCCTTATTAATCCTGCTTGAAGAGTGAATAAAGCGATCTCTCAAAGCAGCTTCCAACTTAGCTTATTCCAATTCCCTGTTGTTTAAACATGAATACAAGGGAGCAAGCAAGACCTTCAAACAATATCTGCCTTGCTGTGGAACTAAAGCAAAAGGCAGAACAAAAGAAAAAAAAAAACAATCCCAAATAAGATCAAGTAAAATATAAGCAACAAATAAGCCCAATGAGAAAAAATCAAAAATTAATCACACAGTATAAACTATATTGTTAACTTTTTTTTCCAGTAATAATCTAAATTGATATTAATTGCACACATTTCCTGAAACAAGTTTTCACAATCATAGCAGAATATGTAAGCAATAGCACTTTTAAGGTTAACGCTGCAATTTGTACCCAACACATTTCAGAGTCTCCTCTTCATTTATCTGCCAAGATAAAAGCTCAGCAAGTCCAAGTCTTCCATGCAGCAACTGGTGATAAACATCAAAAATGGGACTGCATGTCCTACACTGCTGTGGAACAATGGAACTGAATTAAGGCTGCTCCAGAACCCTTATACAAAATTTCCTTCCTTTCAAGAGCATTTGTTCCTCTGATTAATTTCCTTTTCCACATACACTAAAATTGTTTCAGCAGATGTTGATAGGTTAATACTAATATCTTCTTCTGACATATGTAATAGGAAGTGGCAAGAAGTCTTCTAATGCTAACTAGGAGGCAGTAAAAGCTTATTTTACATGTTACATTAAAGAGAGGTAAACTCTGGTTTCTAAACAAAATTGAAAAGATAACAGACTTCTGAAAGGAGGAAAGCGGTTGAAACAACATATTTATAAGTCTTATTCGGTGGTACTGTTGTTGCTGGAAGTACTTGTTTAAGCAAAATAGAATTATCAATGAATATACACTCATTAGAAAGTATGTCATACTATGATTAATTAAGAATGAAGGCATGGAGGCTTTTTTATGCAGGCACAAGTGAATGTTTTCAAAGTATCACAGGAGCTACTTTGAAATATGAATTTTGAGATAGATAAAATGTTTTGCAGAGCAAACTTAAAATGTAAATGCAGATGTCACTGCCTACTGAAGATTGAGTATCCTGCTGCCTGATTTTTGTCAACGACTACTTACATGATGCTCAGCTACTCCTTAGAACTTAACTATGACAGTAAGAAACCTTAGCTTCCTTTCTTCATCACTGTGATACTCATATTTATGCAAAGTCTAAAAGTAAGTTACATTTTAACAAATTGAATTTTATGTCAAAAGCATTCGATGAATGTATTCAATCTGTTTTCAGTAGTAAATCAAATACTATAAGAGAAGAATTTGCGTGTAAACTTTTAGGATGTTAATGAGGCTGAAAAAATGGAAACTCTCTTGATGATGATCTAACAGGCTGCTACTTCAAAAAGGGTGAAAACATTAAAAGGAATTGAGAAATAATATGTCAAAATTAAGAAGGTTAAATAAAATCAACATATAGGTTGTTTATGGCCTAATGGACGGATAGAACTTCTTCATACTATAAAAAACAAAAAAAGCTCTCCACAGCTCACTGATCAGAATACAAAAGAATATAAGACAAGAAGTGTTAAAGAAAACAGACCTCGCCAGTCATTTTTAATATAAGGCATACATAACCTTAAGAAGCATTGAAAACTACCTTATAGCAGTGTTGCATGACAGCCAAAGCCTGTCTAATCACAACCACGCAAATGTATCAGAGAAACTCTCCACCATGAATGAGAATGTATCAAAGTGGAAATATCGTAGTTTTTCAAGAAAAGTTACCCAGAGCATAAGCCACTGCAACATCAGTAACAGCCAAAAGTTGCACTATTCTCTCATTCACAACAGTTCACAGAACTCCCTGAAAATGTATAACTTGCGAAGTGTCTCTTTCTGTCAGAATCACATAGCTCGAAATCTAAGCTTGTTTTTAGGTGGTTTTTTTTTTTTTTTTTTACTCTGAAAATTCATGAATATACGTTGTTTTACGAGGCTATCCTTAGTAATCTCCATTCAAGAAAATACACAAAAACATCACTTTAAGGCACACAAAGTCAGATCTTACCTAGAAGCTGATGAGAACAGCAAAGCAAAATTTCTCAGTTTCATGGCAAACAGTCACATACTAAAGTAGTTCACAAAAAGCTGTACAATTCCTTCCTTTCTTCTGCACTCAAAAGTGGACTTAATAAAGTTACAATTTTTTTAAACAATATCAGTTCTTACTGAAGTCTCTCTGTGTACAGGAGGAAAGACATTTAATAAAAAGTTAAACAATATTAGCCTTACAGTATAACAGACAGCACTAAAGAATTACACAGCAAAGATCAAGCCTGATTCCATAAGAAAAGAATTTCACCTAATATCACCAATTTATTATTACCCTAGTATTGCTAAGTAGCACAACAGACTTCCCCTTTCCCACATTACCTGTCAAAAACCTCCAGGAAATATAATAAAGACAGGATAGATTGAAATATGCTTTCAAATCTTCTTCTCTAGTTTTCCCCCTTAGAGTCATAAAAACTCCCATTTTGAGGTTGGCGAAAAAAAAAGAAAAAGAAAAAAAAAGGATCTAAAAAATATAAAGGCCATATATTCCAAAGCTAAGATCAGTTACTAACAGACTGGTACTAACGGAGAAAAAAATATATATAGTGAACATAAAATATTCTTAACTTTTTACAAATGTTAAAGGGGAAACTCAGGCCTTGTACAGAGCTCCTACACAAGGAAGAAGAAAAAGCTCAAATCATGTGCAACATATGGCTTTAATTGAGAATAATCATCCAGATGTTCTACATAAAGATGACATTAGGCCAATTTTATGACAGCTTTGTTGTCTGATGCTTAAACATTTGAAAGTTATAGCCACTATTTTGTAAGGATGTATCACGGTTCTACACTGTGATTATTTAACCACCCAGATGTTTGTTATTTCTGAAAATAATACAGATTTTCATCCTGGTAGAATCTTGAAGAGAATTGAATTTTCTGGTTACTTTAAACAAATGCTTTGTCTAGACCTCTTCACAGATTCTACTTTACAGTTCAAATTCATGCAACTCAATTCATAATTCTCTGCCTGGAAATCTGACAGTCATTTTTCAGAAGTACTGAAGAAACTCCATGTCTAGCAAAAAGGACACTTTAACTTCCACACATAGGTTAAATGCTTTTGCAGTTCAGCCACAGGCAGAATGTACTGAAGATTTAACAAAAACTGTAAACATAAATAAATCAATCTGCAATTCTTTTTCCATTGACAGAACGTGGGCTTTCATATTTTCAAATTATCAAAATCTCCTACAGTAATATGGGATAACATTTTAGCTGCTATATGAATACCAGACTAATTAATGAAGAAGTCAGGAAATAGTGTGCTTACTATCTCAACAATAAGGAATTATTTGAGACACAAGCAGAGAATTCAGAGCTTTCAAATGATTTCCAGTTTTCATTTTGAAAGGAAAATTTTGAGTGTAATATAAAATACTCCTTGGAGATAATATATTCTTGCTACTGTTCTTGGAGGAGAAGAGACTGACTGAATGAATATATCTAGCTAAATATACTTACTTTCTAGAATGGAACACTGAAGTAAACAGAATCCTCATCTGCATTCTGGATGTTATGGCCCTTATAAGAACTTCACAGCACATTTCAAGATCGTACTCTCTTCACAGATACCATTACTTTCAAATTATCAATTTTACAATTGCCACATAGCAGTTTACATTTCCACATTAACTAGCTAGAATTGTATTCTGCTATTTCATAGAGAACTCTCTATAATGGCTGTTGCTCTGTTTTCTCAAATTTTCCATTTATCTGAGCAAATGGAATGCTGGCTGTTGTAACAAAGCACGCACGAGGTGCTTGCAGCACTCTGCCACAGCTGCTAGGACAGATGTCTTTCTGGGAGAACGACCCACTGCCCAGAACATCACCTAAACAGAGCAGGAAAGAGAAAGGCATGGGGACATTGACTGAAACAAAACATGAGTCACTGTTATGTAAATATTTCTGAATATTTGAAAATGACACCAGTCAAATCTCTTATTACTAATATCAGAAATACTTTTATAAACTTAATTCAGAAGAACCAAGAACAGACCTCAATCTTCAAAAATCAGAAGAAGCAATAAAATAGGATGCGTGAGATGCACAAAAAAGGGAAAGCAGCATTCTGTATAGGTTGCACCTCAGTGCCACCATCAACAAAATGAACTGCACTATTTGTCATTCCTTAACTAAAAATAGAAAGTTACAGGTAATATAACAGTATGTATAGGATGCCCTAGTTACATTTCTGGTTGTCAGCAACATGAGTAATGATGGCAACCAGATAAAACACTTCATGGAAGTCACTGTAACAATGAAGTCACAGCTGCATTATTTATAAAGATCACAGAAACCAAGAAATAGTTGAAGTAACACGATGCTAGGGTTTTTAACATTATTTTCACAAATACTGCATGCATATCTACTAGAGTAGTTTAAGATGGATTACACAAGAAGATCAAATGGGAGTAGGAGGAATCAAGTAGGAAAGGAAATGCAACTACATTAGTAGTTACATTTCTGACAACAACAAAGATATTCAGATCTTATGTCAAAAACTAAAAGAGAACATAATCAGTTTAAGAGTCACTGCTGAAAGGAAAGTTTCCAGCAATTTCACAGTAGTTTCATACCACTGGTCTCCTATTAAGAAAGTCTGGAATAAAGGCATTTCCATGAGCAGTGAAGTTTAAGCTTGGCAATCAACACATACAAAGGAGCGTTCAAATATACTTTAACAAATGTTTTGTTTTCAGTACTTCCTACCTCCCTTTGGCAAATAACAAATAACTAATAGAAGAAGTAATGCAACTCTAATAAAAGCTTACTTTGTCAACAGCTTCAAGAAGAGGCCTTTTTAGGCATCAAAAATATAGAATCTCTCAAAGCTAATCAGCTAAGGAACTGCAGCTGCTACATTTCCAACTTCTATTGGAAGTTTTCTATTCTATTCTTGGTTCCCTTCGAAATAAAATAGGGCTGTTAAGGAAAATCTGCTTGATACCTTTATCGTGAAAAGAAAGGCCTTCACTATTGATCATTTACACTGACTTCCAGAGCTATTAATATAGAAAACCACTAGATATAAGAAAAACAAATTGATGGGCAATCAAAATCCTTTACATCTCATCTATGACATAAGTTATTAATACATAAAGTCAATCCACCAATACTATAAATAATGTTTCTAAACTGTTCTAACAGCCTCTGGCAATGTCAAGAATAAGATATAAGGATTTCCTTTTTAAGCAACAACAAAAACCAAACACAAACAAAGACATTTTAGAAGATAACATTTTACACATTACCTGAACTAGTAAGAATTTGCTATCTCAAGAAGTATGGATTGCTTTCTTTAAAGTAGACATAGCAAAGCCATTTTCAGCCATGGAGTCCTCACTGGGGCCTTGCAGTACCTGAGAGCAGCTTATAAACAGGAGGGAGACCAATTTTTTTTTACATGGGAAGATAATGACAGGACAAGGGGGAACAGATATAAAAGAGGGGAAATTTAGGTTAAATGTTATGGGGAAATTCTTCATTCAGACACAGGAATGTTTCCCAGAAAAGCCATGGATGCCCCATACTTGGAGGCATTCAAGGCCTGGTTGGATGGGGCCTTGATCTGCTGGTTGGTAACCCTACCCACAGCACAACCCAGATGAAGTAGATGATCTTTAAGATCCCTTCTAACATAAGCCGTTCTATGATTTTATGACTTAGTAGAAAAGCACAATTTTCAAAAAATGTTTGGCAGTAAAGCAATGTAACTAAACATGTCAAGTAGCTTCATAAAGAATAAATTTAGCTGACATAAGACAAACTGAAAAAGATACAAGACAGAACCCATGATTAAAGAAAGAAAGATGTAAATACCCTTTTAGGTTGTCTCTAACAATGCTGTTTAAATACATGAACAAAGAGCATGCTGCATTATTTTAAAACTTTAAATGAGCCACAAATAAAGAAAACATTCTATATGAAGCACTGAAAATAATTTCATCTATTAACCTACCTGAAGTTTATTCATACTTCATAGTTTCCTTAATATCAACTTGAAATTGCTTGTGGTAATAAAATAATACTTCAATTACGGTTGCTAATTAAAAGTTACAATCAGACGAGTAAGGACACAAACTGCAAATCATCAGCTCCTAAACTTTAGCTAAAAACTAATTTTTTGCAAAGAAATTCAAACATACAAAAACAACAGTACAAACAAGACGTTACCTAACTTCTCTTTCACAGTTGACTTCTGCCACCAAGGCCTATGATTGCCATCACACTGTCTACAACAGTAACCTTTGTTACATATAGTTTAACATCTTCTGCTCCTCCTTCTAGCTAATTACCACTTTTCAAAGACACCTGCTATAATACAGTCTGTCTTACTGCTGCCAGAAACCCCTAAAGCTGCTTTCTGTGTGCATATAGCTCTATTCTTTGGTATGGGAGAACAATGAGATTCTTACAGAAGTTTTAAATTCACAACTCAGCAGAATTACTGCAAGTAAGGTTCTCAATAATTTATAGGCAGCATAGCTTTCCTTGACAGATCACACACTGTAAATGTAATTTTTACAGTCTACTTGTGAATGACCAAACTATACATAGCTTAATTCCCCTTTTTCCTCACAGCCGTCAGACTTCTTCCTCTCCAACCCTGAAATTCAATCTAGAAGCATTAGACCTTAGAGTAAAGCTCTTGCTGGCTTTCTGTTTGGGATAAAAAACTTTAAACACAACTAACAATTCTATTTTAACATTTAAATTACAGTGTAGAAGTAAAAAGAAGTATCATACCATCAGAAAATGCATAACATAACAACATAAAAAGGATGCAAAAGCTCTACCTGGCAAAACAAAAAACCTTGATTAAAACCTCTGTATGCAATAGGCAAATTCTGTGTTGGCCAAGTAAAGGAAGATCTTTTACCAGACAGAACTTACCAGGAAGCAGACAGGTCAAGTTACGTAAGCACAGCTTGCAAGTTTCTACAGCTCCTCTTCCAAAACTGCTTATTATTTAGCTGAGGTTTTGGTTTTTCCTATTTATTTTATTTTTCCTTCCCCCCAGGAATAACTCATTCATTAATGGCATGCAGAGCCATGCATGAGCATGCAAACATCCTGCATAATTAAAATATCAAATTTTCATTATCAATCTAGGTTATCTTCTAAAAAAAAAGTTGCTGGTCTTCTGTCATGATAAACAGAATGTGATACAGTGAGATTTTTTAAAATATTGCTTGATATTTAGGCATGATATTGCATGCCTAAATTATAGCAAGTGTAGTACAGAAATATTTACACATGATAATTCTATCAAAATATCTGATATTTTCATTGAGATTAAAGTAGAGCTATGTGTTTCACTCCTTAATCAATTCCAGCCTTTCACAATACTCAGCTCCAGACTTGAAATCAAACTAGCTTGAGCACAAAATGTGTTCTGCTCTCTGGGGAGAAAGACTCCAGAAGAGCATTTTACAACGACCCATCTGGCAGTTTTACAAGCAAGGTTCATCTGTCTTAAATTCAATCACAATTGTAGAATGTGTTGGGGTATTTCTGTTTTTAAAAAATGAATACAGGGAGATATGTGTTTTGTTTGATCTAGACCCAACAGTATGTACTTTCTACTACACTTATACAAGATGACACAGGCATGCAGAGGTATCCAATGACTGCCTAAATCAGCAGGCAGTGCAGCACAACAGGAACAAGTACATACAGCAATACAATTGGTGCTAAGGGTGCCTATACTCCATGCATTTGGAAGGAGGTTTTAGTCTGGACCATCTCTGGTCTCATTGTGTGGAAGAAGATTATGGGTGCTTCTAACATAGACTTTTTAAGTTTCATCCAAAAGAAGATGACAGTCTGAGGGTAGCCTGTGAGGCAAATCAAAGTCAGAGACGGGGAGGAGCATGTCTCCAAAAGTACATTCTTGATCTTAATACTAAGGTACATCCAAGTAACTCACACAGATATGCATATACACACACACACACACACACATCTGAGTACACACATGCAAAACTGGCCTAAAAATGAGTAAGCGCAAGGTCCCACACCTGGGTCAGAGCAATCCCAAGCACAGATACAGGTTGGGTGGAGAATGGCTTGAGAGCAGCCCTGAGGAGAAGGATTTGCAGCTATCAGTTGATGAAAGGCTCAACACGAGCCAGCAGTGAGCACATACAGCCCAGAAGGCCAACTACATTCTAGTTTGCATCAAGACAAGTGTGACCAGCAGGAAGAGGGAGGTGATTCTGCCCCTCTACTCTGCTTTCATGAGACCCCACTTGAAGTACTGTGTCCAGTTCTGGGGCCCCCAATGCAACAAGGACATAGAGCTGGTGGAGTGGGTCCAGAGAGGGCCATGAAGATGATCAGAGGGCTGGAGCACCTTCCCTATGAGGACTGACTGAGAGAGTTGGGGCTTTTCAGACTAGAGAAGACTCTACGGAAACCTTATAGCAGCATTCCAGTACCTGAAGGGGGCTTAAAAGAAAACTGGGAAGGGACTTTTCATTAAGGCATGTAGCAACAGGACAAGGGGAAATGCTTTTAAACTGGAAGAAGGTAGATTTAGAGTAGATAATAGGAAGAAATTCTTTACCGTGAGAGTAGTGAGACACTGGAACAAGTTACCCAGTGAGGCTGTGGATGCCACCTCCCCAAAGGTGCTCAAGGCCGGGCTGGATGGGGCTTTCAGCAACCTGGTCTGCAAGGAGGTGTCCCTGCCTATAGCAGGAGGTTGGAACTAGGTGATCTGAAGGGTCTCTTCCAACCCAAACCATTCTGTGATTCTATGACTTATAATGAACACCAACCCCCACAAAAGAGTGTTCAGTTTGAGAGGTATTTATTTTATTTCGCATTTTAATATAAAAGGGAGCAAAGTTTTCAAGCAATGTTGGATTATACCATAATAGCCTTGGAAATTAAATTATTTGTATTTTCTTTACAGCTTGTTATTCATTTACAAAATAATCTAACCACTACAAAACAAATAATCCTTTTAAAAAGGATTAAAACATTTTTTATTGAGCTTTCCTTAAAACCAGCAAATTTCTCATGAAGTTGAATGCTGATATCAGTCTTAGTGGGTGTTAAATGATTAATAGCAGAGTTGGAACCTGAAAACTGGCATCCAATGTACTATTTATAACCAACATTAAAGAAACATTTTGTAATCCACGCAGAGAGCAAAATGCACTCAATAGTCACTATATCTGTTAAAAGCTCTTTATCCTTAATTTAAAACCTTGTCTTTTTAGGCTGTAAGCTGTTTAAAGTAAAGCTAATAAAACCGGGTCTTAAATTTAATTGTGGCTATGAGATATTATTACATGACGCATTAGCTTCTGTCTTTTGGTCTAACAATTTTATTGCATGAATATCCACACCTCCATCACAAAATTCAAGAACTGTTCCTCAAGAAATCAGATGCCTTGCTAGCAGAAATCAGAAGTTATTGTATATGGATTTCCTACTTTGCCAAAAGAAAATATGATTCATTTTCAACTTTGCTGATTAGCCCACCAGGCTGTCAAAATACTAAAATTTAGGAAGACAGACTGTACTATCAACTCCCATTGCACATTTTTTCACCCTTTTTTTTTTTTTTTTTTTTTTTAATAAGTTTTAGGTAATGTAGCTTTAATGTAGCTGCTCAGAGAATTTAAGTCAAATTTTCCTTAACTTTCTGTTCTATTCTTCACATATGGTGCCCAATAGCACACAGACACTCCTCTTACACAAATCTGCACCCTTCCTTTAGCCCAGGCATGGCAACTGTATGACTTCTCTAATCCACCTGCTTGTTTTTAAGAAACTACCCAGTTCTTAAGATTTAACAAATCTGTAAACAGAATATAAGCTTTCCTGACTTAGGAAGCCATGGTAAAAAACACTCTGGGGTTTATAACACAGAAAAAAAACCTAAAGTCAAATTCACTTTGCCATTCCCATCCCCCTCTTCTTGATCCTGCCATCACATCCACAGCAACTGCTGATTTGGTGCTTGCTTAAGCTCAGGAAAAACACACTGCTCCATAGAAATGTCATCTTTAATTAAACTGAATTTATCTCTGAATTTATCTGTTGTTGGTATTGATGATTCTTTTTTTTAAAAAAAATTATTAATAATTATTTTATAATTTTAATTATTACATAATTATTTAATTATTTTTAATTATTAGTTATATTCCCCCCCCAAAAAAAAAAAAAATATAAATATATATTATGGTAAAAATTGTCTTTTTTTTTTTTTTTTTTTTTTTAAATCTTGTTAATTAAGGTGTATCACAGAAGCAAATACAACACAAATTTTCATTTTACAATTCACCATCTCATGAAATTTACACATGCAAATAAAAGAAAAGAATAACAAACAAAAATCTCAACTATGAACAGTACTAAATTTTCAGAAGAAAAATAAACTACTAGTGATTTAACTTCAATGAGAAAATCACCATCAAAAGCATTATTTAGACTTTACAATTCCATCCTTAACAGCTAATCACTTCAATTTATCACAAGCACTTAAAAAATGCAGGCTGATACAGTAACCTTTTCATGGCTAAAGGAAAAAAAAACAACTGTATTTTTGGTCATGTGCATGATCAGTGCCGTGCTTTGAATGTATGTGGCCACATTACTTTTGCATTAGCAATATATTGTCTCTGTTATCCTCATTATAGGGGGTTAATTTGGATAAGTGACAAAAATGAAAGAAAGAAGCTAGTCTCTTTTTTTTTTTCTTAAACTATATGCATTCCCAATAGCTATTAAACAGTGCTATTTCTTATTAATGAAAACAACTTCAATGATTTAAAACTTAATCTGACCTGAGATTTCATTGTGCTATGATCCTCCTCACAGATCTACTAAACAAAGAAATTACAAATTCAAAACTACCTCAAGTCATTCAGTGTAGTAGTTATTACAAAGCCAGAGGGCTAATTAGAGAGATTTACAGGAAGATCACCTTCCTTGAGGTGAATAGTGATGCTGACCTCCACCCCAAATTAACTGTTCACTTGGAGAACAAATCTGGAAATTTGACCCTAAGTGTCACAAAAGTCTGCTGTTCCAAGGATGCAGGTCCTCCCACAGCTGAGCTTGCCCAGCAACTTAAACTGAGTTAGATGATAACTATTGTACTTTCTTTCAAATCTGAACTTCTCTCAGTTGCAACTTTCAGAGTCAACATTCCTTAGAATAAAAACAGGGTTCAAAAAAACCCTCCTTTTTTCTCTGCTTATATCAAAGCAGCAAACTGCCTTATTAAGCAAGAACAGGAGACATCGAGCCAGCTAAATAATGCTTCCCACCTGACCAAGTGCAACAACAGCCTTTTTTAAGAAATAGGAATGCTCTGCATCATTTTGCATCTGCAGTTGTACAGATTATAAAAGAACAGTGTATTGTGAAAACACAGACATAGAAAGATGTCATATTTCTTATGAATACAGTTCGAATTTGAAGTCTTATTTTCATTTCAACTGAGACTTCAAGATATGAAAACTTTCATATAAAAAACAATGGCAACTCTACAATATGCGATGCACAAAGACGCGATAAAAGCAGTTAATTATTACATGCGATGCCTTGGGTTTGGTTCTCTTTAAGTTATCACACGGCACAAATTCAAGTGCTTTAATGAAATCTATCATATCAACAGTATTAACCTTCCTAATGGAATTTATTATTATTCCCCATGAGATGACCAGATAATTTCATAAGACTTCTTCCCATGATCCCAAACTGTTGGCCTTTCTCACTTTTAATTTTTATTTCACAAGATGGCCAGAATGGACACTGCATAGAAACAATCTCCTGTGGGGAGTTAAAATTCCCTCCTTCTATTTTTAACAGTAAGGTAACAAGCTCTGAATCCTTTTTCCTTTGTTTTCTTTACGTTACACCTTTTTGAAAACTTCTAAAACAAGCAGAAAAAGCTATGCAGCATCCTAAACAGAAGGTATAACTGAGGAGCTAGTAAACATTTTCTCAGATGCTTACTCACACCAGCAGGAGGTCAAATAGATACTCACAAAATGCAAATCTGTTTGTGATACAGTGAATTATGCAAACGGCAGTCAAAAGAGAAGGACCCAAAGGTAGTACATTCTGCCTTTCAGAAATGCTACAGCAGAAACAACTGCTACAGACTATCACTTCAGTATCATTTCTTTCACCAACTTTTCAAGCCATACATAATTATACAGCTATTTTTAAATGAGAGTCAAAAATAATAATTAAAAAAAGAAAAAAGTCTCAGAAGATACGAAAACACAGCAGATTATAATTTCAGATTTCCGTGTGCTATGAAATAGTAGAGCTTGCTCCATATGTGACTGGCTCAGTTCACAAAGACATCAAATGTTTTCTGCTTAATCCATCAAAACCCACACAAGCAAATCCCATGGTTACAGCAGAGCAATATGCACTGGACTATAATCTTGAAAAACAAATTTCCAAAATAAGCCAAAAAAAAAAATCATTTAAAACGAGACTTAAAAATAGACCTAAGAGATAACTCCATAATGTGTGAGCAAGATTGAAGAAAAAACAAACAACCACAAAAAATACAGAACAAGGCATGAATTCCAATCCCGTGTCTTATCCAAGAATGTTTTTTCTGCTCCCTAGTTCCCACTCCTTAATTCTGAAAGAAATCTCTGTTCCACTTAAGCAATGAGTACAGAGGATAAGGTGTTGGTATATGTGTTTTATCACAACAATCAAGAGAAAAATCATTTGGTGCTGTGTTCTTCTAAGAACCTGAAAAGAAATCTCACTTATGGATGTTGAAGGTGAGTGGTTTAATTTTTTTTTCTTCTATACTTTTAAATTTATTTTAAACGCAACTGGTCTGATGGAAAGAGCACATTAGGTCAGTCTCACACCTTCAGTAAAGCATGAAATAGGGTTTCAGACAAAATTAGGAAAGCAGAAAACAAGAGAAGTCAGCATAAGAATGTATAGAATGAGTGGGAAAAGGGCAGACTAAGAGACATGCATCAAACAAGTCCTACAATGGGAAGCGTGGCAGATGAAGGTTACTAACACTACATGAGTCAATCTTTTAATTATACTCAGAGCTATCAGTTCTTTTGTCGTCAGTCAAGATTACTTCATTTTAATGCCAGGAATTTTCCAGGAGAGATATTTTCAATAGGTACATAAGTACTATTTACTGCACAAAGTGCACAAATGCTCGGTTAAACCCTACAAAATGAGTACATATAAGGGTATGTACTTTTAACAATGACATATTTATACTCCAGTGATTACAGAGAAAAATCTGAGATGACAGCCATAAGGATGAACACTAACTTTCTATCAGATTAAAATATCTGTCTCTTCAGTCTTAGAAAAAGATCAGGAACATATAAAATGATCTAGTAAGAGTACACATAAGAGCAATTAAAAACTGTCAATAAAATCACTAAGAAGACAGCTCCCTAGTATGTGGCTTGAAAATCAGCAGGTTCTGACCCATCAAAAAAATTAGGCTTCGAAACAGCCTTGCACTGGGATTAAAAAACCAAACATAAATCAGAAAAACAAACCTGCTCCCACAGGGCCCTAGCTTTTCAAAAAAGATCTTGATCAGCTTTTGAAATAGTAACATAAGAGGTCATTTCCATTTCCTCGTGGCTGTAAGGATACATGAAGCAGGGTACATTTTGACAGATGAGCATATGAAGTCACTATCAAATTCAAAATGACTCCAAAGGGATTATCTCGTTATTTATCTCCTAAAAAGATCTATATCTGGCTACCTGGTAGCTTATTTTGTAGGTTGCTTAGAGGCTTCAGCCACTAATACTGCTGACCTGTGGTAACTGATTCGCAAGAAGCCAGAAGATCCCCAAGTATCATATTCCAAGATATCAGGATACAGTTCCTCAGCAGGTACAATTTCCAAGTTTCTCAGTACTGGTATAGTTAACCAGGCAAACTGCCTGGAAGAATGAGTTCCATGTGGATTTTATTTAGAGGATTTTACTAGAAAAATACATGGATCGAGGTGCAAAAGAATGAGAGACAAAAAAACCCAAAATCACCAAGAAAAAAATCCCACCACCTTTCAATGTCTCCATGGCATACATGAAATGAAGCAGTTTTTATGCTGACCTGTATTGGTCAGGTAAAAATGCCGTACACATACTGACACACTACTCATTTCAGCAGGTGTATGGGAATCCAATGTAGAATTCCTTTCCTTTGCCACACCATGGAGGATTTTTAGTGCTTATTCTCATTCAGTGTGTGTTTTTATTTTATTTTTTAATTTAATCGAGTCTCAAAACATCCACTCTTTGGTATGCAGTGCAGTAGCTTGACCATGAACATGTATTTAAGAAATTTTTCTGAATGTTTCATTCACGTTCATGCAAAATTAAGAGAGTCAAAAAAAACCCCAAACAAATAAAAAACAGATTCCAAGTGAGGCTGTGCACATTGTTCCCCCTTTTACAGAATCTTAGCTGGTAGTCAGAGAAAATAAAAGGTCCTTGTCTGGGCAAATGAGACGTGAAATTGTAAAGTGGCTAGATGAAAAGGCAATACATGTCAGTGTACTTATATACCTGAAAGCCAAACACACGACTTCAAGGTGCAGCAATCCCCCAGAATCATATTGATTTCACCATCTTATTTTCACTACAAAATGAAAACTGTATTTTACAATAAAGAGGTTTTATACTTACAAAATGTTTAGTTATTAATGCAGGTGCATCACTGACAGATTCTTTAAAGCTCACTTTGCATAATGATGTCAAGTCATCACAAAACAAATTAAAAATTGAATAAAAATGCATTTACAATTGTTACTGAGACATTACCAATGAAAAATATTTGCACATTGCCTGATAATGATTACATGTACTACTAATCTTTAGCATTAATATATTTTGATACATCGACTTTTTGCTTTAAGAAACTTTAAAGGATAAAATTTGTCTGTATCTGACTGTGAAGCTGCAAATATTTTCAGACCATGTAAGATTGTTTTCCCCAAAAACCTGCAGCCTGTTTAGCAGCTCTATTTAAATTGATCCAGAACAGAATAAAATTTGGATTTGTTACAGCCAGAAAAATGTATCATCTTATTAAAATACAGTTTTGTTTGTACATCACCAGTCAACTTTCAGACTGAAACCTGCCAAAATAGAAATCAAACCCATGTGCATAGCACAGAAAAAAAAAAAAAAAGAAAAAAAGAAAAAAGATTAAAATAAAATCAAATACCCATGAGTGCTGTCAGAATATCACATAATTTGCTTTTTTAAAAAAAAAGAAAATAAAAGAAAAACGGAAATTTCCCTAGTTGGACATAACCATTCTATTTTGTTCCTCCTTCCATCTTACAGAAAACAAATACATTCTCCTTTGAAGTTACTCCTCCATCTTGCAAATAATAGATTCTACAGTATAACAGAAAGTAAAAAGCAAGTCATTTTGCCATTTTTGTACTTCTTTCTCCGAAACTTTGTGGGCATTTTACAACAAAATTACATAGAGTTACTGAATGACAATTATTAAACAAGAACATATTTGCTATTATTGAAATTTAGTCAACCTATAACTTAAACACCAGAATTTATTCTTCCACTAATAACACTCTATGCCAAGTACAAAGGAAGTGACAAAAGAGAATGTTAAAAACAAAACCAAACAAGCAGTCACAATAACCCAGCAACTCACCCGCAAAGCTTCAATTACAAGGTCTCGTGCTTCCAGTTCTCCTTCCATTATACTCAAAAGCATCCGCAACTCCGGCTTGCTCAAGTTATCCACATCAAACTCTCTTTTCTGGAAGAAACAAAACACTGATGAATACACTAAATAAAGGACTGCAGTGGCTAATGCAGATCCAAAATACAGATATATCAGCATCCTAATTACGGGTTTCTCTAACATCCATGACCATCAAAAATTGAGGTGGCTTTTCTTGTAGCTACAAAGTCAGAGTAAGTCACAGAGACCTTCTATTTAAGATGAAGAAATTAAAAGCCCAGTGGTGTGACACTGCTTCAAATCCTCTACTGTTGGAAGAAATTGATCATTCTAAGTGTCCTGAATGATAGGGGTAAAATGTTAAAAAAAAAACTTAGTGACAAACAGTGCATAGCATCATAAAGGTTGGAAAAGACCTTCAAGATTATCTAGTCCAACCGTCAGCCATCACCCCATGCTCACACGTCCCTCAGTGCCACACCTGCATGTTCTGTGAACCTCCCGGGATGGTGACTCCAGCACCTCCTGGGACAACCTGCTCCAATGCCTCACCACTCTTTCTGAGAAGAAATTTTTCCTAATATTCAACCTGAACCTCCTCTGGCACAACTTGGGGTTATTACCTCTCATCCTACTGCTGTTACAAAGGAGAAGATGCCAATCCCCACATCGACACAGCCTCCTATGTAGAGAACAATGAGGTCTTCCCTGAGCCTTCTCCAGCCTCAGGAATCCCAGTTCCCTCAGCTGCTCTCCGTAAGTTCCTGTACAACCTCACAGTGACAGAATTGTTTCAGCAGACCTGAAACAGCACACCAGGAATGAAGGCAAGAGAGAGTGGCAGTGCTTTATAGAGAGGAACAGAGGGGATGCTATTATTACCTACAAATCACAAAGGTAGGAGATGAGTCTGCTCACCAAGCCGCACAATGCCAACAGAAAGGACTGTTTAGTAAATTTAGAAGGGCATCATTTTAAAGGAGAGAAAACATTCCACATGCCAGACTCAGTTGAGAAGCATGATCAGTAGCACACTATTCACTGAAAGGGAACAGTAAAGTTCTTGCTGTGATGTAGATGTGTCTTCTAGCAAAGCCCTGAGATAAAGACACATATCTGTCTTCAATATGAGTTAATCAGTTGCCAAATTAGCTGAACCGCATATCAGGACATACTACCTGTTTTCCCTGAAGGATGAAATCAAACGTAAGAGCTCAGTTACCCTGGCACTTGACTTTCTCTCAGGAAAATCCAATAAAAATTAAAGTACCATTTCTTCTGTCTCAAGGCAAGAGGAGAGCAGAAGAGTTGTTCTTCCCTCAGGTTAGAAGGTCATGGATCATAACTTCCCAAAAGCTATAACTATATTAGATTTACTCTGAGTTCCACTTTTTACTTTGCAGTTCAAACAGGTGCACAAATGGCTAGTGAGAGCCACACACCAGAATATTAGCTGGACATATTCATTTATTATTATTATTTCATTTAGTGGACTAAGCTTCCTCGTCTATTTGAACAACATGGGGCAACAAAGAGGACCAATGATTTCTATTCATCACAACTATTTCTGGGACATGGCCATCCACTCCAACCAATATTTCTGAACTGAACAATAATTACCTTTTATTTTTCCTACCTGGGTCAACTACTGCTCTAAACCAAAAGATACCTCTTATCCTACATATCAATGAATCATTGAACACAATCTGTCTCTGAAGGCTTTTTCATAACATGTGCTAAAACTTCTCTCAATTCTACACTTCGCTCACCATCTATGGATGTGCATGCGCAAAGTTACTTTTAGTAACTAGATCTTCCTTATAAAATCTTGTGTAAGTGGACTGCATTTTGCCTCACAGGCTGCAGCATATCTCATTCCCAATCCTTCTAACCATTAAATTTAATTCAGTCAGATAGCAGGACCCACTTATGCACCCTTCTTCTACGAACTACTTTATAATGTCTAAAAGCTCAAGGATAGTAACTGATTTATTCATATAATTTCCCTCTAGAGAGGAAAAACTGCCTCCATTTCTCAAACAGAAAGCTGATGCAGAGATATCAAGTACTTTTGTCCCAGCCACAGAAAGCAGTGTCAAACAGTAACAAGTCTGACATCTCCATTCAGTGGCTTCCCCTTCTAAAATCTCATTCCCTCATCTGTCAGAAGAGATGCCCAGCACTTCTGCTAGGCATGGCCAAAGTGAAATGGTGCACAAGGTCAAGAAACATCATCCTACTCTTCTAAGTCAGTAAATCCAGCTGGTCAGGAGGTAAAAGCTCTTTGTCAAAGGACCGACCGTATATCACAGGTGAAACTTTTCATTTCTAAATCTCCTACAAGACATAAATGAAAATACTTTTCTATTCATTACAAACCAGAGGCACAATTCAACAGGTGAAGTAACTATGAGATACTTTTTTTTTAACTAAGCATCTGATCAAAGCAATTAAAGTAAATTTTACTCAAGTACATACTTCAAACTAGAGCATATGAAAAAACATCAACAGCAAGTAATTCAGAGTGCTCTCTAGCAATTTAAAGTCAGATAAAAATAAACACAAAAATGCTAATGGAAAGACATATCAATGACATATACAGCTCAGTTTTCATACTTTTCATTTTGAAAACCTGAAAGAAGAACGAGCAAAACCACTTCATAAATGAACATCTCTAGTAGATCAGACTAAAAGCCCACTTAGCCTGTTTTCAAAAGCAGCCAATAATGGGTGCCTTGAAATCACTACCAGAACAGAACAAGCACATAATGATGCTTCCCAGAAACACTCTCCCAACCACCAGCAGTTTTCATCTTACGCACTTTCTGAGCTATAAACCATAATTCTGCATGTAGTAGTCTTTGATGAACATACATCACGTGAATCTGTCCCTTTGCTTTTTGAATCTGTGTAATTTCAGAATCCATAACATTCTGCAACTCAGCTATACATTGTGTGAAGAATCATGACCTTTGCTGTCAATCTGCCCCATTAGCTACTTTTGTTTGGTGTCTTCCATGTATTAAACCTACATATAGCATATGATGAAATAGAACTATGCTTCCTCAAAGACATCTCCTGGGGACCAAGCACGGCAGGCTTGCTTGAAGTTCTCATCCAGAAGAATTGCTGGCCTTACTTTTAGTGAAAATTGTTGTTCAGTTCCAGAAAAATAATCTCCCTCACATCTTCCAGTGGAGCAGTAGCTCTTACATCTCCAGAAAATAAAAGACTCCATTAGTAGCACATGGCTTATGTGTCATCTGGGGTTTTGCTACAATAGGTCTGGTAGAGTGCCAAGCTGTAACAATTTCACCAACGATTTAAGAACTACGTAACCAAGCCATCCTCCGCATCAGTTTTACAACACAGATATATGAATATGTTGCCCCAGGGTGAAATTCGGCATACGCTACCAGAACACAGGAGGTATTTTTTCACTCCTTCTTTTGGATTTTAAAATGTCTGGTTTATTTGATTTATAAAGTCACTGAATAAGACTGCCTCAAAAACTTCATGCTATTTTTCAGATCAGCTTTGTAAGGGGTTTGTGTTGTCTGGCAGCAAGTACAATGACAGTAGACAAAACAGCTAATTAGCAAAAACTCATTTAAATTCCCACATATGCACCACAAAAAACAAACAAACAAAAAAAAAAAACCAACCAAAAAACAACAAACCCCCCCCCCATATACATATATAGGCAAAATGGTGACCTGCACTGCCCCAAGATGAAATGAGCTCTACCCTGAGCAAAGAAGACAACAAAAACAACTTCCAAACAAGAGAAAGCTGGGACAGGACAGCAGCGATTAACCTGGACAAGCATTTCCCCCCCCAGATCACCTTATGAAAAAGAGGAAAGAGGATGGAGTGGGAAGGTTACCCAAGAGGCAAAGGAACAGAAGATACTCTTTCCCACATTGGTGGCTATTCAGAGGAGAGATGACAAAAGCCTTTAGGATAAAGTTTGTCCCCATCACTTTTCAAGAAAACAACGCAGTTTCTTGTGATAGATTGGCAGTACCAGTAGTTTGGTTTTGCTAATATAGCCCAGTCAATACTACTGGCAACCTCAAGAGCAGAGGGTGTCATTGACTACACTACAACAGCAGCTGTTAGAAACTCCAGTACCTTCAGAAGTCTGGATGGGTCAAGCAGGAAAGTCACAGCTGTGTAGAAAGCAGGTTAACTGTGGATTAATCAGAGGTGACCACAGAAAACAACCTCCTTCTTGCTCAGAAAGCAGCTAGATGGCCTATTTAAAGATGGAGCTGGCTGACCACCCAGGACCTGGGAAAGAAACCTGTAAAGCATAATTAAGGCCTGAGATGGAAAGACAGGAAGAGTCCTTCCAGAAGAGAAGGGAAAGGTACAAATCTACATTTGTTATATACTTTATATGGAGCTCCATTAAATACACGCAAGAATCCTCTTGAGGATTCACAGAGTAGACTTCCAAGATGAGCTTTTAAAGTAAAAGGATTTGGCATTAGTTATTAGTTTTACAATGTAAACTTTTAATACCACGCTGGCCCACAGTTGTCAGGTCCATGATATAAATGCACCAGGGAAACATAACCCTGATTCATATATTTGACAACCATGTCCAGGTAGAACTCATCTGAACAAAGATAAGCACGTCACAACTAATTCTATTTTTGTTCCCTGTACATAAGTATCTAGTGCAATCTGAGGTACCAGAGAGACCTTTTGGAGGCAGGTAGGTATGATACAGAATCACCCATGCCATTTGGATGGGTAGCCAGCTGTGATACCACAAAATGCTGCGTGTGGACTGCTAATGTCAGGCCTGAGGACAGGACTGAGACACCTACAGGAAGACTGAAGGCAGTGTGTGAATGAAGTGAATAATCTCCTGCTGTATGCAACAGAAACCCGATCAGCCCAGTCAAAATAGCCAAGAAAGCTATTCAGCTAACCAGCCTGCAGAACTACTTGTTTGAGGCTCCACTTGAGGTATTGGTTGGATTTCCACTCACTGTAATAGGATAATTAACACTGTGCATATATGAAAACACATTTAAGTGCCTTGAATCCCACTAATACCTCCAAGAGTCACCAGCCTATTCACTCACTTAAAACCAGAGAAATTCATAAATCTGTTTCCAAAACAGATCATTCCTTGTAACCACTTCATTCTTTCCACCAAGTATAAAAGAAATTTTCAAGACCTAGCACAGCATTAACGTGGGCACATGTGCAAATGAATCCCAATTCTTTCCTAATAAAGAAAACACTGTAAAAAGAAAAAAGAAAATAAGTGGTTATAATATCCACGCAGTGTTCCTGGATAGTTCAGAGAATATATGATGTATTGTTTTTGGCTGTGCAAGATCTCTTTCTTAGGCTGAAAATAGAGAATGAATTTGACACCATGCTTGTCCAGAAGTTATATTATGTAAGAATACATGCTCAGTTCTTACCATACCCAGGACAAACTCAAGAAATAAGATGTGACCAACAGAAAGGTTAACATCCAGGACTTCGATACAGTTTCATGCAATCTCAACTAAGAGACCATGAGAGAACTTGACATGCATTTAATTATTCCCATCCATTAGGTCAATGACTTACTGAATTGATCACCACTAAAGTTACCTGTTTATTCTGCTCCCCTCTTTTCCAAGCACAGCATTTTTGCTTTCTGTTTTTTTGTTTTGTTTTGTTTTTTCCCCTCAAAGGTCTTCCTTAAAAGGCAGGGGGTGGTTTTGTTTAGCGGGTGTGGATTTTTGTTTTTGCTCAGGCTAACTGCAAAACTTTTTAACAGCTTTGGCATTAAGCAAAAATAAACTTCAGAACTGAGAAATGTATTCTGGAAACCAAAAAACAGCCTACAGCTCCTCCAAAATTAGTAAGACATTGACCTTTACATGTACCCAGATATTCTCACAGCTGTTAAAACACGTTTGCAAACTACGAACAGCGCAAAGGTACTAAGGCATCTTTGATTTCAGGTTAAGTCAGGTATCTACGTTTTTTTTTTCATAGATCTAAGCTTACATCAGCCCTTCTGCAACCATGTTTAAAACTGTTACTTAAGTTTAACAGGGAATTCCTGTTCTGAAAAGTCACTTTCAAGTAAGCCACTTCTAAGGCAAATAGTATGATTTGATCTAAATACTGGTACACACTCTTGAAGTACTCTTCAGAACGACTTGCAAGTCTTTCAGAATTTGATATCTTACCTTGTCCTACTTAAGACTAAGAAACAATGCCCAGGAAACCTTTACTTCCCACACCAAGGAAGGCAGTACCTCTAGGCCTACTGACTTCTTTCTGTTTACATATGCAATGATGACACAGGGAGGAGTGGGTGCAGAGGCAGACCTCCCACTGTTGTTTTCCTATATCGAGCTCTTTCTTTCCCCATTTTAGCTTCATTTCCATCTCTATTCCCATTTTGCTATACCGACTTTGAGGCCACAGCAGGGCCTCTCTCTCCCACACTTAAACAAACATCAAAGCGGCTGGGAAAAGAACAGGACGTATTACATCCTGAAGACTTGTCACTCCTCACCATTTTCACACACCAGGCTCGCTGTGCTGCCCCTGTGCATTTCATTCTTAACGAATGTGACGTGTCTTCATTTGGAAGAGAAGGGGCCCTCCCAACAAATGAAGGGATGCTGAGTGACCAGCCACGGAAGACAACCATGGAGGACGGTGGCACAGAACGCAAAGGGATGCAGGTTGGGCTGGGAGAGGAAGGGAAGACAGCAGGTTGGGTAGCAAGGCTTGGAGCATATCCCTGAACCACAAATCAAGAGCAGGCACTCATTACATAGGAGACACAAAACAGCAGCAGGACAAAACCAGACAACTGTGATGTCTCTGCATCACACCTACATGTTGGAACACCACAACAGTATTACGCATCTGACGAGATGAAAGTAACTTCTTTGAACATTAGCACTACACTGAGAACTTGTATTCAGATGAGGATCGTGGTAGTTAATTAAAGTCCTTCTGCAAGTGACTATTTTCCAAGACATATAGTCCCTAATAAGAGATACAGGCTTTGCTTTTCAAGGGTTATGATCTCATTTTCTGCTACATGCAGTATTTCTCAGATAAGAATCTTCACAACTTATTTGTGTCACTCTGTGTAACCGATTTGACCAAATCACTATTCAGCATTTCACTGTATTGACCAGAATGGCAATTCTACTACAAATGTTCTTACAGATCAACAGATAATGAATACAAGCTAAATTTAAAAACTTACTAAATGTCACTATAAAGTGCCATGGAATTTCTCTCCGCTTACTTTGTTTAGTCATCAAATTTTAATCCACTTAACGTTGACAGTTTTGTTTTTTTTTCCTGTAGCACAACTTTTTATACTGTTACTTGATCCGTAGCAAACCAGACCGATCATTTCAAGTATGTACACATCATTCTCAAAGAAATTTTGACAGATGAAGACAGGAAACAACCCCTACTCGCTTCAGAGAATCAAGATATCATTCCACCTATATGCTGTACAGAGCCACCAGAAAGGACTGCCTTTTGGAGAAAAATACCTTTCGTGTGTTTGGCCACTGGTCAAGAAAAATGAGAAGTAGAGATTTTACTGGATAATGTTAACAAACTATTAGAAATAGCAGGCTTTTCGTGCTATTTGTTAAACATCTACCAAAGCTATAATGTGTGACAAGCTGGCTCTCTACAGGTAGCGCGTAGCATTCAATATTTCAACAAGATGACTGTCAAACTGAAATATTTCTTGCTATTACATAATCATTTTTTGGTAGACAGTACGCAGATGGAAACAATTCAAAGACATCTTGAAATACACACTCATGCTTTCCTGAATTATAGTCCAAATTGCCCCAACACAGTTTCACTGACTCAGGCAATCATGCTGCACGGGTATTGGAAAGGACAAGACCATGCCATTTTACCTTGTCATCCTTTCCACAACAAAACCACTAATATTTTGAGAGAGACAACTGGGAACTCAGAAAGATAAGGCTATCAGCCTTACTCCTGAACATAACACTATAGAACAGCCTGGGGTTTTACAGTCACTTCCTCTAGGGAGGGAAAGAAAAAAAGATTTCACGTCTTCCATATTTGATCCTTTTCTACAATGGTTCTAGGAACAGAAAAAAAAACAACCAAGTAGTTTTGTTTTCCTTTTCCCAGTGATGTTCCTGATAGCATATCTGCTGGTGTACCAAGATACAGGAGTAACAGCATTAGTATGAAAACACTCTACTGTACATTTACTTCTTACACTGTATAATTTGCATATGAATAATTACTATTAAAAACACTGTTCCTACCACTTTCCATTGCATAGTTTGTACAATCAGCATTCTGAGAACTCAACCTAAAACTGAAGAGTTTTGCATGACTTACAATATTGTCACACCTGGATGCTTACTGTCACCCTAACAACTACGCAAGATGTTTCCATTCATAATTCTATATCTTGAATATAAAGACAGAAAATAAGAGACTCATACTGACTCTTCAACAGGAAGATCAGAGTATGGCACAAATATTTTTTAAATCTTTCCATTGCACAGAGATGTTACTTTCGCATACAAAAACTAGAATGAAATTGACAACTGAATGTCTACAATACCAAGAAAATACAGGATGAAAAGAGATATTAAAGGACTAAATGCAAATTAAAAGTCCTTTTAAGAATATTTTATTGCTGCTTAAGTACAGCTTCTACTTCAATTACAGAGCAACTTTCCAGTACACATTACTTTCCAGTATCTGCAGATTTAGAAGAATATTTTAAAAGCAGTGTGGTGTAGAGCTATCAGTCCTACATGACAACAAGCACCAACCTGCATGACCAGCACATGCAGCACTGCCCAACAGGGCAGTGTTGGAATACTGCTTCAGTATGAGCTACTCTTGTGAGTTCTTCAAACTCAGAAAAAAAAATAAAGGCAGTAGTCATATGAAACACTGAAGAATTCAGCATAAATATTTTTTTACTCAAGGCCAGGACTTAGAAGTGTTTAATATTTTGCTTTTATGAACTGTTACCTTAACATTCTTTCATGTCACAGTTCTGCCATTGCTTCAAAAGAGCAATGTTATTCACTTTGTAAGGCTTTCCTTCCCTCTTTTTTTTTTTTTTTAATATATTTTTTATTTCCTTATTTAAGTAAAACTCAGTTTCTACAACAGGGCAGAAGTTAATCTTCCTCGTGTGCATTAACGGTGCAGTCAGAACACGGTTTCAGGTAAGATTTGTGCCTGCTTGAAAGAGAATAAATAAATAAATAAACCATCAGCATCTTCAATCCCACAGAAGCCGGTGCCATCCTTCCTTCTGGCGTTACTCCCTTCAGCAACGATCCAACCTCAAAGGCGTACCTCAACGATTTTAGCACCCTGAACTCGGCATTTCGTTACGCGGAGAGGCGCTCAGGGGCTGCTCTCGGACCGGCCCGGCTCTCGCACAGCTGCTCCCGCACGACCCCCAGCCCCGTCGGACCGGCCAGCACCGCGCTGCCCGCCGGGGACCCGGGCGCTGCGGGTAGGGGAAAGCTGAGGGGAGAAGCTCTACTCTCCCGCCACGGAACAGGCGACGAGCCGGAGAAAGGACAGCAAAGGAGGGCAGCGGGAATCAGCCTGCATTCGGCCGTAGCCGCGCGCCGTGCCCGCCTCACGCAGCGCCTCACGCAGCCGGCTGCTCGGGAGCAGGGAGCCCGACGGCCTCTCCGCGCTGCCCCGCCGCCCGGGGCCCCTCACATCCCGCGGACGGGAGGAAAAGGGGCGCTGTCTCGGCGTCCCTCATCCGCGCAGGGATGAACGAGAGAGAAACGGTGGAAAGGAGACAGCGAGCTCCTGCGGGCGAGGATTCAGATGAGCGCTTCCCCAGCCCCGAGCCGCGGGCTCCGGGCGCTGTCACCACCTCCGCTCCGGGAAAGGGACCGGAGCAGCCCCGCCGCACCGCCCAGCCTGCGCCCTCCCCGCCCCGAGCTCCTCAGCCGGGCGGGCAGCGGGAAGGAACAATGGGGCAGCCCCCGAGGAAGGCGGACGGGGAAAGAGGGGACCCCCGCGCTTGCCCCTCTTCTCCCCCGGGGCGGGACACAGCTCCCCGCCGCAGCCGAGCCCCGTCCCGCCCCAGGGGAGAAGGAGGGCGGAGGGACGGAGCGGGGGAGGCAGGTCTCCGGGCACCGTTCTGCTCCGTCCCGTCCCCACCGCAGCCCTCCTCGCCCCGGTCAGGTCCGACCCCCCGGCCCGGTTACCGCTGCCGTAGCTGCCGAGTCCTCCTGCGCGCCGGAGCCCAGCTCGCCGCTCGCGCCCTCCGTCGCCATCTTCCCGCTGTAACGGCTCCGGCGCGGAGCGCGGCGCGGAGCCGAGTGGCAGCCGCCGCCGCCCGGCGCTTAACCCCCTCCCCGCCGGCACCGGGCCCGGCGGCGGCTCGGAGCTTAACCCCTCCGGCGCCGCGCCAACGCCGTGCCGCCGGCTGAGGCGAGCGAGTCCCGGCGTTGGGCTACCGGGCGGTCGGGTTTCACCTCCTCCCCTCCGCCCCCCGCCATCAGGCGGCCCGCAGCCAGGCGGAGGCGGGGGAGCGGGACCCCACCGCGGGCCGCCCGCCCGCCATGGTGGCTGAGGGGAGTGCCCCTGGCACGGCGCGGCCCGCAGGCACCGCTCGGCTCCCTGCCCGCCTCCGTGGCTCGGAAGAATGGAGGGAAAGCATAGAGGAGAAGAAAGAAAGAGCTTGTGCGGTGTGGGCTCGGCTCACCTGCCCAGTTAGACCCAGCCGAAGTCTTGGAAGGAAAGGTGTCTCTGCCTGGGGGTGCTGACAGGGGTGTGCCTGAAGGAGCACCTCTCCTGTCACCTCCCTGTGGAGGACCAGGGAGGACTCTGCTGTAGCTGCTCCTTGTTTACTGGCATGTTTACATGCCAAAGTGGCTTCTGGCCTGTAAGGGTGCACTTTCATGCAGGCCTACCGCAGGGGGCCAGATTAAAGCCTCCGCATGCAGCCCTAAAGCTCACCTTGGACTGCGGATGCCCTTTGCCATTCCAGACCACAACCTCCTCGCTCAAAACCTGTTTCAACCTCTCCAAAAGAAACCACTACCATACAGGCAGTCTGCCCCTTAGAGAAAATGCCATGCCGCCTGCCTCGAGGCATTACCTCTGTGCTTTTCTCTTACAGTGAGAACCCACTTGGTAAACTACAGATCAGCCTGAATGCACTCTCTTCCAGAACCAACATAATCAATGACAAGCAAAATCTGGGACCTGTTTGTTCTGCACCCACATATGACTTCCACATAGAACACAAACACACGGAGCCTTGCAGATCTCCTCTAATAGGGCTGCCTCACTTGTAAGTTTATACTGAATTCCCTTGGCACCACAACCAGACCAAAATGGACCAATGATTTTCCTTGATAATAGATAATAGATAGCAAATGTTCTTCTAAGCATGCTTTAGCTAAGGATATGAGTGAGAACATACATGAACTTTCCCCTTGCATACCCGGAACGGGAACCAATTAGCCATTAGGGGAATAAACAACAGTAATATAAACAGTCTGAACAGAGCAGAATTCAGTGTGCAGAGTCCATTACAGAGCACAAAAACTCCAGTCAAACAGATGTATCCTAGGTTGAGGGTTGATTTTTTGGTGTATTTTTTTTCCTTAAAAATCATCTAGCTCCCCGCCTACTCAAGTTTTACATTTTTTATGACTGTAGTGAGTGCTCATATTCTTTCCACTGCTGAAGCAGAGAAACTCCATTGATGTCAGAGCCCAAATCTACTTATTTTTCTCAGTTCCCAGAACTCTAATACCACTTAATTGGTTTCACGACATAATGTCTCTTGCTTGCTTTATTGAGAGCAAAGTAACATAATTATTATTTATATACAATTCTAACAGTATGTGGTTCTTTGCCATTGAGAAACTCATTGAAAAGTCACAGCTATCATCATACTTACTTTTCTCCAAAGTGCTTTTGAACAATAAAGTTTTTTAACTGGTTTGAGAAGATGTTTTCTCTTACTGAATCTTGTCTATCATTATCAATGTCCATATTTCCCTACTGTTTAACTTGCGTTGGAATCAACTGCTCACCATCACAGTTACCTAAGTGTTTTTCTATCAGAGCTGGTACAAAATATTCACACAACATGCTGTGTAAGTTTTATTTTTCAAATCCATCTGCATCACAGCAGTGATGTAGCAAAGGCTGCGCCATTTATCTCTTGCCCTGCTGAGATCATAAACTCTGGTTTAGCTGATATTTCATCAATTACAGAGTGTACATTTATCAAAATAACAATGAATATTAGGTTAATCATACTTTACCATCTCAAGCTTGAAAACTGATCTCTCTTTCTTCATCTGAAGATAAACTTAGAAATGGTTTCTGAGAGAAAAAGGGGTGGATGGCTCAGATCTCAGCCAACAAAAACTAATGGGATAGATGGACCAGCATTACTTCAGCTTCAAGCCCGCCCCCAGACAACTAATATCCAGCACATCATCTAAGTGTTGGAACTTGACCTACTGTTGTGCTCGAAACGGTGACAGGCATGCTTTTGAAGGGGAATGATCAAGATTTCTTCTTTACACCATTAAATTAATCATCACAACATTTTGAAAATATCGTTTTTTGTAACCGTATGAGCCTCTACCAGGAGCCTGTGTTTTTTAACATTTTCTCCTAATGATAGCAACAAGACTTACTGGTGGCAGGAGGGCACTGAAATCCATATTGCATATTACCAGTCACTACCGAGAGTAAATCTCATACGATGTAGCACTGGTTTCTGCATCAGTGGTAGCAGTAGGGCCCAAAAGTATTTGAGATTTTGCTACTCAAGGAATACCTTTGACTTGTGACCAGTTCTCAAGTAGGAAATGTTTATTCTTTGGTTGTTAGTGCTGCATCACTGAACAAGGTATTACCTCCTTTCTGGTTTCTCTGTTTATGCTACTTGCTCTACACTTTCAAGTAATAGAGCACCTGCACACATAACACATGAATTCATAAAGGGACAGGTTGGCTGTTGCTTCTCCCATAGTGCACTGTCATTGCTCTGCCTGCGCTATGCAAAATAAAACATCTCCTTAATGCAAGGCCAAACCAGAGCCTTACTAGCAGGGAGAAATTGTGAGTGCTTTTACAAATAATTTTATCACTACAGTAAGGCAAATGAGTTGCTTTGCTCAGAGAAAGGTGTTCATTATTTTACGGCTAGTTTATGGCTGGCAAACTGGAAGTAGTTTACTTTCTGCTCCAGTTTTACTAATGTTGAGTGACAGAAAGGATAGGCCAAGCCTAGGAGCAGGCATTACAGCTGTGCTTTAAATGTGTTCCTCTCCTGTGATTAGAGAGCTGGCACATAAAGGTGGGAAGTCCACAGCTCACAGGATGCAGCTGCTGTGCGGAACACTGCTCATTCTCTCCATTAGCACGTGTCTGCTGTGATAGAAAATGCATGCCTTGGCTGTACATTGGCAGGGAAGCAAACTGCTATGGATCTAAATCGTACAGTGTATCGAGGTGTTACCACAACGCTATTAACCATACTCATGTAGCGACAGCAACAACAACAAAGTAAAATGGTATTTTATTCACACATTCCCCCCAAAATAGACTTGTACCTAAATTTAAAGCAAGCAGGAAATGTTAATCCCCCAAATACCTCAGCAATAATTGTATCATCACAGTCTTTACAAAGATCAGCCTAGTGCCAACTCTAGGCATTTCTGATTCGCACTCATTTAGGACATGTCAAGCAGAGCTAAACAGCATCGTTCAGGTGCTGGACTGACTTCAGGGAACTTTGGTCCTGGAGACTTGCAAGTATTGGAGAACACTGATAGCTGAACTGTTACCTTTTACCTTGGGTTTTGTGAATCATGGGTTACTTTTTCTGGAAGATGGCACTCTATTGTCTGGGTGAAATTCAATAGAAGGAGAATCAATATTCTAGAAGGCAAGTTGGCTGTTTTCTGAGGTTGCTAAACTAACATCAAAAAGGAAGGTGAAAAAGAGATAAAAATCGACCTGTTGAGAACAAAGTAGAATCTCCAGTGAGCATCAGCAGAAGAGGAGGTCTAATTGGCTATGCACAAAGAGCACAGCTAATAAATAAAAAAGTATTGGAATTGTTGATATATGAACATAAATTCAACAGTGCTGCATATTACTGTAAGTTAGTGAAGTGATTCACATGACTGGAATGTTGAAAACTGGCTGTAATCTGCTTAGAAAGGCACAAGTGGACGAAAATGGAAAAAGCTCTATCAAAATGATGTTCTATGTGTCAACATTGTTGACATCTCAGAAAAGGAAATTTGAATGTTTATGAATAATATTTTAATATTTTAAGCACAAAATGAAGTATTAGTGTCTACTGTGAACTTCACATCATACTACAGGACCAAGCTACAAGATTTTAAAGTATCTTTCACATAGGAAAACTGCTATCACTGAGGTTTCACCTTGATTGACATCATTCTGCAATAGTGCAACATCTTGTGAATGCCTAAAAATGACAGGTGATGATTAAAGAAGTTTACCTTAATAAGAGAATTCTGAATGAGAATTCATTTTAACACATGGAAAGGGAAAGCTAGATCCAGCTGGAATCCAAAATTTGAGAGTTTGGCATGCCTAACTTTTAGGAATTTGAGCCCAGAATGGAATCTGAAAACTAAAAATGGACGCAGTCTGTGAAACAACATTTATTTTAGAGTAGGTTTTGCAGTCTGTGTTATGCAAAAAGGAGGGATCACACACTGATTTTCCTGAAGCTGCAATCTATAAGCTTTTATTATATCAATATATTTCAAGTTTATGCTGTAGTGTCTGAAACAGTTGGGTATTTGTTAGCTTTGCAGCTGTCTCGCTATTGGAAATGAGTTACCCACATTCGCTATTAAGACTAAAAAGTGAGTACAGAATTTTAAGTACTGGAAAGTTAAAAGTATCAGACTAAAAATGCATGAAATTGTTAAAAAAAAAAAAAATGAAAATCCCTGTGGTACTTCTCACTTTCATTCATTTTCTCATGAAGACTGTGTACCAGTAAAGAATGTGATGTGGATCCACAGGAGATTGTTAAATAAATAACAGAAGAAATAAAGGTGCAGGAATCAAGACTTTTCATAACCAGTTTCCCTGAGCAGGCATGATGACTAATGTACTTTTACAGGCATCAGCACTTCCAGGCAGAAAACACATTTTTTCTGGACATAGGAAAAATGCATGCTGCTGTGATCACATTGGCTGTAGTGGCAACAGGCAGGGGAATTCAAGCTGCAACTGCCAGACTTGGAAGAGTTTGTTTCTTCACTGGCAGGATTTATGCAGTGATCTGCAGTGCTTGGAAGTACACTACCTCATTTTGGAATTTAACTCTTAGCCCACAGATCACAATGCTGTGAAATTATATATATATATTTCAGTAATTGTTAAATCACCTTATTGTAGAATATCTCTTTTTAAATTCTGTTTTTGAAGAATGTATTGATCACTCTCCCTACTGTTTTGACATTTCTCCCTTTTCATTATGCAAAAGGTTAATTTTGAAATTTTCTAATGCTGCCAGCATCCTATGAGCAAAATTGAATCACTAAATGCTCCCCTGTAGGGGTGAAGCTGTATCACTGCCAAGATGGACCACTGTATCTCAGAAGAAACTCGTCTGGAATTGAAATGATTTTGCACACAGTAGAGGCTGCCCTTTCTGCCAGAGCTCTACAGCTCTGAGCTCACTGTGCAAGTGCAATACTGTATGTGGGCAACCACTGAGTGAAACAGCTTCAAGAGGAGCTTTACTCTGTAATTGTGGAAATCATATCTTGAGGGAGATTAATCAATTCATTGCCAAGAAGGATCAGTCCCAGTCAGGTGGTAACTACCTTAGCACTTGGATGAAATTTCTATATGGGGACTTGGTAATGAAATGTTGTTTGTATTGAAATGCTCCGCTAGGGAGAAATTCCCTTGCTAATGAAACAAAACTGCTTCAATAGGTTGTTAGCTCCACCACTGACATTGTAGAACCACAGCCCAGGAGAATTAGCTCCTGTGCTGCTGACATAGAACAGAAATCATTGTGCTGAGAAATTAACTCCCTCCTGGAAAACAAGCATTTGCCAGAGTAAAGGAACAAAATTTCTTGCCTGTAGGAAAGTAATGCACTTATGGATGCAATTCAACCTTTGCAATGTAACTCCTTATTTATACTCTTGTGGTTGAAAAATGATTCTGTCAAAAGACAGAGATCTGAGAGTGTGTGAGTTCCATAAACTGAACTAATATGATCTTATTGCCAAGATTCATAGTGACCTGAAATAAAGACAGGCAGCTCATGTATAATCCATGATTCAAATTTATGGCTAACAGAAGTGCTGTTGAATGTTTTAATCAGAAAAAAAAAAAATCAAGTAAGACAGACTTTGATCACAAAAATCACAAGTAAAAGTGGTGAAATTATAATTGATGTGGCATTTGGTATGTGTGTAAAATGTTCTTATTTACATATAAATGAGAAAGGAAGAGGAAAACCAGTGAGCAGGAGAGAGATAACCCTGTCTAGTCTTTCCTGGTAAGCCCCTTTCCTGGTAAGCATCTTTCAAAGTACAACTGCACTGGAATCTTTAAGTAAGAGATTCCAGATTCTACTTCAGCTGTACTGTTTCAATTCTGGTTATCTGTAAGACTACATTAGAATTTTACTCATCTCTCAAGACTGTGATGTTTTACTCAGTCACTTAAGTTGCCTGGGACTTTGGTTCTCAATGCGTTAGTTGGGTACCTTACTGAGAATTAAATAGGAGTGCAATTCTAAAAGTGAATATGAACTGAATGTTTTGAACAAAGACCACCACAAATACAAAGCAAAACAAAAAAACTACCTAAACCAATACAACCAATAAACCAACAAGAAAATCGTGTTTGCAATCCTGAAATTTGTCAGCTCTCCACGGATGCTGGTGGCTCTCCTGCCTTCTGAGATTTCCTCAGAGATTTCAAGACTGAGTATAAATACAAGCCAGAGCTCTGTAGGTCTGCTGCAACAATAAATCCATATAAGCATAATGATTTTAAAAAATGTCTCCGCACTGAATAATCTACTGGACAAATGTATTAAGAAACGAAAAGTCTGTGGATTTGAAATGAGGAATATTTACATAATATTTAATTTCTACTGTTTTAAAACAATTATGGTTCAAAGAAAGACATCACTGGATTCCTGATCAGCTAGAAAACATATTGCACAGATTCTTAAATAAAATAATTATTTTAAAATAAGATATTTATTTTGTTATATCTCTCCTATTCAATGGTGCTAAATGTATTGGTTTTTTTTACTAAATAGGTTCTGTAATATTTGTGAGAAAATAAAAATACATTCTGATACTTCTGATACTTTCAATAGTGGTAGCTTTTCTGTCAGGTAACAAAGTAGCTGCTATTAAAGCATCACGATGTCTTAGAGTCTGATGTTATCTGAGCAGTTATTCTGATGGAAAAACAAAGATGAAGAAAAGCACAGTGATTTGCTAAGGACCACAAAACTGTTCAAAGGCTGTAACTGAGAAAGAAAACCTTGGAATACCAGTTTGCTCTTACCAAGGTGTCCATCTGAATAAATACAGACATCAAATGAACTGCAATTTAGATGTCCCTGTGCCAAGATAAAGAGATTGCATTGGAAGAGAAATAGTACTTTAAAAAAAATGGCAATATCAAAAAGGAATGCTTTCACAGCTGGGCAAGACTGCATTTCAGTAAGATTTGTTGTACTCTGGACTGCACATACTACTGAGATACAGTTGTATTTGTATAAAAACACCTCACAGCCAAGCTGCTCTTTTGAATTCAGTGTATGGTTTGTCCAAAGGAAAAGAAAAAATTTATTGTAAAAAAAAACAGTGATGTCAGGGAGGGCAAACATTCCAATTAGAAGTAGAAATGAACGCTTGCAAACATTTCCTTTGGAAAAAAGGCTTTGTTACTGGAAGATAACAGGAGTTGAAAGGTATCTCAAAATATGAAAAAAACCCACCACATGAGGAATTTGGCATCTGTTTAGCCATTGAAAAGGTTTTTCAGGCATGCAGCCTATAAGGAGAGACTTGTTTCACTATGAAAGCACCAGAGCAGAGCAGCCTAGACCAAAGCTGCCTCTCACACCAGCAGTCCAAAGTGGTCCCTGTCTTGCCTGTATCTGAAGTCCCTTTGAAAGCCTATGGGATGCTGGTTGCTAGGCAACACCCAAAGCAATGGTGTTTATAGCATTAGGTATTAATTATTGTCATGGGTCTTTTCTATGGAATATCCTGAAATATGCAATTAGACATGTCACAGGATAAGTTGTTTTACATTCTGATGGACAAGCGTTATTAATCTGCAGAAAATTCAGAACCTGACAAATTCTTCAAAGGTTTCTGACTGTGCCAAGCCTAATATTTGCTTTTTATCATGCTCATGTTTTGTAATTGCAGCTGGGGAACTGGAGCAACAATATGGTTATCGTAAGCTGTTTAAAGGTTCTGAACTGGAATATAATATTGCTTCATTTGTTTTCCTGAATATAGTTCCTAGCTCTAAACTGATCCTTACCAGCACTTTATTTTGAGTAGCTCAGGTCAGTAGTTGAGCAAAAACTTATATGAAATAAGGAATATGAATATGAATATGAAATATGTAGGAACATTAATATGAAAGCTCTGAAATAAAAATATTTATTAGCAACACAAGTTAAAACGCAAGTGGAAATAAGCACTCAACAAAATAAATATTGTGCAAGTGACAAGGCTTAGCATGTCCCTCCAGATGAGCCTTTTCATGTCATTTATGACATTGGTCACATAATGGACTCATTTCGTTGGGAGAGTTAACATAATGGTAGCAGCTCTTTCTTCACTAACAATGCCTACTGGCTAATCATCACTGGAATAACAGGGTGAATACAAGGGCCCTTTCAGGCTTATAGGGATGATAATCCATTATATGAGACAGGTTATACTCCCTGAAATGCGACGGGCAGCCAAGAAGAGACTCCAGTTAGTGCAAAGAAAAATGGCATTCCTGCTAAATCAAGTGATTACCAAAGGCAAAAACTTAACAAGAGTACTGAAAAGTCCTGTGAAGTGACAGTGACAAAATGTAACCGACACAAAAACAAATACATTACTGTCTCAGTGCATGAACTGAGTAATGAAAAGATTAGAGAAAGAAATTGCTAGACTTTTATCAATTACAGACAGAGAACGTGCTAATTATTTTCTAGTTGAAAGAAAGAAGTTGAGACTGTGGAGGGGAGAAGCTCAAGTAGACACTGGTAACAGGCTGTGTGTCTGAAAGTCCTTGCCAACACAAGGACTTCTCCCATGTCTTAAATACATTACCATTTGTACAGAAGGAGTATGCAGTGCAGCAAAGGTGAGGAGGAAGCACTTTGGCTATCCTGCCTGTAGACGAGGCACATGTTAGAAGTAACACTCCCCTCTTCTGTTCCCTGAGTCACCTTACATTGGATAGATGTGTGGAAGAAAACTTTCATGAGTATTGTATGTCTGATAAACTGTTGTGAGATGCTTCAGGAAACGAAACATTTTTTCAGATGGGTGCAGATTCAAATTCCCGTAGAATATGCTAGCAAGCAAAATGATCAGGCAGGGAAAAAGAATTGTAAAATCAGAAAAATTCAGAACCCATCTTCCTCCAGTAGATCATGTAGGGTCTGGATGCTCACTGTCAACCAAATGGGAGCAGGAGGTATGAATGTTTCACAGCTCTCTTCACAGCAGTTTTTAGCTCTGAGATATAACCATTCAGTACCTGATGCTGCTGGTTGTTTTTTTTTTTCACTGCTTCCAAAGAACCTACTGCTTCTGACTAGAAGGGTATGAGGAGAAGCCATTTAATTCACCATTCTCAAATGACACTCAAATGACAAAGTTACTTTCCTACATTATTCACAGAACAAACATTATTACATGCAATCAAGAAGAATGTGTTTTTTCCATGCAGAGTCTTGTGAAAACAGTATATCTGTGTGTATATATATAGTAAATGAGACTTTATGTTAGGGAAACCAGTTTTGTTTTGTTTTTAATGAAAATGTTGTTCCACAAAGGTGTTATTGATAGAGAAAGGCAGAAATTAAATTGTTCTTCTTGAAATAGAAAACTAAAATCTAGTAATCTTGCAATGAATGAGAGAGCATTGTATTATCATATTGCTCAAACATTCATTACATGGAATAAATTTCTACAAGTTAGCAGATATTTTCCTTTGATAGCACTTTTAAAACAGGTGGATTTGCTGTCATTGTCTTGTTCTGAGAAACCAGGATGTACTGCATGATGGCAACCATTAATTTCAGGATGGCTCAGGATGCATTTCTGTAGTAGTGACCAATGCAGTTTGTTTACATGACAGGACTTACATAACATCCTACAAATAGGTGTGACTCATATCCTGCTTTAAAATCCTCATAATCTACTCCTGATATTTGTTTGATCATCATTCTCATTTTCTCTTATTAGTCTGATTTGAAAGCCTTAAATAAAAATGGAAATGAACTATGTATCAACATTCCCTATTTTTCTTACATTCTGGGGAGTATTTGTACTTCCCTGAATCATCCTGTGGAACTCCTGGTCATTTGACACTGTGAACTCTGGGCTTCACGTCAAGATTTATTCATTACTACAGTATATTTTCTTTAATTTTTCTAAATAGAAATAACTGAAATTTACCTTACGCTCCTTTGATCAAAAATTTTCCAGTATTTATTGTATTTATTTACAGACTCTAACCAAAACCTTCAACTCATTTATGTTTTAGTGTCTATCTGTGATATTGTTATGCTTAACCCAGTTGTTTCAGCAATTAGTTTTCTCAGGCTCAGATTAGACCTTGGTACTACCTTGCCCAGCAAACCTGGAGTATGTTTTGGGGAAGCCTATATCCTGCAAGAAAACTGCCTTGTGTTAGGAACTTATACTTATGAAAACGTTATTTTGGTTATTTTGGAGAAAAGACAGGAGCAGGGCTATTATCAGAGCTTTTAAAGGTTCTGAAAACTCAGTCCTGCTTTGTGGATAAAGAGTTAAAAGAATCTGAACACAAGCAGTAGTCCTTAGTGTAGAACAATTTCACCTTCTTCTGTGTCCTTGAACTTTGTCAGAGGTAACACAATTGATTTCATATTTGTGGGAGACCACATTCTTGGCTGTTGTATAAAATGAACAGCCAAGAGAACAAAACAGTACCAATGTAAGTCAGTTGTGGAGCTGGCTCCAGCTTGCAGTTAACTTAAGCCCAGTACAGTGTTTTTCAGTGACATTAAAATACAAAACAAAAAATCTCTCCAAGTTAGTGATCTACAGTGCTGAGTAAGAAGAGCTTGACCCTATTGTCCCCTCTAGGTAGTTTTTTCTAGTACTTTTGCAGAAGGTTATCCTGCTATTTAATAAAAAGGGCCATTCTTGCAGAGTTAAACTATCAATATTACAATAGGAAAAACATCATTTGTTCCAAGAGTCACTTATTCTCAAGAAACAGAAATGCAAAATATCACCGGTTCCTAGCCTTAAGATGCTAAAAAGAAACCTCTTTCCTCCTGTCAGAGATGCTGCTTTGGGAAGAGGCTTTGTTAAGTGCTTCAGTCTGGTGGATTTTCCTTTAAAAAAACTGTTGGCAGCATTTGTGATAGGGCTAGAAATGAACTTAGGTCCAAAATCAAATAATGTTCTCTGGGGTTTCAGGTTGATTTCACTGATTCCTATTAACTAAAATGATATAGAGCTGATATTCAGTGCCTGTAGCTCAATTTCAATTCTTGCAAACTCATTTGCATGAGCTTTTTTCTCCCCCACTTCTGAAAAGTAGTGCTGAGTGATTAATAAGCAATATTTACTTTCATATCTAGCCATGCTCTCTACAAAATCTCATATTTCTCAAGTTCTATTTAACTGGAAACATTTGCTAATTTGCTTTCATTTTCATTGCAAAGGGTTATTTCAGTAAAATCTAAAATTCTGATACTTCTATGGAAAACACAATTTAAGATCAGAGAAATTCAAACATATTTAAATGGACTGTTTAAACAGCACCCGTTTTCATTTTCATATTCGTAGTCATAGCTAAGCTAAGCTACACTGGTATATTTTCGGTTAAATGTACAAGAAGAACAATAGATCATTTCTAGGGAAAGTTTTGTCTTTATCTGCTAGCTTTCCTATTCAGTGAGAAACTCTTGAATTACTTTCTTGTTTGGAAACAGAGGCCTCCTTCATCTTATGCACTCATAATCCAAGAGAACAAAAAATCATTACAGTAGTTACTGAGAGCTAGAAAGACAGATTGGTGTAGGCAATTGTGAAGTGTTCTCAGGACATAGAATTAGAAAAGCTCATTTGTCTGATTTACAGCTGCCTTCTTAAAAGATAGATCAGTACACAAGATCTGTCCAGTGCTACAAGCATGTTGTGGTGAGTAATAGGCAGAATCTCAACCACGCAGGAAAAATAGTAATGGATTTTTCTGTAGACTGAGACTTCTGTATTGTTCTTACTAAGCCATTGTGTAGTTTTTAGGATGAAACACTTCTGATTCTGTAAAAATAGCTTGCTCTGACTTTCTAACTTGTGTATCTTTATATTTTTGTTTCTGAGAGCTGTACTGCAGTTGTGTGATTTGTTTTGTTTGTTTGTTTCTACCTATTTTCCTAATTAGTGTTTACTTATGCTCTGTTTTCCCAACATAATGGTGCATGAATAAGCAGGAACACAGTACAGTTTGTCAGACTGTTCTAAATATTCTGGCAATTTTAGAAACTCGTTGGTCTCACTGGCTGCATATAAATAAAATGACCTACATGATGCAGGAATGAAAGAAACGCAGTTGAAAATAATGCGTTCATTGACGTCAGTAAACCATGACGGATAGGAAAGGAGCCTGTGCTATTGGTGCCAAGATCACTATAGAAACAGAATGATCTCGTGGCAAAATTCAAAATGCTAACAACTGAAGAGAGGCACAAAGCCTGTGAGCGCAACAGAGAAGAAGGAGAAAAGCTACCCATGCCGCTGCTGATAAGGCAGTAAGGAATCCTGCCACTTAAAATGCCATACCAATGTTCATGACTCCCATTGCTCCACGATGCGTGAAACTAGAGGAGATAAAACTTTTCGTGTTGGAATTGCAGTCACTCACCTTTCTATATTTGTTCTAGCTCTCCTGTCACAAAGCAGATATTGTAAACCACATGTGATCATTTGGAGAAGTTTCTGCAGTTCTCTTGTATATGTCTATGTGAAACAGTAGGCTCTGCTTCAAGCTTGGAACTTCCCAGCCTCTCGTAATTCCCTATCACATGAGCCAATGGGGAAAGTCCTGTATTTTGTATGGAGACAAAAATATGTGGTTTGTGAACTTCTGTGATTATGGCTGTGGCCATATTAACTCACCCTTGACTGAAAGAAATGATTGCTACTCAAGACAGATTTCTCAAATCTGAGCAGAACAATGACAGAAAGGTTTATAAAATATACAAGATAGAATTTCAACAAACCACTGCAGAGGAAGTTTAATCAGGACAACATAATGGGAGACAGACAGGCTGACTAGAGGTGAAGCCATATATTTGAAAAAGAAAGTATATCTGATCTAAGATTAGAATGTACTTACTCTGAGGAAGAAAAGGAAGAAAAGAAATCCCATCCCTGGAAGCATTCAAGGCAAGGCTGGGTGGGACTTGTGGGAGGTGTCCCTGCCCATAGTTAGAGGGTTGGAACTTACAATGATGATTTTAAAGGCCCCTTCCAACCCAAACCATTCCATGATTCTGTGGTGATGTAACGGAAGTCTGTTACATAGGAATTGTTTCAGAGAGGCTGGGGAAAGACATTGTACTGGACCAAACTTGCTTAGCAATTACCTAGATATTTTTCACTTTAATTTCCATTGCAAATACCTTGACTTCTTAAGTAACAGCATACTAGAAAATGAAGAATTAATGATAGACAATCACCATTCATTTCCACTGAAATGTAGTCTTGTGATATGTGGAAGGATTCTGATCTTCACCATCTTCTAATAAATTACACATTTAAATAGAAAATAAGAATCTTCTTCAACGAGGGCTGTTTCTTGGTTAGACACCTCAGAGTCAATGTAAGGACTGTCATCACTTGCTGCGCAAACAGCCTTGTTAGCACATGACTGGTGTATGAGATAGAGCCATAGTTCTTTTTTCATCTCATTCTTTCCTCCCCTCTCTGCTCGCCTCTGTTCCAAATTTAATAAGAGTTGGGTCATTTCAAAGGGAGAGCACACCGGTTCACGTGTAGCACTCATGTGGCTGGAGCTTTGTAGGTGGTCAATGGCAATTCTTCAGAGGTTCACAGACATATTCAGCAAATGGTTGAAGATTCATCTGCTCTGCTCCACTGTGAAAAAAGATGGATCGCAGCCAAGCTCTGGCAAAACATGAAGTGAGTACAAATAGAGAGAAAAAAAAGCACCCTTTATAGTACCTAATTTGATGTAAGAATAATATTAGAAAATTGCTAAGACACTGCATAGAATATTGTCATTTTGTAGATAGAGTGTGATTATGTCATTATAACCTGAGTTCTCTTCCAAGGCAAACAGGGGAATCTCTAATAAAGACAGTCTGTACACTTAGCTCTCTTTTTATTCCTTGTGTATAAGTCATGCCTACATATTTGACTGATGACCATTGTCAAGTAATAGGAAGTCAGCAAGAGACACTCTTCTTATCAACTTCTTTGTTGCTTTATTGATCTATTTTCTTGTCAAGTGAATTGTCCATGAATAAGGGGTGCTTGCTGAAAGGCAGATAACATGGGCACTTCTCAGCATTAAGATAACATGTATGTACAATACTGAGAGAGAAATATTTCAATGTGAGAAGAAAAAAAAACAAAGCAACAACGACTAGTGGTAGCATGACTTGATTTCAGATTACACAGCATGAAGCCCATCTCCGGAAAGATGTTGGCTGTCCACATCATCCTGTGGTATTATTAAATCCAACGAGAATAATTGCACATATCTAGGAATGCTTCCAAGTAAATTTGCTTAATGATCTTAAACTCTAAGGAATAGATGTCCACCTATTGTTTAATTATTTAATCTATTAAATGACATGCTCATAATGTAGCAGCTTATCTGCCCACCAGTACAACACAGCGGGAATATAACTCTCTGTAATTGTTCTGTTCTGCTTTCCCTTTTGGCTGAAGAATCCAAACAGGAACTTTCATAGTCTACTAGGACACTGGAGCTGCTCAGAAAGGCAGTCACCCACTGATCCTGCAATTACCTCAAGTGGAAAAATAAAATAGTCCACAAAGAGGAAAGCATCTCAGCTCTGTGGGACTAGACTTGTCTCAGTTCCATGGCTTCTCTGTGGCTTAGGGAACTGGTATCCAACTTCAGTGTACCAACAGCTGCACAGAAAAACACTCACTTTGACATGGTCATTCCATAATGATGCTTGCAAGCATACCAACATTTTCAGATATTTTCTTATGCACATACTGTTTACATATGTACACACACACACATCTAATATATGTAGATGTTTAAAAATTAAGAAAAATTAAAAGCTTGATATTGCCAGCTGGGCAGAACTTTTTTGCAGAAATTTTGATATCACACATAATACAGATAAATGTTCCATGCTTGTGTTCTTACGTGTTTGTGTACCTATATGCAAATGCTATATATTAAAGATCAAGATTTTATAGACACCAGCAGCCTGAATATGAATCCATCTAAATTATCTCCTCTGGATCTTCAGATCATGCAGATTCTGTGCGATACAGTCCCTCATCATGGGATGATTTCAGAACCAAGGCATAGTTTTGTTTCGTTTTGTTTCTTCTGATTTTTCTGAAAAGCTTCAATGTCAGTCAGACATTCTGAATGGGAAAATGATGAGGATCCTGCAAGGCTGGGAAATTGTTTCCTGTTCTGCTGTTCTGTGTTCTCCCCTGACCAACCTTTCTTAAGATTCCAGGCTATTTTTTCTTTTTGCTTTTGGCTGACTAGTCTCATAAAATGTACGTGCTAGCTGGCCAGTCAGCTAGATGAGGCTGAATAGACAGCACTGAATTCTTTCTGCCTTTACTTCAGAAGTACCAGTAAGGTCTCTCCTCTTTAATCAACCTCTAGATTTCAGTCTAGACACTTGTTATACTTGAGATCTCTACCCATCTGCCATAGAGGGCTGAAACTGGTCAAGGCATACAAAAAATAATAGCATGGGTAACTGGCTGCTACCCAGCTAAAATGAGAAATAAAGGATTTAATGTCAACTTCATGTCATAGGTTGGAAAATAAAGCGAAGAAAAAGACAAAACTATGTCTATCTACTGTATGTTCTAAGTGGCTTAGGAATGATTTTTGGCTTTTCTCCAGGAGCCCTGCAGTAGAAAACACAAATCTAGAGAGTCAATAGCCTATTCCTGAATGAAAGCAAGGGCTGAGAGCAGACCCCCTTCATGTTTTTTTGTATTTATGGAATAACAATGAAGTGGTAGCCTGCTGCCAAGAAAGCAATTCACCAGCATGTGATATTATTTGAAGTGTTTCATCAAAGCAACTGATTTTTCTGTACATTTGAAAAGAGAAACCTAAGTGCCACAGGAGACAGGGAACCAAAGGTGAGGCTGTGCCTTTGGTTATCACTGTGAACAGAGTGTGCTGGGTACCCAGCTCATTCCAGGAGCAGCCCTCAGGGAGGTTGTGTCTCTGATGCACAATGCTCTCCTTCTTTGCCTTGAATAAGAGAGAGAAAATTATCGTCTGGTCTCCCTGAACCAGTTGCCTTGCAGGGAATGAGTGAGGTGAAGAGCTCTTTGCTTCAGTCTGAACTAAGAAGTGCTTCTAAGGTCAGAAAGAAGACTGTTCCCATCGATATGGGCAAGAAGTAGGACAAGTTGGGTCAACATAATGTAATATATGATAATAAAGACTCTCTGCAATGTCTGGAGTTTCTCATATTTTCATCTGACACTAAAGAATTTTCCTTCTGACTCACAAGAATAATTTCATTATTTTTTTCTGTTGAAACACTGCGTAGCTTCTCTTTAGTTTTTTATTTGTTTGTTCTTAGGTGTTTTTGTTGTTGTTGTTTTTTGCTGTCTATTCATGATATGAAGAGAAAGTTATCATGTGTAATTAGGCTCTGGTTTTTTCTGTTCCTTGTTCTTATGCATTCTTCTAGAACTGAGAGGTTATTTTAAATGGTTTGCATTTGGAAACTAGAGTTTGCCTTTGACTGTGAATGCATATCATAAATTCTGTACTGCTGACAATAACTGCTTTCATTTTAGCTGGGACCAAAGAAAATTTTTGCACTTACGGTGAACTATGTCTCATGGGTGTTAAGGCAACTCTTTAGTGCTTTTTTTTTAAAACGTCTTCTGTAACAAGTGGAAATGATAGCCAACTGGTCGGCAAAATATTATTCTAAGATTTATTGCAATATACCAAAAAGAACACATTTCAAAAATAAAAATGATTGCTTGAGTCACAGAGAAACAGATGGGCATGAATTACTCAACTAGCTAGAATGAAAAATATACTCAAAGTGAATTAAATGCTGGTGGGATGAAAATTAAGCTTTTTTTTTTTTTTTTTCCTGTTGAAGTGAGAATGCAGTCCTACTTGTAATGGAAAATTATTCACTCCACACTGTAGTGTAAGACAAAATCTATCACACTGGAAGACGGTATTACTAGACTGTAGGAATGAAAGCTCTCACCAGTAGAATGGATTGTCTCACTGAAGAGAAAACTACAAATATAATTTAAAATTTGGCACTTCTGGACAAAAAAAGTATGCTTTCCATACGTATTTAAAGCTTCTACTGAGCATGTAGAACAAACAAACAAAAGCTTTTTAAATGTGCTAATGCTGCGAATCCTTTCCTTTGTGTTAACTTGCTATGAGATTTCATCACATTTTTGTCTCAGTAGATCTCACTGTTACCATTAATTACAATTTGGTTTCCAGAAGCACTGCATGTTCCTATAGAATCTATCACTTCATCTTAGCCTTTCAAAGGGCAAGTTCTGTAATAAAACAAATTGCTAAATATCAGTTAATTCCCACAGTAATTATTTAAGTATTATTTATATCACTGAAATCCAGAGAGATCTTAGCTAAGACTGAGGGCCTTTGTACTAGATAATATCTAAGAGTAAGTTTAATATTCTTAACCACATTAATCCAGCTCAATTGAGAATGGCCACTTTACAAAATATCAGCTGTGTCGCAGTGATCAGCCTTTTATAAGAGTGGTTTTAGAGAATGACCTAATTGTTCCATGCACTTGGGGCAGCTGAGCTGCTCTGAGTTCCCAGCAAACTGCAGGAAAACATCTTTATTCTTTCTGGGCACCCAGAGCAGTGCCAGCCACGACTCGGTGGGAAAAGCACTGCTAGGCTAACCACAGGGCAGGACCACTTCCGTGCATGGCATGATTGTGTAAGCCTCTGACAAATTTTTAGCCGTATTTTTCTACCCACTGGTGAGCAGACTTGACTTTTAGCAAGCTGTGGTACTGCTGTTTGGGCTGTCACTGTTACTTTACTTGGGGATAACACAGGTTGTTAATGATGTTAATTTTACAGAGCTAAAAGAAGATAGCTTTTGTCCTAAGGGACTATAGTCTAAGTAAAGAAACTACAGACAGATGTACTACAAGAAATAAAATCTTCCTTATTTACTAGGTGAGGAACATGAAGATCTAATATTAAAATCTTTTGCTGTGCAGGTTGATGGGAATTTTGCTAGTGACAACTGGATTGTTTTTCTACCCGCAGATACTGCAGTGTACAGGCAACATATGGTGGAGATGGGAACTGAAGGCAGCTTTTCTGAACTCCAGACTAGAAAATGGACTGAAAGAGCTCTTGTCTTGGCTAGAGTTTGGTGGGCATGTGACCACTGTACAGTACACTACTGACATAATTGCATTTATTCAGCAGAGTGGTCAATACAATTATTTCCATCCCAATGCCAATGTCTGAAATTTTGACCACACCAGAAAGTGCCCTTGGGAACACACATATCCTTGAGGAGGAACACTACAATTTTAATAACCACTCCAAAGAGCTCATCAGGGGCCCAGTTGCGATGCATTTTTTACCATCTGGTTCTAATCAATCTTTGCATGGCACCATGCCTACCATACAAAGGTTTCCTGCTGTAAAATGACATGTTACTGCACAGTGGCTACTCATTATTTCAGTCACTATGTCCTCACAATGTCAGGCAGTGCCTAGGGGGTCTAATAAATGTATGTGCTCCAGCGAGGAGTGTGGTGCAAGAGAAATGTTCGTAATGGACTTCACTTCATTACAGCTGGCTGCAATGATTTTAGATGTTCCCCGCATTTCAACAACATCTGAGCATCACAGAAGACATTTACAAGCAGAAGAATGGCCACCCTGCAGCACACAATTAAAGATGAAGAATAAAGGATAGCAGGATGCAGTGCTGACTGAGTGAAGGATGAAGTGGTGGTGTTACGCAGTTCACTTCTCCCTGCACAGACTTCTTGATTTAACAGAGGACAATGTTGCTAAGGCAAAAATATCACAACACTTAAAGTCTGTTGGAAGGGGTTCACTCTGGCCTCAGATATCACAGCATAAAATGTCTTCTGAAACAAGTGAGATTACATAAAACAGAGTTAAGTGAAATCACATGTACAGCAATACTGGACGTTTTGTTTGTGCAAGTGAATTTTAAATGCAGTAACGCTTGTGGATTTTCCTCTCTCCCCAAATAAAATTATTTTAATGAGATAAAATACCCAAGCACTAATTATACATGGGGCTCGAAGGACCATGCACAAAGCTGTTTATTGTGTTCAGAGGAGGGCAGGACATTTTGGCATGCCAGATGCATGTGCTTTATTCCCCCAGTGCCCTTTTCTCTGGAGCCCCCTCTCCTGCTCTCCCGCTGCCCTCTGTGTCCTCTCAGCTGCCAGATGCTTTTTCCAGAGCCTGCCCGGGAGCTGTGGAGCACCCTGAGGTGGTGGCCCTCACATCTGTCACCATCTGGTGCTTCTCTTGCCCCACTGTTGTCACGACTCTGAGTGTAGTGCATATCTCATGCTCTTCTAGCTGATAATTCATGTGGATATGGACAAAAAATTGCCTGTGTCCAAGCCATGCTTGTCTTAACTTTTTAGAATCCTTTGCTTTATCAAGATAGTTTCACAGTGAAGATCAGGTTTAATTCAGACTAAATGCATAGAAAAGATTGTGCATCAGTTCTCACTCATGCCCCTATGGAGATGATTTTGTAGTGATTTCTCCTTTGCCTGAGATTAGTGCCAGACCCCGCGTGCATTTCCATTTGTTTCTCAGCAGAGTGGTGAGCTGTAGGAGGATATTACTCATGGTTCCCTGGTTTACTTTTCCAATAAGGAGAGAACTTCCTTCAGGAGAAGCTTCTAGTTTCAGTACTTGAAAAATCTTCCATAATAGGTACAACAGCAATGCACAAAAACTGCAGAAAACTCTAGGTTGTGCTCCATACATAATGTTGTCCTCAGATGTAAATCAAGGCCTTCCAGGATAAGCCTCAAATGCCAGCAACAACCACCGTGTCCCAGAGTATTTAGGTCATTTGCACTCCTCCTTGACCCTGATACTGCTACCACGCTGAGAATCACTTTATTCTGGAAAAAACCTCTTTGATATACACAAGGCTTCTTGTGAAAGAAAGTGCCTGGAAATTTATTGTTGTCTGAATACATTTCTTAAGATTATGGAAGTAGTTTGGAGATGCCAAACACTATGTAAATATTACGACAAAATATTGCGTCTTCACAAAGATTTCGCATGCACAGAGGTAGTCAGTGACAGTTCATGGTGGGAGCAGTAAAATCCTTCCCATTTAGAAAGCAGAGCTGTGGGGAACATCTGAGCAGAGAATAAGTGCAGTCACCGAAACCCTGCTCATCTGCTCTGGCATTTAAAGCACACTATTCTGGAGTCATGTGAAATGAAACCCAGGGAAACTAGGCATGCACCACCAAAGCTGCTTTGGTCCAGCTGAGCTCCACGCCTCCTGCAGCCTCTCTGGAGGCCATTCAGATGTGACCTGCACGTAGCAGGGAGGCTGAAATCAGACGATCATTGTGATCCTTTCCAACCCAGGCCATTCTATGATTCTATGATTCTGCAATTCTATGATTCTGTGCTATGGAGGTGCCTCTCAGCAGTATACATACAAGACTCCGAAAGTCAAATTTCCAATGAGCATTCCTGTGGAATCTGAGTATAAAAGATAGCTGTGCAGCAGCTGAGAAAACACAATTTCCACCCTTATTGCTTCCCAGTGTTAAATCTCATGTAGCCAGGTTAATTTAAATAAATCTGCTACCAGCAGTTCAGTGATTCTTTTAGAAAATGCAATTGCATTTACTGATATACATGCACAAATGTATTTCCCACATGTTACGTGCTCAGAGCTCACTGGTAATTTTTTTTCATTATATCAAGTACTCCAAATATGTGAGTTTGTAAATACAAATGTAAACAGGATGTAGAAGACTGTTGCATTTTCATAGTTAATAGTTAATACAGAAAGTTAAATTTCAGAGTTCCAGCCTTGAAAAAGATACTTAATACCTCCTGAGAACCACAGAAGTTGAAAATGGATGGTGGATAAATTTGAAAGGTAGAAGGGAATGGTAGCTTTCCCTTCCCTCATAAACTGTCATAGGTAAATACTTGGGTATAATGCTTTGCTTGTTCACCTTCTCCAGGCATCAGGCAGGTAATTACACTGTATTTGGGTCTCACAGTGACAGGCAAAACCCGCCAGTTTGTGTAACCCAGCAGCCTACATCTGTGGTAGGAAACCCCAAACACAGTGCTCTTGGGGCTCTGGTTGGTGCTCAGGAGCAGCAGGAGTCAAGGAAAAAAACTCCGATTCCTGCCCTGATTTCTTGTCTTCAGGGAAGTTAAAAAAATAAAAAATAAAAATAAAAACAGCCCACATTAAAGTAAGTGTAACAAGAAAAAAGAACAGATTTTCTTGAAATCAATTCTTTAAATTAGAATGCCATGTGTACTAATTCATAACTGTGTTCAGAATCGGCACTAATTAGTTACATATATCCTTGTTATTTTCTCTTCCTAACACAGAGCAGACAGCCCCTATATAAACTATTGGCAGTTATGAATGAGTAAGAAGGCTTCCACTCTATGCTCTTCTAGGTTATGGAATCTAGCACAGAAATATGGGATTAATTATAATCCACAAAGTACAATAAGAATCCATTCTCTGCCATGTGTGCCAGGAATCAGCAGGTGGTGGGTCATGTATTCAGCACTGCAGTATAAAGCTGAGCAAACCCAAAAGGGACCCCAGCCAACAGATAGCCTCAGCAGCATTTCTCAGGTGTGCCCATGCAAGTTAAGAATGAGGCAAGGAAGACCCTTGGCTTCTGGGTGTCTGAGTCCAGAGAAAGCACAGGAGTTACAGACTTTTAAAGAAGTTTCAGGTCATTTTCTATGAAAATGCTTGTGGCCCCCTTCCTTACTGCCACTGCCCAGCACTGCTGTGCCTGCTGTGACAGGGCAGATATTCTCATTCCCGCATGCCCCCAGCCCATGGCACATGCAGCCTACCTGATAGGTTCAGCAGTTGCTTTTTCTTGGCAAGGAGTTGTGGAGAACACAGTGTATTCTTTGCAGGTTCCTGTAACTTGTCCATCACATTGCTTTCAGAGCCCCTTTGGCAAATCTTATTTTACAGTCTGTGAGAGATGCTGATTTTTTTTTTTTTTTTAGTGTGTTATGGAAACGTATTTTTTGTCGCTTGCTCTGTATGTGTGTGAATGCTCCCATGTGCAGTAAGAGATTCCCATTGCATGCTCTGCTTGTAACCACAATAAAGAGCCACATGTGTCAGCAGCAGTCAGGATGTGTGCTGTGGTTATACTCTCTTCTGAGGTTTTTGCGGTTTGGCTTTCAGGGAATTTCTCGAAGTTTTATTCTGCATTTTTTACTGTTGCTTATTTTGCATAGGAAGGAATTTTTAATTACTGAAACCTTTTGTACTTACATTCTATGTATGGAATAAAATTGTATTGTATGACATCGAATTTCCCTGCTTGGTGCAAGATGGCTGAGGTGGTTTCTTTCTTGAGACCCTTGCAGGATTTTGTTTCTGTGTCTCCATGCTTTTACTGCTGTTGGGGTGTGGGAGCCATAAGGGAGGTGTTGATCTGTGCTGAATGCTCGCCTGTGAATTATAGTGTGTATTTTGCCATCTGGCTGCCTGATAATTAGCCCATTTTTTTTGTCAAATGAATGGCACATGTCTTCCTTTCCTCAATACATATGCAAAACTATATGTTTTGGAAAGGATTGTTTTCAGCTTCAAAAAATAGCCAGAAAGCAGCATCTTCCTACAGTCACATGTATGTCCTCAGACAAACCATATCTACGTTTGGAGCTACTTTAGCCCTGCATCATGCCATGGCATTATGCACTCAGATTATTGGATTACTGATTATGAAATGTTCTGAGTTTACTACATATATCTATATATCCATATACATACAAGCTTAGGTTTGGATGATAGATAGATAGATAGATAGATAGATACATACATACATACATACATACATAGGCAGGGAAGTGGTTTTAAACTGAGGTAGGGAAGGTTTAGGTTAGATATTAGGAGGAAGTTTTTCACACAGAGGGTGGTGACAACTGGAACAGGTTGACCAAGGAGGCTGTGGATGCCCTGGATTCAAGGCCAGGCTGGATGTGGCTCTGGGCAGCCTGGTCTGGTGCTCGGCAACCCTGCACATGGCAGGGGGGTTGAAACTGGATGATTGTTGCAATATGCAGCCATATCTTACTGTGTTCAATAAATAACAGAAATATTGAATTTGACAGCATATTCAGTCTGCTATATCCTCATCACAGCTCTGAGTATATTTCCACGAAATCCATTCCTAATGGGGCTGCATGGGTGGGGGCTCTGAGGAGAAGCAGCTGAGCAGCAGGGCAGCCTGAGGACAAGGGAAAAAAGAAGCATCCGAGCCTCAGCTCCTGCGGTCCTGCTGGGGAAAAAGGGGTTCCTTGTGGCATGTGCAATCATGAAGCCATGAAGTCAATGAAAATCTGTCCCAGACCCTGGGAAAAAATACATTTTTCTGAAACATTTTAAACATTTTTCTTCTCATTTATCAGGAAGCTCTTGGAAAATGTTGTCCAGAAGGAGAGGAAAGGCATTTTCTCACTCTGTGTGGCTTGCCTCTCTATTTTACAATGTTAGATATCCATTTTTGTACTTAAGAGCTATAATTCATGAGTCACTAGCTATGTATTAAATGCACAGCGAAAATTTATTGATATATATTTGGAGAAAGATATTTTTGATTTTCACTATAGAAGTTGAAGGTGTCTATTCATGAGAAGTGGTTTTATTTTCTCCCTACTCAGAAACACAACATATTCAAAACTAAATATGCATGTTAGGTAATGAAATCAGGGAAATTTTTTTTTTTTTCTGTCTAGAAAAAATTTTTACCACAAAATACCATTTTCCATTTATGCAACTTAAAACAGTTTGGTAACTGGCAAACTTCCCGAAAAGACAACCTATGGGACCACTTTTGTTCAATCACTGTGGTTTTGGGAGTGTGAAGATCATCTGCTGGAAACTGTTTGAAGCAACAGTATCTGCCATCAAAAGGAAGTGAATAAAAATATACCATAAGCTTACATTTTCTCATGCATCTCATGCACTGTAGGAGCTTCTAGTTATAACCAATCTAAGCTGTATTCAAGCTGACAGTATTAATATGCATAAGGAAAATTACCATTTTCCTGAACTATCTAGTCCTATCCAGTGGAAATGAACATGTATTAATTTTCTAGCAAATCTGCCTGTACATCTGACATCCCCCTTCTTTTGGAACACCTTTGCTTTTCTAATTTTGTGGAGGACTTCATGTAAGAAAAATTATCATGATAAGAAGATTCAGGGTAAACCCTTGTCTTTGTTATATGCATGTACTAAAGTAGTGAAATTTCATCACTTTGTTGTTGACATCCCTGTGAATATGGCCAGAAAGGAGAAAGACATTTTGAAGGAATTTCTTTCTACACAGTGCTGGAAGAGGGGCATGTGAAGATAATTGTATCTTTGCCTTGAATAAGCAGTGCAAGATCAGTCTTTGGCTTGTGTTAGGTTGATGCTTAAACATCGATTGCATTGTGCTTCCATTTCTTCAATCTGCTCTGGCCTGTTGTATCCACTGTTATCTGCCATTAACTGTGCAGATGGTGAGGTTTTGGGATGGAGCATATGTTGCTTGTAGTTGTGTACAGCGCATGCCAAGCAGGAGGCCTAATCTCCAGTGAGAACAGTAGGCACTAGTGCATCACAAACAATATCCTTTGACAGAAATATTAACCCCAATAAAAATAATGGATATTATCTTCCTAAGTTAGAAAAATAAAAACAGTTTATTCTTTTGCTGTTATGGACTTATTAGGGCTCACGCACTGATACATACAAATGCATAATTACATTATTTCAGCTGAGGACAACACCTTTAGTAGTTTCTGTATTTGATGAACCTATCTAATCAGATAGGAAACAATAACCTGAATAATAAACCATGAAAGCAAAGAAAATGCATCAGAAAAAAAGTGCTCAGTCATGTTCCAAAATTGCCATAGATAATTTTTTGCTATGACTCCCACTGTCCCCACCACAAGTTTAATTCTTTATTCTGATGTGTCTCTCATCACATAAGTGTAATTCCTAGAACATAAATATTAGACTTGCTAGAAAACCAATCAAGTTCTTCATCCTTTTCATACACTTTGTGTGTTCTTGTCTTGAATGAAACAGCACAGAATCATAGAATGGCTTGGTGTGGAAGGAACTTCAAAAATCGTCTGGTTCTAACTGCCAAAGCGATGAACTTTAAAGCATGATATAGATCTAGAAAGGCACAGACCCTCTTTGAGGAAGGTTTTCTAGTACCCTGTGCATGCTGCTGGGAAGCGGCCTCTCCCAGCACCTCTGTCCCCAGCTCCATGTCCCATATGGTCAGCTACCAGAAGGTCCCACATACATGGCATCATGCTGACTTCAGGTTTTGAAATATCTCCTCAGACAAGCATTCAATTCCGCAGAAACAAAAGACAATTTTTTTTCTCATTTTCTTTTTCATTTTCCTTTTTCTTTCTATTTTTTTTCCTCCAGAGAGAGAAGTTCTACTTGCAGATAACTGTTTCGAAAGCTAAGATTTCCAGTACCCAACATGGCCTTGGACAGACATAAATCTTTGGGTTCAAGTCTCCAGGCAATTTTGGAAGGAAATTGGATCAGTACTTGCTAGTGACACGTATCATATTGTATTAATCCTGTGCTCCAGGGCATTTACTGGCTGCCTTTGGGCCAAGAAGGTTTTTTTTTTTTTTTTTTTTTTTTTTTTTCTCTTGGTGCATGAATTGGCTGCTAGTTTTTTTGGTTTGAATTTTGTTCTGTTCCTGTAACGACCAGCCAACTGGACACAGGCCATGTGTCTAGACAGGATGTAAAAGCACAGTGCTGCACTGCTCCTGGTGCCACTTTAAGCAAACTGGTAGCCAGATTTAGGACCAAGAATAATTTTTCACTTAAGCTGAATGGAAAGGTTGGGAAGTTTATTGTTTGTTTTGTTGTCCCTCTGCTTCCTAGACCCCCTGCAAATATGCTAAAATCATTCCCACCGGAAAGTACAGTATCAGTACTATTTTTATTCTGCTACCTTTCTTTAGCTGTTATAGATCTGTTTTCTTAGTCTTTGTCCCAATAAAAAATCAGCAGTATTGTACCAGGAAGCAGATTTGTTTAGCCCACTCAGGAGTCAGCATCTCTTGTGCAGACACCTGGTAGCAAAGGGAAATGGATTTGTTGACCCAGGTTGTCATTTCATAGTGGTGTTACTCTAGGAGCAGAATCCTTTTTTGCACCTCCATCACAACAGTTCACTTTAGATCCATTTGCTACAAAAGTGTGCAGCAGAGTAGAATTCAGGCCTTCCAAAATCAATGGAAAATGGCAGTCACTTCTTCAAAGCATGAAGATGTAACTCCAATAGCCGTGCTGACCACTTTTCTGTCAGCTTATTGTGTAGAGTGATTGAAGTACGTTTCTCTAAATGAATGACCATGAGCGCTATGTCAGACATCCAAACAGTTAAGAAAGAAACCATATTCAGGTTTGCTGAAACTTTAATACAGAAACTTTTTCTCAAGAGTGCTTTCTGAACTGTATTAGATACATGCAGCAAATAGAAAGGACTTGCATAATTTGCTAAGGAAAAGAACTGTATATGAAATATTAAACACTTGCCCTGTTCAAAATAAGCTTATCTGCCTTCTTATCCTCTTGTGCATACACTTACAGCTCTATTTTGTGTGGGCTTTTTTTAAGATTAAGAAAGATTTCCCTCTTGGAAATCCATACAACAGAAATGACAACATACTGCTTGGAAGATGTTTGGTACATGCAGATTTTTGACATGTGAACACCCCAATTCTGAACACATTGGGCAAAGCTAGTAAGATTCTCTTTGTTACTTCTGCTTCTATATCCCATTCATTATTTTATTCAGAATTTGTAAGGTATAGAAATATTTCAAGTAAATTTAGGTAAACAAACAAATAACTTTAACAACTTTTAACAAATAACTAGGAATAGCTATAATTGGAATAATTGGCTGCTAGGTAAACAAGAAGTTGCAGCAGTTTATGGACTGCTGCTTGAGGACCATTCTAGTGACCTTCAACCTTCAAATGGCCAAAACAAAGACGACTGGCCCCAGTCTTTCCTTATAAGCATATAGGCTAGTATACAGCTGATTTGTATTCCGTATTAATAGATATCCAGATTCTGTATATGTAAAATAGTTTCCATCAAAGATGACTTAGTATCTAGAATTATGATAATGATGAATGCACCAACATAGCATTCCACTTTTTAATAGTCTTTGCCTTTAGATAAACCTAAAACACCTGACACTGGATCTGAAGTATGTACATGAAGTGGATAGGGACAGACTTTTTTGAGAAATACACAGCAACAGGATAAGAGGCAATGGGCACAAACTGGAACACAGGAAGTTCCATCTGAACATGAGGAAAAACTTTACTGCGAGGGTGACAGAGCACTGGAACAGCTGTCCAGAGAGACTGTAGAGTCTGAAGATATTCAAAACGTGCCTGGATGCTTTCCTGTGTAACCTACAGTAGGGAACCTGCTTCAGCTGGGAGGTTGGACTGGATAATTTCCAGGGGTCCCTTCCAACCCCTATAATTCTGTCATCATAAGCCTACAACAATTTATTCGCACAAAATTCTAAAATCTAGCTTAAAGGAAATTTAAAATGTAATTAGAAATTCTTTAATTCTCCCGGCCATCTCTAAGCTGTCATTTCAAGGCTGCCTTGGGCAAAGCCCTAAGGAAAGGCAGACTGACAAATGACCAGGGTTTCTTTCAGTTCTGATTAAACTCAAGTTGGAAAAGAACTGTTGCATTCTACTTTGTGAAGAGTGGAAGCTACGCTTTTGAATATCTATTCATCAGGAATATCTATCTGTCTTAATTGCTGCCCAGTCACTTTAAAAGACATCTATTCAAATCATTAAAATGCAATTGCTTTTCCTGATAAACTGTGTTTATGATGAGCACATTATTCATCACATAAAGTCACGAAAACAAAGAGTCAGATTCTGATTTCCCTTGCAGTGACATAAATCCACAGAGCCTAATGGAATTACTGTAGATTTATGCTCTGGTGAGTGCAGGATTTGGCCCAGCAGCTCTATAATTTCTCTACATTCAGCGTAGCAGGACAGTTCTACACACGATGTAAGCCTTGAACCATCTGCTTTCTCTGAGAGTGCAGGAGCTTTTAGGGATTTCTTTTTGGCTCTAATTGAATACGGTTTTATTTCTTCCTTCATTCCTGCGACTGACTACAACGATCCCTTTCTAGCACATTTTAATTACTTCATAAGATGTACAGTACTTGACATTGTGCTATTTCATCACATTGTAGGGAATACATAAAAGCTTACATGAAGAGAAGGAAGCAAAGGCACAAGGTCTTCATTTAGAAGAATGAGAGAAAGTCTTGTGGCAGCCAGGGACTGCTAGCAAGTGAAGGTCTTTGGAAATAAAATTGAAACAGAAACCGAGAACGAAGTTCTTGTTTGTAAACCATCAGGGGAGTGATAGAGTATAGCAATAATGATTGATGATAATAGATAGGCACTTCTGTTTTGGAAGAACATAGCTGTATAGGTTATATATATGCATTATAAATGCTATTCCCTTTTGTGCAAACATATAATCAAGACTGCACAACTGACAGGATTAAGAGAGAGAAAAAACAGAGGATTTTTCAGAACAGATGTTATTGCACAGGCCAACAAGTCAAGGCCACGTGACTTTCCAGAGATTCTTTACGAAAGCAAAGGGATTTCTTTTCCAAGCAGCTTACTAGTCTTAGAAAGTTTATTTGTCAGCCTGAAGAAGTGCAAAGGTTTAAAAGATGAAGGTTTAAAAGCAGTGCTGCAGAAATATTTGCCTTGCTTGCAGTTAGAACTGTAGCAGAGCTCCTGACATGTGCTGTTCTTTCATGAATGCATGGGCAGTTGAATGGATTGACGAGTTCTGGAAAGTCAATAGGGTGCTATAGTGTGTTAGCCAGCAGTCAGTCATACTAAGTGTTCGATCAGCTCAGCCTGCCAGTGTTCTTTTTCCGGGACAGATCATCTGATGCCTCTGAAGAGCTTTGACCTCACTTTACCTTTAGGGTACCTTTATCCTACCATTACTTATCTTCTAAAAAAGAAAGGCTCTTTTCAGAAGTGAGACTTGCTATTTAGAACAATAGCCATGCCCCATGGAATATGGGGTGTGAACTTTCCCAGAACTTTTAGGAAGGTACTTGAGGTTTTACAAGTGACCAGTCTGAGTGATCAAATAACACACTAAACCCATAAACCTTTATTAAGGAAATCTTTTGTGTCAAAGGCAGTATAAATCACTGTGATATTTGTAATGTATAAAATAAACCCTTAGCTTTCTAGCGTGAGGTTTTCACAGAGCATGAAGCAAAGAAACTATATGCGGATCTTGGTTACCCTTGTGAAACATCAGAGACTTCAGAAGAACAATATAAAAATGGGAGCACTGTGGCCTACTTTGTACAACACTGTATAAAAATACTGTTTTCCTTTATATAGCATCTTTCATCAATCGTTTGTTGCATCCATAGAATAGTTATTAATCTATACAGAGAGAGATTAAAAGAGAGAGAGGGAGAGCATGGAAAAAGCAAGTCACAGCATTCATGAGAGCCCACATAACAGAGCACTGCTAGAAGGCAGAACTCAGAGCTTTTGTTTCTTCCCTTAATCTTTTGTTAGTACAACATTGTTTAAATCTCCCATTTAGCGCTGGACCAGATCAGCCAAAGGTGCAAAAGGTCACACCTTTTGAGAGCTTAACTGTAGAGACTTCTGGAAGCCATCAGCCTGCACTTGAGCCCCTCTGGCTGTCTCCCCTCAGTGCATCCTTTCAGCACCCCTCATCATCTCACAGGACTGATGCAATCCAACTCCCTTTGGCTTCATCCCATCATTTTGCTCTGCAACACAACAGTGCTGGTAGCAGTTCACTGCTGATTTTGTGTATTTTGTTAACTGAATGCGTGTTAGAAAGTTTGAAAGAAGACTGCTGCTCTAGCAAGCTGGATGAGACCAGAGTGTATGAAGGTTTTTCACTGTGGTATGAATTGGTAGACTAGAAATAATCGACAGAGATTGCACCAAAAACATTCCAAAACATGCTGATTAGAGTGCAGTGTAATGTTGTCACTGAAATAAAACATGCAGCCCTAGCTTTTAAAAGCATCACAGAGCAGCTATACAGATATCCTCATCTCAGTTTTTTGTGGGCAGATGGCACAGCTGCTCATGAAGTACATTGTGCCATTTCTCAGCCATCCTCCTCTCCTTCTGATAAAGGACAATGTCACACCTTCCTCTTTCTGACAAAACCAGAGGGTACATGCCACCCATGCGAAGCCACAGTCTGCCCACTGCTGCCTAAAGCTTCGTGTCTCGTCTTCAGAAACATATAGATGCATCTTTCAAAAGTAAGTGCACTACATTGCTTAATATGTACTTTAAAATATACTTAAATTGTACTTCTAGATCATCCATGCCTTTGCTGAGTACAGGCTTTCTCTTCTGCAGGTCCTTTCCTTTGCATAAGTGAGATGTAGCCACCTGTAACACATGTCAGTATCTCAGTGGGCAGCTGTTGAAGAGTGTGCGGCACTCCTCAGCGTCACGGTGAGGATGGAGCCTGCCTGGCACTGGGGCTGGCAGCCACCAAAGGTCCACACAACTCATCCTGATCCGCACCCCCCATCTCCTTTGCAAAACTGCCCTGCTGGCACTTGCCCAGTGTCCCTTCTCTCTCACCTCTGGAAAGTGGTAGCACAGGTCGACAGCCACAGCCACAGTGGACATTTCAGTCCCTAATTTCACAAAGGTGTGCTTTTATCCATATGTATTTGCGTGTTAGTGACTGACCAGTGTTAAAGAGGAGTATTTGAAAGCACTCCAGAAAGGTGCTGGCAAGAGATGAGCTGTGCTCTTTATTTTTCATCTGTTTCCAAAAGTTTCAGAGCTTTTTATTTCTCATTTGGAAATGTGCTATTTCTTTGTGTTTGTTATCTTGGCTCAGCTGAAACACTTTCTGTCTTCATCTTGCTTCAGCTAGGGTTTAAAATTTCATAGCTTTATTTATACGTTACGTTTCTGCCACTGAATTCAAAAGCTCATTCAGTCTTTCCCAAGGTACTCCCAGATCAGATTTTATAGAAAATAGTTTTTATCATCTGATTTACTTTGCAGATACGATGAGCCCCAAAAAGTTGGAAATATTCCTAAACCTGGAGAAAGATTTCCTTCACCAGGACTTTTGCTTTGGTGAGAGGTTGTGCTGGGCTGAATGCAGCTGCTGGAGGTGCCCCATCTCCCCCCCACACACAGGTGCTCTCTCTGCTCTGTTGGCACAACTTCACAGACGGCTGCACCCCGAGATCTCTCAGTCAGTATGGCTTTCAAGGGGAAGCACCACGTTTAAGCATTCCTTATTTTACCTGGATCATATAGATATAAGAGAGAGAGATACGGAGAGCAAGTGAGCAAGCAGCTACTTGGATAATCATAGCAGAGGTCATTAACACTTTAATCCAAACTTGCTACAGAAGGAATCATTCGGGCAATGGAGCTTAGTGAGACAACAGGAGCTGCTCTAGCCCCTGAAATAGGAAGGGAGGAAGAGAAAAAAGCTGAGAAAGTGCTCAGTTCTGAAATGGACTGGGTTAGAAATAGAATCTGGTTTTATAATGCTAAGGCTGCTTTTCACAAGGTTTTTTTTTTAATTTTTTTTTTTTTTTTTTTTTTTTTTTGCAAATTTCCATATGAACAAATAATGCAGTTACCTTTACAGAAATTGATGCAGGGAAATCTGAAGAGAGGGTTATTCTCTCCTCTCAGTAATCCAGCATTGTAACAGAATTAGTGACAGCTTATAATATAGAAGAATTACTCCTTTTCCTTTTCTTTTCTTTTCTTTTCTTTTCTTTTCTTTTCTTTTCTTTTCTTTTCT